>NW_011888783.1:13687063-13796998 GCF_000151845.1 Pteropus vampyrus | reverse complement strand
AATGTTGAAAGAATTAAATAATGTGTGTGAAAGCATCCAGTAGAGGCTTTGTGATGATTTTCTCTGACCATCCCAGCTAGAAGTGAGCTCTCCTCCCAAATTCCCAGAGCATGTTTCTATCTCTGCACTTTTGAGCCACCTCTAGTTATTAGATATCTTTTTGTGTCTATCTTCACTCTCTACTTAGGACTGAAGAATGCAACAAACTTCTTTGTCTTCCTGACATCTGAACTAGAGCCTGACACATAATCGTTCGTATTGAGGAGGAAGGGGAGAGGAGTGGTTAATGGCCTTGGTGCCTCATAGTTGGCATTAGTAGTTCAGTTTAAGAATTCTGCTGAATTTAGTGAATCATTCAACATTCAGATTGTCCCTATGAGCTTTAGATAAGAATGCAAATGTTGAGTCTCCTCAGGGTGACTTGCTTTTTTTATTTTTATTGATATCTAGTTTTAATCCAAATGCATAAACTGAAAATATTCCTATTCAAATACTATCCACTTAATTTCACATCATTCTCTGTGTTCAATGGCCATGAAACAGTTGTAAAGATCAACCCAAAGAATATTTTTGCAATATAACAGGCTGTCATAATAGGAACCTAAACAGAAAGTTAGAAAAGTTAATAGAGTTAACCTATTCTACCTTCCTCTTCAGCTAGCATTCTATGACAGTGGCTAGCACCCTCACAAGAATAACAATCACAAGATTCTTTGAAAAATAACGAAGAAATGTGCCTTCAAAGAAATAACTAAGGCTGAAGTACTCATTTTCCTAGGCCATTCCCATGGCCAAACTTGCTTTTGTTCTCTGGGAAACCTTTTATGAACCTTTTTCAAGAAGCTTCGGACCACTTTACAGAATCACTTCACT
Organism: Pteropus vampyrus; assembly: GCF_000151845.1. Lineage (NCBI taxonomy): Eukaryota > Metazoa > Chordata > Mammalia > Chiroptera > Pteropodidae > Pteropus > Pteropus vampyrus. The sequence goes on along the minus strand of NW_011888783.1, from coordinate 13,796,125 downwards.
GGCCAATAGCCCCTGATAATGCAGGAGTAATTTATGGCCCCCTAACTCAAGGACCTTCCATCTTCAGTAAAACTCTCTCCTGAATTATAACAATAGTCATAACTAATTTCACCCAGACTGGGCAACATGTCCCCCAATGCTGTCAGTGGCCTCAATGCTTTATTTCAGAGAGGCAGGAGCCTTGGCATCTGGGTTCCGCACCCAAAGCCTCACTGCTCCCCAGTGTTCCCCAGTGCTAGAAATCTGGAGATAATCCACAATGAGAACAACTTGCCTACTTGAATCAAGCTCTGGGAGCATCTTGTTCCTTCTCTGGTGAACAGACATAACTACCTTCCAAGAGAGACTGAAAAATAACCAAAGTGAATCTTCTAAAATACATGTTAGTTTAACTATGACATAAGGTCATTTTGAGTTGTAATTGCATCACATGGGGAAAAATCCAATGCTTTCCCAAGAGAATTCAGATAGACTATGAAGGTGACAGGATCTAATAGATAGGAACAGGTTGGCAAATTCTCAGGACACATTTGGACATAATTGCTTTCTTTCCCACCCCCCAGAAAAGCCCTAGCAACAGAGTAGGGACTCTTCCTTGCCTCTTTCCAGTAAATTCTCATCACAGCGCGTTGTACCTCCCCAGAGACATTTCGAGACTGCCATTCATTTAATTGCTTGAAAAGCCCAAACCAAATAAGAGTCGCTGGAGTTTGGCCCTCTGTTTGTTGGCTGTCTGCAGATTTACAATATAGCACCATGTGGATCTTCAGAGCCAAAAGTGTTAGAAATCTGAGGGGCTCATTCCACCTCTCAAAATACAATGGGCAAAAGCGGAAAAGCTTCAAAGTCCCCAGAAGGCATCAAACCCAATTACATCGCAACACATGTGTGCAGCCCTTTAAGCTGCTCATTAACATTTGGAAAGTTCTTCTGGTAAATGTCTTCATATCCTATTTAGCCTTCTTTCCCTTTCTCTTTACCACCCTCATTTCATAGACAGGCAACAGTAATGAGCTACATAAACGTAACTCTTTAAACGAAGAATGTCATCACTTAAGAATACAAGAGAGCGGTACATGTTGTGTATGTCTACAAACTGCAGTTGCTGTCTGTTAGAGTTTGTAGCAACTTTTAAATCTGTCATCACAGCATGAATTTCATACTAAGCTCCTTCCCGGCACTCGAGCCAGGAAGCAAAGGGGGAACAGGCTGTATCATTTATGGGCAGACTGGTATTGGGTCAAGTGTGACATCACACTCTGCTCCTGCCGTAATGAGGTGAAAGGCAGAGCTGCAACAACGTGGCACTTTGTTTATTGGGAAAATCTAAGTGAGGCTGTATTTCTAGCCTATGATAAAACTGAAACAAGGGATATGGATTACAGATTTTTAACAGCTCCAAACAAAAGGAGACTGAAAAAGAGGGGAACCGATGGAAATTTAGTAAAAATGCAAAACGTCAAAGGATCAAAGTTGGCTCTGAGCAGGCTGGCCCTTTGGCATTTGTATTGAGTACATTTGCTCAACTAAATGATTAGTACATCAGCCAAGTGTCACATTTTTGTTTCTTTCCCATGGTTAATATTTAATCAGGGAGGAGAAACCAGACTGTGTGTGTGTGTGTGTGTGTGTGTGTGTGTGTGTATTTAAAACATGGGTCCCATGTTTAACCCTCCGACAGGTCTCTATCTTGCTTAAAATTTTTATATTCAAAGGTAGCTTGAATTTAACCACACTTGTCACATTTCCTAAAGTCTTTTATTTTGTCCACACTAATATTGGGTACCATGATCAGCTTCTATTTCTCCATATAATTGCCTACATTAACATTTGAACTTATGAATAACCCACCGAATATAACATTATATAGTAAGAAATATTTGGCAAATAAGAGAGGGCAGAAAAATTTTTAAGACTAACTTTATTTAGAATTAGGAAAATGCTTTTTAGAATCATAGCTAATGCCTACAGTCTGGTGTATATTTATCACCCAGCTGTGGGCCCTATTCTCAAAGAGTGCAGAGCCTATGGGAAACTAGCATGTAAACAACTGACTGCATGACAAGGCAGACTCAAATCAGGACCCCAAGCTAAGTGCAGGTGCTAATGGCAAACCAGAAGAAAAAGCCATTAAATTCACCTAAAATTATTTTATCTTCTGCTGAAGAACCCCTCCTCCCACTTTTTTCTGTATATCAATAAAGCAAAAGGCTTGGGTTGTTACCATTAGGATGGGACCTAACATCCCACTCAAGTGAGAAAAACACAAGGCTTCATACCACCAAAGTCCCATAGAATTCTCTAGAGGAACTTATTTTTCAAATTGCTCTAAATACTTCTTCTACTTCATTTAAGAGAGAGATTTATTCTAAGAGAAAACATTCAATTGTAGGACTAAACATCTACAATTACTCTTTTGTTCTCAATTTTCTCGCTCTATTCAGACAAACCCTAGTAGAATTGGACCTAATTTTTACCAATTATTCTTCTACTTGCCTTTTCTTAAATTTTGGTTTCTTCTTCCTTTTTAACAATCCCAATATTAATTAGACTCATGCTTTCCCCCCCATTATGGGCCTATTAGAAACCCTGCCTATCTCCATGGTGATGATATAGCCCTTCATCAGCTGTAAGTTAACCCCTTCTTAGCCATTTTACACCTCTTATAGATGCTATGCTACCTCCCCTGATGCTTAGCTAAGAGCACAGACTGCCCATTTTTCATTCCCCATCAAGAGTAATTAGACTGCTTGATTCGAGTAATCAGAATAATAAAGTGGTTAAGAGCATGAGCCCTAGAATTAAAAAACAAACAAACAAACAAACAAACAACTGGTTTCTAATATCAACTCTCTCATATCCGTCTGTGTTACCATGGGCCACAACCTGGGCCACAACCCTAGTCAGGTTCAATTGTGACTTTCTGACAAGTTTTTCACCCCACTGAACCTTAATTTACTCATCTATAAAACGGGAAGAAAATAACACCTAAATAAAGCTGTGAAGATTAAATAACATTTAAAGTACTTAGAATAGTATTCAAACATACTGAAAGCTCAGTAAATTAGTTGTTGAAAAAATAATTATATAATGATGAGAAGATGGTAATAACTATTAGATGGTAATCATATATTATATCATAATCATTCTTGGTTGGGGCTTATTGCCTAATTTCTAAAACCACAGTCCTTCCTCTAGTTAATTCTATTCTAAGACCTTAGTATTTTCGGTCTTTCTACCTATGGGGAAAAAACAGTGGAGAAAGAAAGACAATGGAAATAAAATGCAAAGACAGCCAATCAGTCAGCAAAGCCCCCGCCTATGTGCATACATACAATCAGCACCAGCTGTAGTCCAATTAAACTTAATCTAGTCACATGCTCATGTGCTCCTCAGAAATTAGAGGAAATCAATTCAAATGCTAATGAGAAAGTCCATAATTTATTATCTGCTGAGGAATGCATGTTACATTAATTTTAACTGTAAACAATTATTTTTATTGCAAGATTAATTACCCTATCTTATACAACTTCCTTTTTTCATATTCTTTTAAAGAATTAGTTTTCAGTTGCTGTTTTGTGGCTTTGTCACAGTTCTTTAGCTTGAGAAAAGTATAATTAATTTAGGGATGCTGCAAATGTTGTTTTCTATTCTTCTGCCAAAAGAAAGTGGGATAAATGGCTAGGTCAAACATGGAGAAAAATAGCTGCAGCTTCTGGCCAGGATGAAAAGACATTAGAACTCAGAATGGAAGCGGGGGGAACCAAACAATTTAAAACACAAGTAAATGTTGGTCAGTTTTGCCCATAACATTTCCCAAAGGCTTCAACATGCAAGTCCAGTCTTTAAATTATTCCTAAGTCCTGAAAGTCAGTGGGAACTGCATGAACTTTTTCTTTCAGAGCAAGAAAAAGACAAATTTTTTTCTTAAAAAAAAAAAAATAAAGCAAAACAAAATGAGATAGCATCAAGGCCTGGACTACTCTGTGCACACTGAGCAGGTGACTGTTCCTTTGAGCAATCAGAAAAGAATTAAATTTGTGCCATCAGGATTCCACTCTCTGGACAAAGCTGCCCTCACTCTGACGTGGCTCCCAAGGTGAACGAATGTTCAATACAGTGGCTTGCGAGAAATTATTCTTAAATCATCACTTCTTAATACAGAAAATAAAAATTTAGACAGTAGATAGCACTCATAGAGTTGAAAGTGAGTATTCCATTGTTTCTGACAAATCATTTGCTTGATTCTTATGCTTTCTAAGTTAAAAAAGTCTATTTCCTCTAAAGACACTAGACTTAGCATTTTAAATGTAAATATTTATGAAATACCAAAATCTATTAGTTTATTTCACTGGGACTTTCTTAATTTCAACTTCCAGTGAAAGCAACTGCTAGATATCGATTAAAATTAAATTAGTCTAAATTAAATCAATAAGCCTACTTGTTGATTTCAATGGGAATCTGGTTAGAAAATGGATAAAAGAATTGAATACAGAGAAGATTCACCTGCTAATTACTTGAAAAAATGTAGGCTTACGAGGTAATAGTACTTTGACCTAGGAGTGGAAACAGAAAAAGAGGTGCTGGCTACAAAGACCCTGGACCACAACCCTAAGTCAGGTTCAGCCATGACTTCCTGTCAATGAGGACTGAATCCTAGTTAAGCATAATGTGTTTCAATATGACCTTCTATGAGAACCACGGCCTGGGAGGCCATCGGGCACACACAGCAATTGGCTGGGCTGGAGTAGACAGGATGAAAAATAATCTTTCCCATGAGCAACAAGCTCTCAGCACTCCACGCTGTAAATTCAAACCGAAAAGTGGGTTTTTGCCCTTTTACATGCTTTCATGATTTCTATTGAATATTTTTACATGTCCCTAACAAGAAAGCATATGCTACTTATCAGAATCACATATAGTAGGGAAACAAAAAAAAAAAAAAACAGGAAGTGGTTGGAGGGACAGGCTGTAGTGATACAGCAGGTTACACCTGGTTTTAATTTGATTGTCAGATGTCATAAGGGCGGGCTTATAAGACTAAACCTCACTTCTACTCCGAACCTATAGGGAATTATTACTAATTTATTTTAGCAAAGAATGTTTCATGCTCTTGATTTCCATTTCGATTTCTCTGCTTAATAAAATAAGATGTCACATGTCAAGCCACATTGTAGTGAATTATTTCAACAACCCAAAGCCATTCAAATCCACTTGAAAACTTGCTGCAAAGCCAAGATCTGTCACAAAGCATTAGGATTAGTTACTTCTGGAAAACCCTCCTACTATAAGACAAGCTGATAGGTGGCACACAAGAAGAAAATCTCAAAGGTTTCCAAGCTCTGCACAGCAAAGAACTCTTTGGTTCAATACACGCTGGCATTCTAGGCCCCTTGAATTACTCAGTGTCTAGGTTTAAACTCCTCTGTTCTTTTGACCAGACCAAAACAATCTTATGTGCCAAACTGCGACAGGTTTTAGCTTCAGCTTTCCCAACCTATAAACGTGTGTCAGGTTCCACAAAATACACGGGCAAGGGCCTCCATTAATATCTGAGTTTCCATATAATAGAAATTTACATTCTATTAAAACCCTCTGATGAGGAACAAGACATGCAAGCAAATAATAAGCCAGTCTGCCTTTTGAAAAGCTTGTCTTGCTCTGGATCTGTTTCCTTATAGCCAGAAGCAGGAGGCACACACATTCAAGTAAACCCTCTGCCTAAGTGGGGCCAGTGGGAGAATCTCCAACTCTGATCAATTACAGATGTATTTCACACATCCCAAACCAATGTGGTTAAAGAAGAAACTACTTTGGGGAGAGTCTATAGATCGTAAATGTGATGAATGAGCCTTAGGAACCCCATCTGTAAGTGCTTATACATTCTGGATGTAATGGTAGGAATTCAATGCCTTACCCCGAAACACTCTTCAAGGATTCTTTTTTTATGGCAAATATGTGTGGAATGTCCTGCAGAACTGCAGGATTTCATTTTCCCAAAGTTGATATGTATGAGAATAAAAATGAACCAAAAGAAACATATAGATACTGTATGAAGTCTCCTTCTTAAACTGTTCAACTATTGGGAAACAAGAAGCCCCAAACATCACACCAGAAACTATTCTATTTCATAATTCTCACCAGAGCAATTCAATCTTTAAAAGGAGAGTAGTTTGAATCTGGTTCAAGGGAGTATCCACAGATCCTCAACTCTTTTGAGATTTGCCAGTCTCTGGTCATATTGGGGTCATTCAAGTGTTCTCATAAAGCTGTGTTTTGGCAGCAGTACATGTCTCCACCAGCCCCTGCTGTCCTTGGAAGAGCTGCTGGACTTCTATCTCAGCCCTAGTCTCATCAGGTTTCTAAACAGACTCCTAAGGGTCAATGGATAGAATTTAGGGTGTCTGCAAAGTTAAGTGAGAAAAAAATTATTTTCACTAAACTCGGTATTTTCTTAAATTGTGAGCGGAATTAGAACTAGAATTAGAATTAGAACATCTAGGACTTACAGAAATCTTATATATTTTCATATCACTATGATTATTCATGCAGCTATCCCAAAATACCATTTATATTAATCGCTATTTAAAAATTCTGGTGGTTATCAGACACATTGCTAGATTTTATTACTAGTCTATTAATAAAGCATATATATTACTAATCACAATTTCAGAATAATTTGGTAACTGTGTTTCAATATAATGAGTTTTCCTTATAATTCTAGATATTTTATTTTATGCCTTAAAAGCATATTTCTGAGAAAGGATCTATTGCCTTCATCAGACTTCCAAAGGAGTCCATGGCACACACATAAAAAATATGAAGAACTCCCACCCTAGCAAGACTTTGGAATTCTTATCTGGCCATTACCACATAATCCAGTTCTAAAAAATGGCTTCTACCTGGTTCTAACAAGTTCTAGTAGCCCAAATCTTCTATTTTTCTTGCTTGAATCTCTGTCTCAGAAACTTGGTTCTTTCTTTATTCTTTCTAGAACTGGGTCCTCTGATTTGCTCATTCATTCATTCATCCATTTATTCAATAACTATTTATTGAGTGCCTACTATGTGTTAGGTACTGTGTGATATGAAGATATAGTGCATAACAAGAGAAACAAGTTCCCTGTTCCAATAGAACTAACATTATAGTGGGAAGATAGATGGAGAGAAGCTATGTAGGAAATTAGAATAACTTGATGTCACGAAAAATGACTGGTTAGCCACTTTAGCTTGGTGGCCATGCACGACCTCTCTGAGATTTGGATGGTACAAGCAGCAGCCATTTGATGCTCAGGGAAGAAAAGCATTGGAATACTTGAACAATCAGGGAAGGCCTGGGTAGTTAGAACACAGTTCTGAGGCAGAGAGTGGTCATAAATGAAATCAGAGTAGAGAGAAGAATTTATTTCATGAGGGGCATCCTAAGTCAGGGTAAGCACTTTGGATTTTACTGAAGTTCTGGGTAGCTATTCAAGAGTTTTAATCAGGAGACTGTCATGGTCTGATTTACAATTTTAAAAAGATAGTTTGGGCTGATGTGCAATGGTGAATGGGCTGTAGGAACACAAGAGTGAGATCAGGGAGTAAATTAGGAGGTTAGTGTGGTAATCTTGTAGGACTAGGTTTTAGTAGAGGAGATGGACAGGAAGTGATGAAATTGGGATATGCACAAGGCTGGGTCACAAGAGAAAGCAGTGGCAAAATCGAAATAATTTGAGGGAAGTTTAAAAAGTGACAATTTACAAATGTGTCAATTGGGAATAAAGAAACTACAAGGGATAGTTCAGTAGCCTAAGGCTGTTACCCCAAGGGCACGGGAAGGGAGGCTACTGACACCCAAAAGGAGAAAGTGTATGAAGATGGCCTCCTCAACAGAAGCTCTGACCTTCAGCCAGGGGGCACAGCCAGCCCTAGGCTATGCTACCTCTATGGAAGGTCACTGAGAGGATATATGTGCTGACCCACCCTTCTCCCTGCATCCAACCTCCTGTCAGGATTCACTGTTGACCAGAGTATGAGTGATTCTGGAGGAACAAACAGAAGATACTGGACATGGGCTATATCTGGAGATACTGTGGAGACAGATATTAGATTGTTCTTGCTAGCCTATCCCCAGAGTACTGCCAATGAACCCTAAGGCTTCCTGCCTGCCTACCTGCTCAGAGTACCAGGTCTTTTATACCCATTTTTGTGGAGGTTATCGCCCTGCATCCAAATTATTTGTTTACATCCCTTTTCCCCACAAGACAATGAGTTCTTGATGATATCCATTTGCATCTGCTTCTCCCAGAGAATGTCTGATTAATGAAAGATCATGGTAACTAAATGAGTGAATGGCCCCTTCCAGGTTCTTATGTTCCCACACCTATGGAATGCTGTTTCTCCAAGATGTTAGATCTCCCTGACACCAACTGATGTACTGGTAATAGTCCTTCCATATCACAAGGTGTGTGACTTTCCCCAGTTCCTCAGATGAGCTCATCACACGGTTCTTGTCCCACCTCTTATCAGTCTTGAAGTCCCACTTTCTCATATATCTATTTTTCATATACATCTGCTTAAGGCTGTCAACCTGTTCTGAGATAATTACCTGGATTTTTATAGTTTTTTGTTTGGAATTCTAACTTCTCAGGAATAGCAGATACATGGCTTTCTCTCCGAACTGTTCTGTATCAAATTAGCACTCTCATTTTAGAATCTTGGCAAATATGCGCACACATATATATCATATATATATATGATATATATGTATATATATGTATATATACATATATATGTGTGTGTGTGTGTGTATATATATATCAAAGTCAAAAAGACATCGTCTATTGCTGCATTCAGTGCTTGAGTATGCCAATATTTCATGCTAACGTGTCTCATTGTATAAATGTTACAAACAGATTTCCTTTGGAGATAGAAGCTGAGCCTCTGCTTTAGCTGATGAAAACAAAATACTAAATATCCAAGTATAAATGACTTATTTCTGAAAAGAACAAACTACTTCATACTTATCAACCCCCATATCTTGCCTGTCCAGTATAGTAGCATGCTCAACTTTTCAGCTCTTCCTTCAAAATGTGATAAATCTTCCCTCTGGAGCAAAGAATACATCTCTGTATTTATCCAGAGAAAGAATTTAACTCTTGTCTACATGTTTAAAAAAAAAAAAAGTAGGATGGGAGAAGGAGGAGGAAAAAGGTAACAGATTGTGAAGGATTGATTACTAAAGCGAAAAAATCAATCTTGTGACTTTGATGATTTAACCAGCCACAAAAGCATAGAAATGTATGAGAAAGCCCTGATTGATTTTTAGCTCTGTAATCCTTCCCATCCCATCTATTATCCTGTATGGATCATATTAGCCGTCATTATGACTGAGACGAGATAGACGCTGACATTCATCTGACGTGATATAACTGTAAATGGAATCGGCTTATACACAAAGGCTTTTACCTGGTTATTAATAGTGTTCTCTGCAGGTGATGGACTGGACTGATATTGAAACGTCTGTCAGCTGTGTGGAGCCATTGCAATTTGATTTCAGTCCAAAAAGCAGCTCCTCAATGTAGTTATTGCACAGTATACTGACAAACTGCTCGAGTATCATACCTGGATACTCACCCTTTTAAAAGACTCATAAAATACTGAGGGCTGATGACATCTTGTTGGCACTGAGGATTCCAAGCTACTGCTGCTGAGCTAAAGACATCAAGTAGATCTTAAGTGCCTTGACAACATCCCTTGTCTTCACCACCACCAACAGGAATGCAAAGCAGAGGAAGATTTAGTGCACATAGCTTTTCAGGTGACATGCATTATAGTGAAACATGGATGAACAAATGCCAAACTCTTAAGGTCACTTGATGACACTTTGTTTCACTTACCTTCAATGAATCAATGAAAAATAGCAAACTGTTGATATGAACTGGTGAACTTAGTTCTTAAGCAATAGTTCGCCTTCTCAGCTCTGAGGCTTCCACACACTATTTTATTTCTAACCAAACCAAGGGATAAATTAGAAACAGAAATATCAAATGTCTTGCCCCAAATTACACAGATTTAAAAGAGGTTCCAATTAGAAAGTTCAGATTTTCCTTCTTTTAGTCAACAAAATATCTTCTTTCCTCAACAAATATTTATTGAGCCAAGTGTTTTCTAGTGAGTGAAGGAAAAAGCACTGAAAAAGTGAATGAAATCTCTATCCTCATGAGGCTTGCAGTCACTGCCAAGCCCAGAACTTCGCTGAGACACACATATGTATATATACAGATGTATATTACATGACCAAGCACCTGTGAACTCACAGAAACTGACAGGTTTACCCAAACTACTCTGGCCTCCTCCTGCCCTTGAAGCCAAGCATGGCTGTCAAATTCTGAAAAACATTCTAAGAGACAGGTGAGTATGAAGGGGAGGGGGACACCTTGTAATTTAAATTATTAACTCTTTCTTTTTGGAAACTGGAAAATATCTTTTCATTTATAATGAGGATAAGTTGGAAAATTCCTGTGTTTGGGCATTACATTCTGGGGATCGGTTGTGAGAATTAAATGAGATCTTCGGTAGATAGAATTTAAAACAGTGCCTGGCATACAAGATTTCAAAAAATGTAATCAGTGGGGAGGATGATGCTAATAATGGTACATGTGAGTCACATGATGATACATCATAATGTCTACTCCCTCACTCAATAAGATAGAGGCAGAAATGGTACAGGTATATTCTTACGCTATTTTATGAGCTTTTCAGGTGCTGCACTGCATTTGCTCCTCCTGGACTAGTGCTAACCCAGAGTGCCCCTCTCCTCTGCATCCCCTGACAACTAGTCAGATTCAGGGCCTTCGATGTCATTGTTAGGGTGAATCCAAGAAGCTCTAGAACACCTGAATCAGGTGAGCCACCTCACAGACATCAGAAAAAAATTACTCTGTCCAGAGGCAGCTCCGGTGTATCCCTGAAGTAATACACAGTCAGTGTCCGCTGCTCGGACCACTGATTTCTAACCCACCTAATGTTCAGAGGTGAGAGGGGAGGGCCTAAACATTATCCAACTGCCCAGAGACACACTGTGTGTCAATATCATTTACAGTGACCTATCGTTATTCACACAAGTGGTCATCGTCTTCCATAAGCACCTGGCCAGAACTGTTATTTAATAGTTGAGATGAGGAAACTTCCACTTTCTTGAGGTAGTCACATTCAGATTTGATGGTTATAGGCGCACAGCATTCATTTCTATCTAGGTTCCCAGAGAGAGAGTCATTAGCACCATACAATATTATAAGCCCTTCCAGCCTGAAGCCCTGATTTTTCTGGAGAAATGGTCAATCTCCATCCAAATTTGTTTCTCTTGTCAGACTCTTTCAAAGAAATCTGTCCTTTTCTGTAGCTCTGATTACAGTCCATTGTATATGCAGGTGATTTCTCTGTCTCCACAGTGATTACAAGCTCCTTGAAGACTTATGCTCATTGAGATGTAAGGACCTAACACAGCGCCAGGCGCATCGTAGTCACTGAAAGAATAATTGTTCAGTGAAAGAATGAATAAATGAAGTGAATTTGATTCACCAGAGTCAAGGGACCAGCTATAAATTTGCTTGTTTTTATGGGGCCACCCTCACATGTCACTAAAAACGGGGCCTTATTATCCTTCCCTGAGACCTTCTGCTGTGTAAACACATTAATGCAGACACTGACAGTCAGATTAATGAAGGGAAGCAATTTATTGAACTGATATTTGGTGTAGATGTCATTAACACCGCTCCTTTGGAGCAACTGCATCAGATTCAACAAAGTCACCCCCCAGGAGCACGAAGAAAATCATTTAACTGCTTTTTCCTACAGCTGCTTCCATGAAGCTAACCCTCTACGAATTGTTGAATTGGCTCTAAGACAACTGTCAGCCTCCTATGATTGCTCTCCACTGATGCTGTTTTTGTCTCTTCTGAGAAACACGTCCTATAATAAATCATGCTGTTGTGGCTTTAATTTTTATTGTTGCCATCCCTTCCCCACCCCCCCATTAAATATACTAGAAAAGTTCCAATAACGAGACAAGGTCAGTAGAGCTCCAAATAACTGTATTAAGAGAGTGACATCTGAAAGGTGGTCTTGGAAACTAAGAATAGAGCCTGGTGAGTTTGAGGAATATATGAGCTTTCACAGATTTTTAAGGCTAGAAAAGTCCATGCATTCAGTAGGCAACAAGGCAAGATTTGGGGAAGATCATACAAATCCGTCATCTTCTCAGGCCTCACAAACTAATTCACAATGACCTTTATCCCTTTCCCTCCTAGCGCTGGCCTCATTTTCCCAGGTTTTCTTTACCATCTCCACTGATTAGACGTTTTTAACCTAGGTCCCTGCTCCCCGCCCCCCACACACACATTCTGAAACTCATTCCTCCCATTTCCTTAACGATTATCCCCTCCACTTCCACATAATGGCCCTGACTAATGAGCAGCCTTCCAGACCCCACTGACTATATACTAGGTGACCTATGCCTTTTTAACATTTTCAACTATTAAAACTTTTTGTACATTGTGTGCATATTCTCCTTCTGATCTTTTTTATTTGTTTTAATTATGCCCTTTAGAGCTACACAAAATAGACCTATCAATTCTTTCCCATATATCTCCATCTAGAGTTGGACTTCCTTCCCTTTACATAATAAAAGTTATGGTTTCCACTCCCTCTCCTCTTATGAATTACTTTCCAATTGAAAAACACCTTAACATTCAATGGGATCATTCACTTCTGGAATAGAAAGGTCTTTCCACTGCCATTACATGTAATATTGCTAAGATCTGAATTCGCAAGCAAGAATTCTCATGTCAAATCTTTCATTCTGTTTATGAAAAAAAAAAAGTGGATACTTTCAGAGAATACTTGAGAATAAAGATTTCATCCTGACATTTGTGACAACATGGATGAAACTTGAGGGTGTTATGTTAAGTGAAAAAGTCATACAGACAAAGGCAAATATTGTATGATCTTACTTATGGATGGATCTAAAAAACCAAATTATAAAAACAGAGAGGAGAGCAGTGGTTACCAGGAGCTGGGGTGGAAGAAATGTGGAGATGTTGGTCAAAGGGTACAATCTCAGTTATAAGATGAACAAGTTCTGGGAATTTAATATACAGCATGGTGATAGTTAATAATGCTGTCTTATAGGCTTTAAAGTTGCTGAGAGAGTAGATCACAAATGTTCTCACCACAGAAAAAGAAGTGATAATTGTGTGACATGATGGAAGTGTTAGCCAACACTATCTTGGTAATTGTTTCAAAATATATGTGTATCAAATCAACACATCGTACACCTTACGTTTACACGATGTTATATATCAATTATTATGTCAGTAAACTGGAAAAAAAGTGAATAAGGATTTCAGAAATGTAACCCCATAAATTCAACAAGATGTTCAAAGCATATTGTAAAACTAGAGAGAAAAAATTAGTAAGAACAGAAAAATTTAAATGAACCATCAAGTATTTCAGGCTTCATAAATGCAAAGGTCACTTAACAGATCCATGCCATTGTTCAGATTCAAAGTCAAAGATGCTCAAAGATGCAGGTGGATGATGTTTTCAGACAGTCATGAAAATCTAGCTGACTGGTATTTCTCAGCATAAAAACGCTATGACCCCACCACCCCTGTGGCCTCCCTCTTTTTGAACTTGAATGTATCACTTTGGCCTTCTTGGCCTTCACTGCTTGGCATTTGATTCTTCTGAAATACAAATAATAATTCAATAAGCATTTTAAACTCTGAGGTCTAGATGATCTTCAAATACTCTGCTTTCCATCTGAGTCTAGTCTTCTGCTTTGACATGCATCCTTTCCTGAAATTTAAGAACTAATACCAGCACAATTTAGCAAGTAGGAAAGAAAGGATGTCTTCGAAAATAAAGTTTCTACCTGGAAATCAATATGATGGTATGAGGCACACATGAATAAAAATGATTTTTAAAAAAATTTTTTCTAAAAGTCATACAATAAGACTAATGGTCATTTTGAAACTAAAATCAGCCCTCACATGAAATCTCTTCCCCTACACATCACCAACACACATTAACAGAGCACAACTTTCCACACTGTTATTTTTCACTGTTGGCATCCTCTGAGGTTCCAGCCAGAAGCAGGAAACACTAAAAGCCTTCCAGGATGTCTGCACTGGTGAGATCTGCCCCAAGTTTGGCAGCACCAAGGAGTGAATAGAATCATCACATCATCTTTGTTTATCACATGATGTTTTATTGATGACCAAAGCCTAACAACTGGGCTCTCTTTGACCAAAGAGAACCCAGAGTCCCTATGAGCAACCCTGGCCTCCGAGACCAGCCAAGTCAAAGTACCATAAATGGGATGCCATAGAGGTGGGTGTTTTCCACCCACGCACAGAAGGATCTAACCCAAATGCCACACTGTAGTTACCTGCTAACTACATCCAGAACAGAAAAAGCATCAAGGCGTTGGCTGCAATGGGATAATCTTGGCAAAAAATGAAAAAAACAGATATTGTGACTTAATAGCATTTGTCCACCTCTTATTTTGTGGTTTTTTGAAATTTCCAATTGAAATTTTAAGGGATTAGAATAAATAAATATGCAAAATTCCAGAGTTTGCTGCTTTATCAATTTGATTATTTTCAGCTATTCTTTGACTACGTTCTTGCTTTTATAGTTTTATTTTCCCACAATAGATATTTTGATTTAAAATTGATTTAATTTGAACACCTAGGTCACTTAGTGAAATTAAGTAGGTGAAATTAACAAGATTTTACTTACTATAGGAAATGTTAGCAGAGGTAGACATAAAGAAGTATTTCATATTTCTTTAGTGTGATATGCCATGACATCGATAAAAATATTCCAGTGTGTTTCTATGCATTACTTATCATGAGGTATCATTAAATCAAAAAGTAGGTAGGGGTGAGAAAAATAAAATCAATGATTCCAATATTAGTTCTGTTGTCCAATATACTTTCTCAGCCCAATTAAAACAAATCAAGAGTTCAGTTTTTATCTTTTCTCTTAGAAAATTGGGAATGCGTGTATGACAGGGTAAAATGTTCTTTTTTCTCTTTTTTGGTCTTCTTCACCCTCTCCTGGAAAGAGAGCTGTCTTTGAAAGGACCCAGGAAAGAGCTGAGGCTTTGAGAGTATGTCAGTGCAGCAAAGTTAGACTCTGAGAGAAGATCAGCAAGAGAATGCGAAAAGTTTGTCTTGTAGATGTGACACTGTAAAGACTTTGAAAGACATAAGATCCCTTAACTGACACAGAGGAACTTAAAAAAAAAACTGACAGAGCCCTCCAAGATGATGTCAGCACCCTAGAAGGAAGGACAGGGCTAGAAGCAGGCCAATGGTGTTTTGAGAGAGAGACAGGGAAGAAGATCCAGAAAGAGGAGACAAGTCCTCTTCTAAGATGAGGCCAGATTGACAGGACAAGGAGATAAATGTTTAACTGATACTTCCTAAGCTTTTTGTATGAGGTAATCAGCTGAAAGGAAGATTTTTCTTTCAGATAACCACAGATAGGATAGACATAAAAAGGGTTCATACTTTGATGCAATAGGTATTTATTGAGCATCTACGATGTGCCAGATACTGTTCAAGATACTGAAATACAACTGTAAACACAATGGGGGGACAATCCTTGTCCTCGTGGAGCTTATATTCTGATGGAAGAAACAGATAAGCTAAATAAGTAAAATACAAAAATATGTAGTATATGAGATAAGGATAAAAACACCGAGGAGGAAAGAAAGCCATTTTGGATAGGTAAGCTAGATAAATTACATATAATGGGTAACTTTGGTGGACTACTAGCATTTAAGCAGGAGGAAGAGTTAAATGGAGTTATGAGAGTATATTTCTCTTTGAATAAATGGAAGGATAAATAAACAAACAAAAAAAGGAGGGGTTGGGGGGATACTACCTTAGACCTTCCCAAAGCTTCCCATCAGAACTTCTAAGGCAGCTCCTTTTCTTTTGTACAAACAACTCGTGGTATCAGCTGTATTCCAGCCTTCACTCAAACTGATCTGCTCAGTTCATCTTTTCTCTACTAACTACCCACAAAAATCTACCTCTTTTACTTAGCCCTACCGTAAGTGTTATTTCCTCCCTGAAGCCTTCCCCATTAAAAATAATGCCTCACATTCACCTAACACTTCACAAATGACAAAGTGTTTCCCATACATTAACCTTCATAATGACTCCAAGAAGCGAGTGTTATTGTCATTATTTTACATGGGAGGAAACTAAGGCACAGGGAATGTAAGTGACTTATCCAAGGTTTAAGAGCTAGAACTGAAACTGACACCCAGATATTCTTGAGGAAGGGAGGCGTCATGGGAAGAGCATGAATTCAAATCCTGGAAGATTTGGTCACTAGCTGGGTGACTTGGACAACTTGATTAACTTGTATGAGCCTTAGTTTTCTTATTTACAAAATAAGATAAAGAGACATACAGGACAGGTATGTTGCAAGGGAAGACAGTCAGGTCCCACCTCAGTGCCTGCAACCCAGTGGCCACTAGAGTGTTAGCCATGTCCTGCTCTCTGCTCAAGGCTACAGCTATCACCATAGCTACTCTCCTAACTCACATGGACCTTCTCTCCTCCATACATAGAAAACATGATCTCAACCACACAACATGATACTTATTCAAGTATCAATTGGGATTCTTTATGTCATAAAGGGGTAAGGGACCAAAGTCTAGGTCAAAATTGCTTAATTAATAAAGGGCATTTATTAGCTCTAATAACGGAAAAGAGCAGAGATAGGTAGTGCTTGATCTAGATATTTTATCATCAGGGCTCTAGCTCCAATTCCCCAAGATTTTCCTCTGGCTTTTCATTTGATGTATAGGCCTCATTCTCAGGCTGGTTCCCATCATGACAGCAAAATTTACCACAGCAGTTCTGGCTTTCATATCTGCATGCTACTCTGAGCATAGATAAAAGATCTATGTTACAGCATCCTTAGAAAATGTGTTTTGAGTCGCAGCTCAGGTCACATGTTCACCTCTGGACCAATCACTGTGGCTAAGGGAGACAGACCTCATAGTCCCAGCCAGGGTTGTGTGCTCAATCCTTGCCCCAACCCCAGCCCCAATCCAGATATGGAGGCACTGCCCAGGAACCAGTTAGGTCATCAATGGAGATCAGGGTTGTGGAGCCAACAAGTATTTTAGTAAATTTAATGGCAGTCTTCCATTGGACCCACTTACCTCTCCAAGCAATTACAGTGAGCAATACTGAAAGTAAACAGCCCTGTCAGTCCTCAGCTCTTCTGAGGGTGTCTGTGGCCCAATCCCATTTAGGTTATTTTCTTGAAGTATTACGCTTCTACCTCATAGCTAAAATAACCCCTCTTGCAGAAATCCAGAATAAATAAAATTGCATGAGATTAGATTCTGCTCCTAAATTGATTTTATATCCTTTGAAAGCTTTGTGTTTTATCGTGTGTGTGTGTGTGTGTGTGTGTGTGTGTGTGTGTGTGCGCGCGCGCGCGCGCGCGCGCGCATGCATGTGCGCAGATGTCTGTGTGTGTAAACTGTTGATCGAGTCACTGGGGCATAGTTTTGTAAAGCGTCACCCATATGGCTTTTTATAGGAATAAAATCCTACATTACGACAAGAACTTTAACAAAGGTTAAGCATGCAAAATTTAGTTTAAGAAAACAATTTCTCCATAACTCAACTGCTTTTATCTTCAAGCCTTTGAAGTGGAAAGTAAAAATAAAAAATAACTGAATATTTCATTCTTGACATCTTCAGGGAAGGTGTGTGTAAATAGGAAACACACATAAAATCCCTGAACATAAAAAGATAATGAATGATTGTACATAATTACAATTGTAGAAATATATATATAGGAAATAAAATAGGTTAAGGATGTTGCCCTTGGAAGCTACTTTCTGTCAGTGGGCATATATAGATTTACTAGCTTCCTATTTTTCTGATCCACAGATAAATTTGCCATCCTCTGATTTCCTGTCACCACTTCAAATATCAGGCTAAACACCTCTGGGGTGCCTCTGGGGTATTCACAACCTTCAGAGAGTTGTTGATAGTGATCACATTTCTTCTGAAGTCTTTGTTGATCCAAGAATACATATTTTGTTGTGTAAGTCTTCATAAATCAGTCTTTCCGCCCACTTATCATTCTTGTTGCTTTCTTCTGAACACTCTCCAGTATGTCTCTGACTTGCTAATAATGAGGTTCCCAGACCACAGTGCATCATTCCAAGCTCGGTCTCCCTCATTGTGCAAAGATGGACTTTGCCTCTTTACTTCCTGACCTACTGTTTCCACTTACAAAGTTCTTATGCTGCCAGATCATATATAAACCCATAATTCATGTGCTCTCCATTACAATGCCTGGGGGAAGCCAAGCACTTCCCTAAATAGGTCAATGCCTGAGATGTAATAGTTGGTCAGAAAAGGTCCTTGAATAAATGAACAAATGAAAGCATGAAATCCCTGGCTGTGTCTTTACTGTACCAAAGCATTTATTACGAAAAGAACAAGAGAGAGGGAATGTGTGTTTGTGATGGAGGTGGGGGACAAGGGAACAGGGGAGACACACAAGAAAGTATTCATTGATTATTTGGCCTGTGTCATTCAAACATTTCTACCACTTTGATTTGATTGAGACACAGTTCCACCCTCATTTAGCACAAGGCAAACTGAAGTCCATCCAGAAAACTAAAGTATATCACTACAGTGGCTGGACAGTTGTTCTGGAACTGAGAACATATCTGGAATCTAAAATTCTGGTCCCCATTGTAGCCTCCAGACTGAACCAATTTTAAAACACTATTGGTGAAATCCTTGCACTACCTACCTCTTTGGCTAAAATATTTGAGGCATGGGTTTCTAACTATGGTTTATTTAATAGAAGTCTGCCCCTTCTGACCATTATAGCAGAATCCAGGAGGATAGAAATGGTGACTAACCTGGTGTCCTGCTATCTCTATCCTGATTGCACTAGCAGTAGTGAGAAGGACAGTCACTAATAGAAGTAGCTGCTACCATTACTGAGTACCTGCTGTATACCATGCATTCTGTTGAACCCTTCACAGATGTTATTTCATGTAACCTTTAAAACAACCAATTAAAATAGGCATTATTAAACCAATTTTACTATAAGGAAACTGAGTTCCAGAAAGGTGAAATGCCTAATGATCACGCAGCAGAGCTAGTGTGCTAATTCATCTCTGTGAGACTACCCCACACTCTTCTGCCCTAGAATAGATCCTTTCCTCGGTTTCAGTACTATACCATCCCTGATAACCACTCCTAATTTCTGGTTCCTATACACTTCTCATTATGGACCCTCAATCAAAACTAACTGAGATGGGGAGAGGGGGATTTATTTCTCTTAGTGTAACTTAGAAAAGTTTCGAGTTTTCAAAAGGACATTTTTTCTAGGAAATTAAAGAAAACAACAAACTATCGAGCATGTCATTTCCTAACAGGACTAGCCAAATATAAAAGTATAAGGCCAAACATAAAGGCATTAAAATCTACTAGTGTAGTTCCTGCCTGGCCCCAGATGGCCATGGTGGCCCAGTTTCCAGGCACTTGTCCTCTTCTCCGATCCGTCTCTCTGCCTTGCTCAGTTTGTTCTACTGCATGTGGACACTGATGGGCTCTGGGTTGAACTGGGCAGGTCAACACAGCAGCACACATGACTAGGATGAAACAATGTAGGGAAATGCTTGAAAAAAACAAATACTCAAAATTACTCCTCTTTCAGAAACTAACCAAAACAAAAAAAATACTCTTTTCAATTTGTTAATTCATTCCTCCAAATTATCTGTAACATACTGTCTTTACATTGCAACTCCAAACCACTAAATATATGGATTGAAAAATTTTAAAGTAAATTAAAAATAAATAAATAAGAAAAAATTTATAGAAGTAAATTCTTCAGATATCTCCATGTCTCATGCAAAAGGGGTAACATAATTTTATGAAAATAGCACTGGAGAAGAAGAAAGAAGATTTAGTCTATATGCGACTCACTAGTTTGTTAGCAGGGATTATAAAATAATCATTTCTGAAAGTCCTCTGGGATACATAAAGCATTCTACAGTACTCATGAAATATTGGTTGAATTTGTAGAACCGACCTTGGGTAAACCTCTCCATATTTCCAAGCTTCGGTTTCTACATTTATAAAACAGAAACTAATAATAACTTCCTCATATCATATGTGGAGCTCCCAAAAGGATAATATATATGAAAGCATTTTTTAAACAATAAAGCATCACACAAAACTAAGTTTGAAGAAAAGGAAATGGACTATGCTGGTTCTACTGATAATGTAGGCAATGTGCCAACAAGCAAGTTGGAAAGTTAATAGCATGTTTTGCTATTCATCCAGATGTCAGGCATATTCTAACTATAAAAACTGAAGCTATCACTGGCAAACACTCAGAATGTCAGAGGACTGCTAGAAGGAGCAACATGAGTGTCCTCTGTCTCTGGGCCCCAAGGAGATTGGGAAAACTTCTGTATTGAGCTATTTCTCCTCAAAGAGAAACCACAACTCTTATTCTTGCTGCTCTAAAAGAAAAATGATGCAAATTCCAAGTATTTTGCTATGGTGCTGAGCTGAATGAATCTACACAAAAGTCTTTGTTTTTTCACTGGGGAATAAGCCTTTAGATCTCACATTTTAACCCCGCTTCTACAGCAATCAAACCAAGCCAGAAATTTACACTTGCAAATATTTTTGAAAGATCTGACTAAGCCATTTCTAGATGTTTTCCAGTCTTCATGTGCCTTTCCCTCCCACAGAGCACAATTAAAAAGGCACCTTTAAAAGGCTATTAAAAAACATTGATTGGCTTAACTGTGCTAATGTCATGGCTTTAAAATAAAATTCTATTAAGTGCTTAAAATATTGCAGACAAGTACTTTGCAGCAAAAACTCAGGATGACCATCCTGAGGCATCTGTTATTCAGATATTTAGCTAATTACTTTCATTCAACTCATCTTTATTGCCCTTTATCTTTGATTTTTAAATCTTCTGATAGTTTTCATGAATAACTGCCTTTATGCGTACTGGAGGCCATACTTAGCAACCACATTTCCCTCATATCACCATACTGAATTCATAAAGAACAAATAAGACATGTTTGCGCTGACTCTCCCTTTGTTGCTGTTGATACAGAAGGAAACAATGGTATTCTGTCCTTACATTTGAATGCTAACATCACAAAGCATCCTTCCCTCAGAGTTGTCCCAGGGTTTATTTTAGATCCCGATTAGTCTATGTGATCTCCTCCCTGTTTACACCCTGAATCACCCTGGTCCCTGGAGAAACTCGAGAGCAGAATTCTTCACTTTACTTTAATCTTTCAATCCTTGCTGTTTGCATGCCTTAGGTCAGCAGATTTCCTCTCATATCCATAATGTGTGAGGCCAGTTCAAGAAAAGAAGCCTCAGTAATAGGTCTCATGTAAGGGTGTAGTTAACTCAACACCACAGTTTTAGTTAACTTACATCAGGTAGTGGCCCGGTATCCTTATAACATTCTCCCAGCCATAGAAAGCACACAAGAAAGAGCAAACAGTTTAACACACATGAAGGTATTTGTAAACTGTACTTTGTTTTAGAAATGTTAGGTATTTGTTATTGATGGTGATAACGATGGTGATTAGTTGTTGCTAGTAAAGTAGGATTTGTCCAAGAACCAAGTGGACTCTGTTCAGACACTATGGAGACCCTAAAGCTGCTTGTGAATATGTGTCTACCTTTTGTGTAAACTTCTATGAGGCAGCTTTATGAGTTTGTAGAACCGACCTTGGATCAGTTCTATGGATTTATCATAAGATTAATGAATCCTATACAGATTCAGCTAAGAGATGTGATCATGGGTGAGTTATTATGTTCAGCAAGTTCTCCACAGCTCAAAGCCTAGGACCCACAGCCTTGGGAAAGGAACCTCCAGGACACAACTTTCGCTGAAGAAAATGTTAATGAAGCCCTCACCAACCCCATCCAAGGTGCCCAGCCTTATGTCTCTGTCTTCATCTATTTCCTCATCTATCCCAGGTACTGCCACACCTTCCCACCCTCTTAGGCCCAAGTCTGTTAGAAATGATCAATTTATGAGCTATTTATAAATATCATTCCATTTACTCTATCCTTGATTTTTCCCCTGTACTGAAGTAACTTCTTATTGATTAGGACTACAGGTAAACTAATTAAATATTCCTTCCCCCTATAGAACAGAAGAAAACACTTGTTGGTATTCTAAATATAATAGTTGTGGGGTGTCTTTTTTTTTTTTAATTTTTCCAAATTTTGAATAGACTAGTGTGGGAGGAAAAAGGTCCAGGCTAAATAGCCTGTTGAGGAGAGATGCAGTACTCAGAGAATAAGACCTTCTGCCAGGATGTCTCTCCTCCACTCAGCTCCACAGAACCATGGCAGCTATGGGGCATAGGGGAGCCTCCCAGCTGGCCAGGTCAGTGTCAGAGCTCTGTGGGACTGCCTTGGACTCCTCAAATTCATCCCTCTGTGCCCTGGGTACCACTGCCTGACACCTTTGTCTCTTTTTTCCTCTGATTACTTTTACTCATCCTTCAAGACCAAGCACTGGAGTCCTCTCCAAGAACATCCACTGCTATGACCATCCCTCCTTCCTGAGAACACTTAAGAATTCAGAGTTTGTAATACTAGGCTCATATCCCTATTCATGTCCATGTATGACTTACAAGTTTGTTGGCAGTTACTACAAAATAATCATTTTTAAAAGCCCCCTGGAATAAAGTACTCATGAAATATTGGTAGAATTTGTTGAACCAACCTGGGGTAAACTTCTTCATACTTCCGAGCTAAGACACTATGTATGCCAGTAATTTGGTGCCTTTGAAGCAAATATTCTTTAAATATTGGTTTATTGTTTATTCGGTGGCTTAAGAAAAACTGTCTATTAATAAAAACAATAATCTTATTTATGTTCAAAATAAGTGAAATGCTTAGAATATAGCATAATATTTACACTTATTTGGAACTATCATTTTACTCTCTTATTATCATATATACTAGATAGTATTGGTATATTAGTTTTCTACTGCCACCACAACAAATAACCACAAACTTGGTGGCTTAAACAGCATAAATGTTTTGTCTTACAGTTCTATAGTTCAGAAACCCAACACAAATCTCACAGGGCTAAGGACAAGATGTCCTCCTTCTGTCCAGGCAGAACAGTATTCCTTTCTGGAAGCTTTAAGAGAGAACCCATTCCTTCGCTTTTTCCAACATCTAGAAGCTGTTTACATCCCTCATGGACCCCTTCCTCCACCTTCAAAGCCAGCAATGGTGGGCCTACTCTTTCTCGCATTGCCATCTCTCAGGTTCTCTACAGCAGGAATGGTTCTCCACTTTCAAGGACTCATCTGATTAGATTGGGCCCAATAATTCAGGATACTCTCCCCATCCCAAGCTTAACTTTAATCACATCTGCAAAGTCTCTTTTTCCATATAAAGGAATGTTTTCACAGGTTCTGTAGAGTAGGGTGTGGACATCTTTGAGGCCGCAGGTGGTTTTCTCCACTCACTTGGAACGAATATAACCAACATGAATGAAAGTACCAAGAAGCCATGATAGGACTGACAGCTATTCTAACAGCCTTCTAATTGGACTCCTGTCCTCCTGGTCCTCCCTACTCTGATCCATCTCTCATGCTGTTGCCAGATGACCCTTCTAAAGTGTAGCTCCAATATTCTCTGTTCAACCCCTCCAATGACCTATAAGTAGTACTTTCCAAAATAAGTACAAAATAGCCTCTGAAATTTAATGGTGATGGTGATAAGACAGTGATTGAGGTACTTCTCATGAATTATCCTACTTAATCTTTACAGCAGCCAAAAAACTTTCTCTTTTTAATGTCCCCAGTTTATAGAAGAGCTTACAGAAGACAGACAAAACAGGTATGGACAGGTTGGGTAAACTGCTCTACCCCCAACACATACCTTACACTTTAATTTAAATATTGACAAACTAGGCCCACAGGTTAAATTTGGCCTGCTGTCTGTTTTTGTACAACCTGCAAGCTAACAATGGCTTCTACAACGATTGACTGCAATCCATTTAACAATAGGGAACACTGACTTTGAACCCCAATTAAATGAAATCTTATCCTCCCCCCAAAAGAAATCCCATTCTTCTCATTAGTAGGCCTGCATTATAAAAGATTGTACTCAAATATTACTACAATTTGTATTTTATCAGTAAAAAATTTGTGGAAATTTTTCTCTTTTATATAAGCATCAAGGTAATATCTTAAATTTTGCTTCCTGATCTGAAAATCTTAAAATATTTATTATCTGGCTCTTAATAAAAAAAATTGTTAACTTGTAATCTAGCCAATTGTTTCTTAAATTTGTGTAAAATAGGGACCTCTTTTAATAAAATCTTTCAGATGCTCAGTGTTGAATTAAATCATTTCATTACAATATTATTAAATATGAACAAACAAAAATTTAGTTTTAAAAAAGCCTCTTATGCTCATAGCTCTTAAACAGCCACAAATCAAAAATTACTTATGAATACAAATAAGCTTACAAAACCAACAAAATTAAAATAACATCAATTTAGTGTGTCCAATCATGATAATCTAATTAAACTCACAGCATTGTAAATATGATATGAACTTCTCATTGCAGATTATATATAAAGTAGCCACATAATTGATAAAATTTTGCTTAAATTCATTATCGTAGGGTATTTATTGAAATTAAACTAAAATTATAATAATGCATAAAGAAAACTCAAAGCTGCCCTAATAACCCCTTCAGGGCCCCTTAGAAGTTCACAGACCTCTAACTGAGAAACAATTCTCTAACCAAAATGAATTGTTTGATATTTCCCCAAACATGCTCCTTGCAGTAATTTGTGCCTCTGTACATATTATTCCCTCTTCCTCGCTCCAACAACCTGTAAGACTCCCAGATCTCTATCCCCATTTCTGGAGTGTTGATCCCCAGGCCAAAGGGTATGGCAGACTCAGGGTGAGTTATAGAAAACTTGTACCCAGCAGGAAAGCTGTGTATTACATAATAGCAAACCTATCCAATCAGAGCCCATTTCTTGGGTGGGATAAATGCTAGGTGATCAAGAAGGTGAAGGTGCCCAGGACTGAAGGATATCCCTCCAAGCTCTGACTGCATTAGAACTGATACCCAAAGCGACCTTATAACTGCCCAGAGGATTCCTGGAGCTGCCTAACGTTCCCACATGGCCTCATAATAATCCTCTGTCCACGGTGATCATTGGTGTGCATCTCTTCCTTAGAACCTTAAAGAGCCTAACTCATGCCAAGTGCTCTCCCTGTTGGCTCTGCTTAATTCCTTCTGAAAAACTCTTTAGAATATTTTCAAATCCTATTCCTTTTTTTCTCCCAGTCCCTAAACATCATCTAAAGAAATTGTTAATGGCAAGAGACAATGGTTACTGAGAACAAGGAAGCCTGAGAAAATGGATTAGGGCTCTCATGAGAACATACTGTGGAATCTTAGGCATTCACTGGGAAGATATTTTTGCCTCAGTTTTCCCATCAAGAATATAATTATTAAAAAAAAAAAAACAATTTTGCTGAAGGATACATGTATAATATTACTCATTCACTACAGCTTTGGAGTTGGCTTGAGCCAAAGTAACGAGTTAATATAAACCTAAATTAGGTTTATAATTGGACTGACAACGAATTCTCAGTTATAGCAATACCTACAAGATGTTACTTTTGTGCAATAAAAGAGGGGAAAAGCTGTAAAACAGAATTATCAAGAGTTAATGAACAATTGCTCCAGAATAAAGGTAAGTCAAAAAGGCAAAAAAAGTGACATTTTTACATCTTTAGTATTAATATAAAATAGATTCTCTCATTCAATAGTACTTTTTGAGCACCCAATAAATAAATATTCTATGATGAATTAACGAAAATATAATACTAGGTTTCAGAACTCAAGAAAGTAAGAAAAATAGATATAAAGGGAAACAATATCTATAGACCCAAGTGCCAGGTAATTTTACAAATACTATGTTATTTATTTCTCCCAAGTGTTGGAGATACATATTATTATCCATTTTATAACAGAAGAGACAGAAGCTTGGAAAAGTAAAGGAAAAAAAAAAAAGCCCTCAATGAGGTTTTATATTTCATGCAGGAAACTTCTGGATTTCAAGCTCAATATAGAGTTCTTAACATTGAGATGGCATTAATTAGTATATTACCTATGACCTGAGAGATTGTGGCATTATATGGATATAATTTATCACAGCAGAAAGCTAAGGGCATTTCATTTGAAATGAGACCATGTTCTCAATGTGTAAGAACGAGAAACCTCTTGCCTTCCCATCCTATCCCATTTTTATCACACAACCAGAAACAGCATTCAACTATTAAGAAGAATACATACCTCTCTGCACCCATCCAGTGGTTAAACACGAACAAGAAACCGAATATACAAGTGATTCAGCCCACTCTGCCTCCCAATGGGGACATCAAGACCTCTCCGCTGGTCTTGATATTGTTCACTTGAAGTATTCAATCTAATTTTCTAGAGGGGAAGGATAAGATATAAGGATGAAGTATAATCAGTCACAGATCTCAAACTGATCCTGGAGCTGAGCAACTATGACAACACACACCACTGGGAGGTGATGGATGGGATAGAAACAAGAAAATAGAGACACCGATTATTACCACGAACCAATGTCAGGAAACCAGGTTACAGCAAACCTGGGACATTTCATCATCTAAAGAGATTATTTTATAGTGAGAACATCTGAGCAAAGACTAGAGCAAGAGAACCACCAGCCACTTTTTCATCTCAACACCGGAGAAGAGGTCTACCTTAAGGTCTTCATTTCCTTTTGCTCCCACATCATGAGCATACTATTAATGAGCAACTGATGTCCCTAGGGAGCTGTCCACTGAGGCAGGAGGTCATCCCTCGTTCTGCCATGTTTGTATCATCTTATAGGTTCCAACGCACTTGCAGATACATTATTCCATGTTTTCCCAATAATCCTGAGGTGTAATCCCATTTTATGAATGAGGAAATTATGATTCAGAAACGTAGAATGACTCACCCAAGCTTATACAGGTATTTAGTACCAGAGGCTTACCTAGAACACAGGTCCTCTAGTCCAGAGCCCTTAATTTTATCAATGGAGGAGGCTGAAGATGAGAAGCTATTTTGTTTGTTTGTTTGTTTCTCTCTTTATCTATCCTCTCATTTCTGTGGGATCAGTAGCCACAGATCACTGGGAACAATCTAGATCATAGTAATAGTTTGATATCACTTAATGAATTTAATGTGTTATTTTTGTGCATCAGATTCCTCATCTTCAAGGTGAGATATCAACAGTACCTACCTTAGAAGGCTGTTTTGAGGATTAAGTGAATTGAAGCATTTAAAAAAGTGGCTGGCATATGGCTGTTATAAGTGATACCTCCTGCTTTCTCTCTACTCTTGCAAACAAAATACACCTCCTGCCCACTGATAATGTTTCCCTAGCTCCCTCTTTATGCATTACGAACACAGTGCTTTAAAGGTTTCTCAGTTCCGTTGGCAACCAGGGTCATCATAAACCTTAGTTTAGAGACTGAAATGCTTCCTGTCTTTTGACTACCAAGAAGAAGAGTTTTATTATTTTTCTTATGTGTACACATGTTTTAAAATTTTTCATCTACCACCTGCATTCACTTAAATAACAGTCTACGTGGCCTCCTTACTAGGAAATACATGATTTCTGAAGGCCTTTTCAAGCACTGAAAAAAGTTCAGTCTCCAATTCCTCCCTGAGGATCACGGACTGAGAATCACCATACTAATTCGACCCTTCGTTTCCAGCATAAGAGATGGAAGACCCAAGATATTGGGGGACTTGTTCAAGGTCACTCAGCTAGTAAGAGTCAAAGTCTGAGGCAAGATCTGAATCTTTTGACTCAGTTGAGGGGCTTGACAGCTTTCCTACGCTAAATCCATATATCCATTTAAGTCCTTTCTTCCACTGAAACAATTACACCAGTCCTCTTTGCAATCTGGATTTCTTAAAGTCAACACCAGCCCTCATCAAAATTGTAAAGGGTAATCCCCAGTGCAGAGTAAATGTTTCATAACCAGGCAACAGTCAAAAGACTTAGTGCTGGAAATGTAGATGCTGACCTGGTTATTTCAAGACATACATCCTGATTTTCCATTTGCTATAGTTTTGGGTCTATTATGACCTTCAGGTCATTTTCCACAGTATCTCTGCCCATAATTAGGTATCCTTTTATACTATGCAGTTTGATGGTTCTTCCTAATATTACTTGATAACTAGCCTTTAGCCTTTAAATTTCCATAGTTTTCAATCACCCATTTCTTCATATATATACATATTCATATATATATATACACACATACATACACACATACGCATATACATATACACATATATACATATATACACATACATATATATATATTTCAAGACTGTCTCTCTAAGACACACTTGTTTTTATTGGCAAAATTAATGAGCAGATTCCTATTCCATCATCCCAGTCATTGAGGAAATGTTGACGAGGACTGGACCAAGGATGGCCATTATGGAAATCCACTTAATCTTCCCACTGGCTGACATTGAACTGGTGACATAATATTAAGCTACAATGCAGATCTCTAAAAACTGGCTTTCCTGTCATCCAGAAAAGACAAAACTCTGAAGTCATTTTAGCTGTGTGTTAAGATATTTAAACTTTGTTTAGGAAGAAAAAAAAAAAACTTTGAGAACAAATTTTACCAAAAGTGAATATTCTAGTTTCTGATTACAAGAGCTATATATCTCTCTCTCAAAGAAGTTACACATCTGAAAAAAAAATATTTAGTGGAAATTTAGACCATACTTTGCTGTAATAACACATGCTTCTCAGCATCCCCAGCTGCATTCTCCAGCATCCAGAGTCACCAGGGAATTTACAGGCAGCTTATAGTTTTCCAATTTATCAGCCAAGGCTGACTCTAAATACACAATCTCATCTCCAGCATGGGTTGCAGCGTGTGACTTCCCAGAGGGCCAGGCTACAATATTTAATGAATAGATTATAATAAGAAATAAATATTCTAAAGTGCTTTTCATCCAGGAAAGATAGACTCTTATTGCAATATTGTTCTTGTTTATTTTCTCTAACAAGAAACAGAAAAGTCTTAACCGTACAGTGAGCATAAAGATGCAGTTGATCTGATAGCACTACACAATTTGATAAAAGAGCCATTTCCTTTTTCTCAAAATTTTCTGCTAACATGAACAAGAACAATCCAACTCTGAGCACATGGCATTTCTGGCCATGATACAAAGGTCTACAACATCCTTCTAAATATTTGATGACTCCTGGGATACTGCAGTGTAGAACTGCTGTGGGAACAGCTGAAGCTGCTAACATGCACAGCTGTTTTTGTCTTCCCACACTGCTCCAAAGGATGGCTGTGGGAGGTTGTGAAAATGGAGGTAGAGTGCTGTTTGATAAAATGAGAAGCACTCACCAAGGCCCACACAGCACAGCCAGGTTGTCTAAGTTCTAAATTGCTGAACTTTGCTCCCCATGGACTACCCACCTGTACCCGCCACCTCCAGTTTCTCCTCTCTCCTTCCTCATCATGCCAAAAGCTCTCATGTCACATACCAGGCAAGCTGCCGGA
This sequence comes from Pteropus vampyrus, assembly GCF_000151845.1. Classification (NCBI taxonomy): domain Eukaryota; kingdom Metazoa; phylum Chordata; class Mammalia; order Chiroptera; family Pteropodidae; genus Pteropus; species Pteropus vampyrus. Next base: position 13,766,410 of record NW_011888783.1, on the reverse strand, counting down.
AAAACAACCAACTTCTCGGGGAAAGGGCAATAGCCGTCAGTCTGGGGCTCTATCCCTACGGGTGACAGAACAGGATGGAAATGATGGTGGAGGAGGTAGCAGTAATCTATCAGGACTAGATAAGTGTTTTCAGGCTCCAGATAAGTGTTTTCAGGTGGTTGGGAAGAGACTAGTGTCTTCTGATAAAGAACAACCTGCAGATGATTTGGTTATAAGAAACTTGGTTCAGTTCTCAATTTCTGTAAAAATGATGTCATCCTCTCATTCCATATCACAGACATAGCCATTCCAAGGGTGGCTTAGAGCTCAGGAGTCCTCCATATTTTTATAAGCCTCCTCCCATGTGACCCCAATAAGTAGATATAATAGTGTGCTTGCTATACAAATGCCACTTCAAGACAATTTCTTTGATTTTTCCCTGTTCAATCAGATAGACACTCTGAAGACCCTTCTATATAGCAACTACGAAGCCACTGCTAAGCATGACGTTGATCCAAAGAGCAAATTAGAAAGTATCCAGGAAAATAAAAATGTTACTGGGAACAGTATAATAGAATAGCAAAAAAAAAAAAAAGGAAGAAGGAGGAGGAGGAGGAGGAGGAGGAGGAGGAGGAGGAGGAGGAGGAGGAGGAGGTGGAGGAGGAGGAGGAGGAGAAGAAGAAGAAGAAGAAGAAGAAGAAGAAGAAGAAGAAGAAGAAGAAGAAGAAGAAGAAGAAGAAGAAGAAGAAGAAGAAGAAGAAGAAGAAGAAGAAGAAGAACAGAATAGAACATTTTGGGGTTTGTTGTTATTATCATGAAAAAAAGCTGCAAGGGGATGTGTTCATCTGGTAGTAAGAAAGGAAAGAGTAAATACCATGAACAGACCCATAATAAAAACCTGTGTGTGTCCAAAGAAACAATATAAAATATGTATAGCTATATAAGTCTTATACCAGTAAAACCTTAGCACCTTTTTACTAGAACTAGGTACTCTAGGATCATCTTTATCATCTCCTCCTTTATTCTTCTTTCCCTCTTTTTTCTCATCCTCTTTTCTTTCCCCTTTTCTCCTCATCTTCTCGATCCTCTTTTTCTCTAAAACGAATCTCAAGAGCTAACTGTGGACCTTTGCGCTTCTCTGGCATTACTGAACGATTCTTGGTCAGCACAAAAGTTTAACCCGGCATTCTGACCAACATAACTTTCTAAGCATGCACCTACATGCCCCAAACAATTAGCTATTAGCATGCTGCTTCTTTCTATAAGTTAAATATGCCATATCCATAGCCTCTGTAGCCGTGGGAATCTACCCAGTGATGCTACCAGTAGTCTGCTGTGATAAGCAGTCTTATTATAGACTCTTGGCCCATAATGGTCACAGGTGACATTTTGCCTAAACAGTGTCAGAGATCATCCGTCATCAGTCACCCTTTAGCGCTATCTGCCGTTCTGTAGGAATCATGTTCTTTCAATAACATTCAAAATGTGCTTTAGCTAATGTAATTTCTGGCTCTGAGATGATAGATCAGCGAAGGCAAAGACTAGATTGCTCACCATAGGAAACCAGAAAAGCATATTTTGCATTATTAAAGCCTTGATTTATATGCCTTAGGTGGGTGTCACCCAACATAGGTCTCCTGTGCAGTCCCATTTACAAATGGTATACAATTCCTCTTCTGTTCTCTTATCGTTAGCCTGAAAACATCAGTAAAATGACTTAATTCTGTTCTCTTTTCACCTGCACAGGTCACCCTTCAGGCAAAGACTGTCACTCACCTTGCTATTTGGAGTTTTAGCCCCTGACCAGATCACAGCCAAGTCCTTCTTTAGGAATTGCCCTTGACTGAGGTTAGGCAAACACACCTCTGGAGTCTGGAGGCAGGGAGGGAAGTGGAAGCTCAAATTCAATGACTGGCTACTAAAGAGGGTTCAAAGGTCTGGCCTTCTCGCCTAAATTTGAGACATCTCTGAAACATCACCCCAGCTCCAGAGCTCTACACGGGATCAGTGGAGGCCCTATATCAACTGTCCAGCAGTTCAATGTTTGCTCCTACCCAAACCTCTTCCCTCATTCCCTATAGGTGCCCCAGGAACATCCCCCAATAAATCTCCTTCAGGCAAATCTTCATCTCAGAGTCTGTTCTTCAGGTAAGCAGACCTAGAAAGCTATACCATTCTAAACACAATAACAAGGGGAAGGAACATAATACAAGCTAACAGTGACCCCTGCTATGATTTATAATGATTAATTTGCAAAATTCCCCCTTACGGCAGTGATTCTCAACTATAGATGATTTTGTCTCCTAGGGGACATTTGGTAATGTCTGGAGACATTTCTGATTGTGAGTTGTTACTTGTGTCTAGTGGGGAGAGGCCAACAATGTTACTAAACATCCTACAATAACCAGAACAGTCCCTCACAACAAAGAATCTCCCAGTCCAAAATGTCATTAGTGTTGCTGTTGAGAAACATTTCCTTAGAGATAGAAAATAACATTTGGTATATTATTCAAGTGAGTTATTTCTTGTCTTATAATCAGGATAACTGTACAAGGCCCACAGAAATATAACCATCCTTTGTGAGAGTATGAACCATGAGCTTGCCCTCTCCTAGCCATGGGGAAGGCAGGCTTAACATGCCTAAGAGCTGCTGAGCATCCCGTTCATCTGGGATGAGAGTAACAACCTGAATTCAGCCATCTGGATTCCTTCTGAAAAAGGACACTCACCATCTGGTGAGGGTTCAGCCAGCAAGCAATGGACACTCTGTACACCTCTAGAATAGAAGAGGGTGGTTTCTTAGGGAAGAGACATCAGCTTCCACTGTTAAGAGGCAAAAAGGACACCAGAGTTAGGCAGAAGGTTTATCCACCTTATTTGTAAATGAGTAGGTCTGCTAGAAGGAGAATGTTTGATACTCTCATGAGTATACCAAGCTGCTAAAAATGCTGTCTGATTGATTAGTCAGTTCTAATTTTCTGCTTGTGAAATCATGACAGATTAACTTGCTTTATGAGGGCATGTCTTGTGGTCAAACTTCACTTGGAAAAGATTTGTTTAAAATTTTAAAAACCAGAGGCTTTAGACTCTGGCCTCTACCACTTGCATGATATAAATATAAAGGGAACTCACTGACCTGTTTCCAGCATGCATTCTGAGAAACTCAGATAGAAAGTTAGAATTGCATAACCTGAATTAAAATAGATTCTATACTCACTAAGGCCTGTGGTTGTCCAAAGTACTAACGAGGAGAATAAGTCTTCCAAGCATTGTTTTTATAATAATAAAATTTCTGTTTAAGTATAGCCCTAAGCATTGTTTTTAAGTATAGCCGAAAGATCTTTCAAGACTCTCATGATGTAGAACCAATAATAGATTGATGAACTAGATGTTTATTAACTGATTACTGAAGATAGACACCTGATCAGATAGATAAAAAGAAAGAAGTCTCCATGAATAAACTTCTAAAAAGCACGGCAGCAGTACGAATCTATAGAGCTCGGTCTTCATGAGGCCACTTGGTTAACACTTTGCTGGTTATATAACTTATCTCATTTTCCCAAGAAGAGAACTATTTATGAAAAGTCACAGTCCTTTCTTTGACTGGATGAAACGCTGCCCTCAAGCCGCCAGCATGAGCTGGAACAAGAAGGCTTCATTGCCTCCAGCAGGACCCTGGCGACTCTTATACACACACAAATATTTATCTTCACCTCCCTGTACATATGAAGTTCCACCAGGAAGAAAACCCATGCTCTCCAAGTCACTGGGCTTTCCACAACTGCAGAAGTGCAGATTAAGGCATCATGGCCTCGTCTGAGGCACTCTTCCCCGACTCTAGCACCAAGTGACTGACTTGTCTCTCAAACCCTAGGGCTCTGTGCCTTTCTCTTCTATTTTCTCCCCTCAGGGAGCACTGCATTCCCAAATCCCCACCCCTCCATCCGCTGGTCTTCAATCTCTCTGTGACCCTGAACAATAATCCTATTACATCCCTGAACTCTATCCAGGACATTCATCTCCATCCACCTTTTTAATGGCATTGTTAATGATTTGAGGGAAGTAAATCACAGTCAAGATAATGGCTGCAAAAAAATTAATAGACACGATTTTTATGATATAATATACTAGTGTACTAATCGTGAGAAGAGTTAATTGAAAAGCACTAAATATTTTATTATCCATTCAGCATTCTGTCTCCTTTTACCATTCAGCATTCTGTTTATTCTTTCCCCCATTCTGAACTTTTTACCTATTATTCTTTCATAATTCCCCATAAAGAGAAACTGCAGAGTAAGAAAAAGGGAATTCTAATCACTACATCTAATTACAGAGATGAGTAAATCACAGTTTAAAGTGTCATACTCTTAAGAAAAAGGGACAAGGCACAATTCTAGGAGAAGCTAATGCCTTAAGCTTGAAGAGAAATCTCCTATAACTAAAACGTGTTAGAATACTTGAGAAAATGGGGTCTTTTTTTTTCTTTCTAATTCTTGAGCAAGAAGTATCAGTAATTCTTTTTAAATGACCATATTTTTCAGTTAACTAATCTGCTCATTGTTGGGCTTGTCGCCTGCCCTGCCACACACCCGGGAGGGGGTAGTGCTGGGCTCTGGTCCATCTCTGTAGCCTCAGCCTGGGACCCAGCACCCAAGGCCCAGCACAGAGGAACTCCATGATTACGCCAATGTTCCACATTTCCCCACCACACGTACGAGGGCCCTTTGCCCTTTAGGACTGTTGAATATGCCCAATTATTGTGTATCTACTTTCTTCAACATTAAGAATAACACAATATTCACAAAGTAGAACATTCAACTTTCTACTATCAGACTGCAAAAGTGGCCTCCTCACAGTGAAATCAGATATTTTCACATCTAATAAATCCTAACAAAATTTTTCTCTGTTCAGTACGCAGGCTTGCTGGTTAGTTTATATAACTGCTCAATTTTGTTTTGTTTCTTAAGTTAGAAGAAGATAAAAACATATAAATTCTTCCCACTTACTATCATCGCCTTCATCTCAAAGGAAGTAAGATAACAAAGGTTATGTGTTCACTCATCCAGAGCTGGCCCTGAACACATTTGTCGAATGCAACACGTTTCTGTTTGGTTCTCCACCCAGACCCTTTGATTCCTGAGTCCTCATTCCTTAGACTTCACCTCATATTCCACCCCCACCCCCTATCTCTCCGCTGTCCCATCTACCAGCCCCATAGCTCTCCCCTACAGGATGAAAGGACGTAAGTATTAACTTAGCCAGAACATTTACATTTTTTCAGAGTACTCTTAAGAGCTGGGTAGAATATTATATTTGGAATTCAAGTCCCTGGAAACAACCTTCAATTATTATCCCCCAAACCTAGAAGAGTTTCAGAATTATCTTGAGAGCTTGTTAAAAATATATATTCTGGGGGCTGTTCCATTGGGCCAGAATCTCTAGAGGGCAGCCTGGCAATCTGCCCGAGGCATTTTAAGGCAGCCAAATCAGGGATCATCTATGACCTGGCCATCGGGGACTATCACATAATTTGCTACTTAAGCTCCTTCTCCAAAACTGGACCTGCCTAGACAAGTTAGAATGAAAATTCGAGGGGATTAGTTACCAGAAAAAGTAGACGCCGTCATAATAATATGTACAAAATGAAGGAAAAGAATCAGCTATATTAACCACAGTTATATCTTTTCTCAATGGGATGAATTTACCAAATTGACACATTTTATCAGCTAATTGTATCTAGTAAGAGAAAGGAATTGGCTATTTTTAACTTCATTCCATTAGGATATTTGTAAGATACAGGTACACATAAAGGCCTTTCCTTTCCTCTTCTAGAAATGAGAATGAAAACTGGCCATCTCTTAAATCCAATCTAACATGTTTTTAACGCCAGACCAATGTCGAACAATGATCACCTTCATTTTCTCTTATTAAGTAGTGGCCTCAAAATAATGCCACACAGCAGAAGGACACTCTGTAAAGTACACTCCTACCCCAGCCAGGGAAAAGATTCTTCACACTTATTTTCCTTTAGAAGTTCATCAAATGAACCCTGACCTAGAGGGGGTGCTCTGAGTTCAAGTTCATACCCACAAACTCTACAACCTTGGTATCATACATACCGTTGGGGGGCCTCTCATAGCACTGTAAAATGAGCATCAAGGTTCCTGCCTATCTAAAATGAGATGTTAGGCCACTCACTCTCTCAGGCTCTCAGCAGTTTCATTTTAACTCAAAAAGTCCTCTAGCCTGTCATTCCCCAATTAAAACTATCTGACGCAAATGAGGACTTTTACAGTTCAAATCTAATTGATTATTTCCGTACTACTAGCAAATTTCTATCTCGATAATAGATCATTACAAGGCAATTAGCTAAGATAAATTAAGACTATGTTTATTTGAACCATGACAGCTGTTATTTGTTGAGAAAATAATGTCAAGTATAGCTTGGATGATCTTATAGGGATACAGAAGAAGAGGAGGCTTCAGGCATTAGCTAAGTAGGTGTACCACATACCCTCAAGGATCCTGCCAACCACAGAGCCTATGAAGTTATTACTAATCCTAAATATTGTTCATTATTAAAAGTATTATTAATATAAATCTATTTTTCTTTACTCAAAAATGCATCCTTGAAAATTATATTCTAGTAAATCAAGTTCTATTTCATGTTCAATTACTGTGATTCTGCTACTCAATCACTTTTAGAAGCAAGAAACATTTATTGGTGTGAAGAATTCCCTCATTTACCTATCTTGAAAATCTAGATTTTCCTGTACCCATATGATCCTTTTTGATTTAGTTTTACACTTCTGCAAAACCATAAAATTATAAATTATTAAAGATGAAGAAACAAGCTTTTTTTGGGTACTGTGACTCAACCCAATTTAATAATCACAAATAAAACAGATTCTCTTTCCATCCTCGATGTATCATCTCCAAGGTGTCCTTGCCTTTGACCTATCACAAAAAGGATATTGCTAAAGTATTGTATCTGAAATTTCATACAATTCTGCCTGAATCGTAGTCAGCCATCATAGAAGTCAATATAAAGCATACTGTTACTGAGAAGGTATAGAATGTCCTTAATACTAACAGTGGCATAATTATGTGCAGTGTTCACAAAGAACAGAGCCATACATGGCCAGGTATCATGCATAGCTTGGTGACCCCTGGCTTCTATTTGCCTCTTCAGGTTCTATTATCTACACTGCTCACTCTTCTGGGTAACCCATGTGAACTGAATCAATGGGTTCCCTTGTCTCAGTCTTTCAGGTGGGTTCAGCCAATGGGATTACCAGCAGATCAGAGGGAAGGAGAAGAATGAGATAAATATATTTATTTAATTAACAGCCTCCTGGTATGGTGGCTTTAGGCTGGCTACCTGCCTCAGTTCAAGGTCACAGTACTTGTCAAGTGGACCTTTCTTAACGCACACTCTATTTCTCTCTGGGTTCCAATAACCACTTTTTCTCTCTGCTAAGATCAGCCTGGCAGCTCTGCATTGTGCTTTGTTGCTTTACCTAATACTACCCACACATTTGTAAATAGTCCATTTATTAATCTCTCAACTACTCATTTGAATATGCCATCTGTTTCCTGCCAAAGTCCTGAATCATTCACTCTTTATATCAAAATTTATGTCTTTGACTAATTTATATGCTATTTTTATGATACTGGGTTCTGTGGACAGTAGCTCAAGTTCTAGTAACAGTTCCAGCCTCTGACCACACTGGATAGGTCAGACCAGGAAAGGGTCAGGGCCAATGTCCTGAGATAGACTGCAAGATAGAGCAGAGTCTGGGAGTCAAAAAAATGGAGTTGGGCTAAGAGGAATAACTACCTTGCAAGGTGTAGCTGAAGGCATGCTAACCCAAGATAAGAGGCACAAAGAACTATTAGTACAGGTGCCAAGTGGTGTTTCAATCTGGGGCAGGACAGGTCATCAGCTTAGAGCAGAATGAGAGGCATTCACTGGGGGTCCAGGAGTGCAGATGTTTGGCAGGGGCACGTTTCTGATGACTCAGCTACGGGAAGAACTTGAGTTCAGAGGCAGGAATCCATGCAGAAAATAAAACACTGGAAAAAATAAAAACTCTTCTAATATCACCGAAGAAGAGGCACACATGGCAGGGGCTCAGCCACAGAAGTACTAAACTGTCAGGCCCAGAATGACACCAGATACAAAAACTAGCTACACCAGACATCAATCAGCACGTATCTTTGGACTCCTTGAAATCATCTCCCTGGAGTCTGGAATGGAACTGAAATCTAGAAAGGAATGAGCTGGAAAGGTGAAGAGGGTAAAGGACAGGGGTTAAATAAACCCAACCATCAGGGCGAAAGAGATTCTTGAGTGGGTTAACATGAGAACTTACTATGTGCTAGGAATTGGGCATTATTTGCATCTTCTCATTATATCCACATAATGAGAAGGTAAAAATACTTTTACCTTCATTTTGTAGATGAGAAAACTGAGGCTTAGAGAAATCATTTTCCTAAGTTCATACAGGAAGTTAGTGAAATTCAAACCCACGCTAAGGTCACTCTCCCAATTATTGAATCACAGTCTCTATAGCAACATAAAAGTCAATTAAGTTTGTGCATATCAGTTATCAATGGAGTGTATACACGTGGGTGGTGTGTGGTATGTATATTTATCTAGACAAACAACTGCAGAGTTGTAAGCCCTTAGGGAGTTATTTCTACTGCAGAGCACTCTCATATGTTATAGTTAGCACAATAATTTCATTGTTTTCAGACTGCAGTTTTATATTTCTCAAGGAGAAAAGGTTTGCCTGCCTTCTCACCAGTGTGATCAGCACCTGGTCCACTGCAGTGTGACACTGAAAGTCCTTCAAATTACAGCCCCCCACACAATGCAATTTACCTTTTGAGCTCCCAGTCAAGTTCAAGAACGGAGGAGGAGATGGGAGGATAGGACTTTTGTAATGGCACATTAGGTTTTCAAAATCTTTCAAATTGCTTTTTAGCAGCAGAATCCTTTTGTAAATGCAATCTTACTCAGAACCTCAATATATAAAGTTCATAAAGTCAGAACTTCTCTGGTCTAAGTTTTGGGAGCAGGCCCAAAACACTGCCAGCTCAACTTTACCCAATTACTCTGAAGTTCTAAGTGTAAAAATACTGGTCTTTTGGTAGTTTCTTAAAGCTCAGTATAATCTTACTATAAGATTCAGCAATCACACTCCTAAATATTTACCTAAATGAGTTGAAAACATGTCTATGAAAAAACCTACACACAAATGTTAACAGTAGCTTTGTTAATTGCCAACAACTAGAAGCAAACAAATGTCCTTTAGTAAGTAAATAGATAAATAAGCTATGGTACATCCATACAAGAAAATATTATTCAGCAATAAAAGGAAATGAGTTATTAAGCCATGAAAATACATGAAGGAATCTTAAACACATATTACTAAGTGAAAGAAGCCAGTCTGAAAAGGCTGTATATTATATGATTCCAACTGTATGAAATTCTGGAAAAGGCCAGACTATAGAGACCGTAAAAAGGTCAGTGGTTGCCAAGAGCTGGAGGGCAGGGGAACAGAATGAACAGGTAGAACACAGAGGATTTTTAGGGCAGTGAACCTATTCTGCATGATACTGTAACAGTGGATAGATAACATTATGCATTTGGCAAAATCCATACAACTTTACAACATAAAGAATGAACCCTAATATAAATTATGGACTTTAATTAAAGATAACAGATCAATATTGGTTCATCAATTATAGGAAATGTACCATACCAATGCAATAATAGAGGGAAATGAGAGAGAGGGGAAGGAGTATATGGGAACTCTCTATACTTTTGGCTCAATTTTCTGTCAACTTGGAACTGCTCTGAGAAACATAAATCCTACTAATTTTAAAAATCTTAAATACTGAGTGGCCAGTAAACTTAATAAACATTTGCTGCATAAAATTATTGATTCTTCATTAAATCTGGTTCATTTTGACACTGGTCATCTCTATTAGAATAGAGCGGTACAGTCCGTTCATGGGTAAACCAACATACTTAGCCAGGTTTCATGCATGTGGTGGACAGAATAATGGCCTCTGAAAGATGTCCACACTTTCATCCCCCAGTCTTGTGAATATGTTATCCTACATGGTAAAATGGACTTCACAAATGTGATTAAGGTGAACGGCCTTCAGAGGGAGAGATTATCCTGGATTATTCAAGTGGGCCCAATCTAATCACAAATCCTGAAAAGCAGAGGCCCTTTCCCTAGCCAGTAAGAGGCAAGTGTGACTACAGAGGATGGAGTGAGAAATGCAATGTTGCTAGCTTTGAGAATGAAGGAGGGGGCCACAAGCCAAGAAATGTGGGCAGCCTCAGGGAGCTCGAAAAGGCAAGGAAACAGATTATTCCCTGGAGCATCCAGAAAAAAGCACAGCCCTGCTGACACCTTGATTTTAGCCCACTGAGACCCATGTCAGGCTTCTATCCAGCAGTACCATAAAATAATAAATTTGTGTTGTTTTAAGACATTAAATTTGTGGTAATTTGTTACAGCAGTAGTAGGAAAATAATACAATGTATACATGAATTAGAAACAAGTCTTAGGTTACTGCTTCATCTCTCTAGCCCAATGTGGACCCTTTTCCAAGGAAGTATCTAGGCTCCCTAAGTCCTAATCAATGATCACTCATCCAATCACGAACTTAAGTAGTACATTTTGGGAAGATATAACACATCAGAACAGTTCATTAAGATATATTTTTCAGAGTAGTGTTTAAACTATTTCACTTAAAAATAAAAACAAAAACTTTCATCCCAATTGACTGTTTTACTGGGAGAGAATAGTCTGATGGACTGCAAAGAGTTTTTGCTTTGGAACCAAACACGCTCTGTCTGAATTTCAATTTCATCATTAGCCTTTAGTTATAGACAAGGTACTTAACCTGAGCTTTTGTGTCATACTGGGAAAAGATAAAATAATAATCATATGCAAGAATACAAAATATATAATGATATATACACAAAATAATCATAACATATGTAATGTTTTTAAGGAAATAAGCATTGAAAGAAGTGTTAAGTTGTTCCTCTTTTGTTTTCATTTATATTTATTGGTCACATGATATACTGGTACCTCTAAGTAAATCACATGTGCCAGAGATTGCAACAGAAGTGGAAAAATAAAGAGAAGTGGGCAAATAGGAGACAGAGTTTATAATCTATAAACCCATGTAGTTTCCCATTAAAAAAAAAATGTACTAACATTAGATATTACAGTGATGTAGGCCTGGGCCCCTACATTGCAAACTCAAAAGCCTACTCACCCCTGGCATTTCTGAAAATGTCTCTGCTCTTGGTACTTCATCAGCCTCTGAATCTTCAAGATGTTTTCTGTTTAAAATTCACTGGTAAACAAAGGAAGAGAGCCTTAGACAGAACCGAATCAATACTCCATCTCTCTCTCCAGAAGACAAAAAAGGAAGTCCTCTGTTGTTCAGAGTACTGATTGCATTTAACCCTTCAGTCCCACCATGGACACCACCAAAACTGTCCTTATAATTCACCTGCAAAAGATGCTACACAGACTAGGAAAAGGTGATTCTAAGAAGAAACGCTGAGCTGGGTCTTTCTAAGAGATTTGCAAAGCACCACGCCATTATTTTTCTTTCCTAAAAAAAAAAAAAGTACAAATTATTCTAAAATAGAATTACCAGGCAGGTTCCCACAAACACAGAAAACATAATTCATCCTTTTAGAAGTAGTACAAATAGGCTTACTGTCTCACTGAGGGTTGATGAGATACCGGTGGAGTGTGGTATGCACTTATGCATGTTTCTGAGGATTCTCACAGAGATTGAAAATAAGAAAGAGTCCATTACAAACAAAAGGTATTTGACAACTAATGAGAATTGATTTGAGTACACAAATAAGCACTCTGCTTGATAATACAAATTCTGTGTATGTCCTTTATTTTTGAGCTTTATGAAATAAAATTATAAAATAATGAGAACGAGTCTTAACGAATATGCTAGGACTTAAACATTCTCAACTAAAGTTATCTCTCTCAAAGCAGAATCCTTGAAAGCTACATAATTCCCATGATACTATTATCAAAACATTTTTTAACTCCTTTTGAGGAGCTGCATTCTGAATTTGGGCATATCCTTCTGATACAACCTTATTGGTTGCAGATGTTACTCCCTTGAGTGGTGGATTTTATTGTTGCAAAGAGTCCAAAGTCATATGAAGTCTGGTTTGATTAGAAATGTAGCTTCTCAATGGAGAGCATGCATTATGGATCAAAAACAAGCTTGAAGATAAAAATCATAAAACTGGGTTTTCTGGGAGGGTCAATAACTGGCCAACAAGACAGCACCAAAAGGGGAGATATAAAGGGGGCTGAGCAATGGCATCACTAGAATAGGAATATAGGATTTCAAAGTGACCATTTTGAAAGGGAAAACCCACACTTGATATATGGTACAGCATGTGCGTGTGTGTGTACGTGTGTGTGTGTGTATGTGTGTGTGTGTGTGTGAAAGAGAGACTCATGCTTTTGAGCAGCAATTCTTAAATGTTTGGCCTCAAGACTCCTCCATACTTTTCAAATTACAGAGGGCTCCAAAGAACTTTTGTTTATGTGAATTATAGCTACTGATATTTACAATGTTAGAAATTAAAACTGAGAAATTTGTTGATTCATTCAAGAGTTTGTTGATTCATTTTAAAATCATAAACCCACTACATGTTTATGTAACTAGCATATTTTTATGTAAAATGAATACATTTTACAGAACAAAACAAAATTTAGCAAGAATAATGACGTTGTCTTTTATCTTTGTGAATTCCTTTAATGTCCTAGAAGATGGTCAGATTCTCATACTTGCTCCCACATTCAATCTGTTGTGACTCACACATCTTGTACTCTGGAAAACTGCACAGTACACTGTGAGAGAATGAGAGTGACAAAGACAGATAATATCTTAATGTTGTGATAAAAACAGTCTGATCTTATTGCCTCCCTGAAAGGGTCTTAGGAACCTCAGGGTTCCTCAGACCACACTGGGAAAAACCACTGCTTTAGAGTCTCACATGGAACGTAACAATAAACACAACCATGTGTGTGAGTATGAGTGAGGGGGTGTGTGTGTGTGTAAAAACTAAAGCTAAAGTAAATACAAAATGAGAAGCTCTTTAACAGTGCTTTGAAGGAAAAGCGATTTCTAAGTTTTCACATCTCAAACTTCATGTTTTACCCTAACAGAGCATTGCAATAATTTGCCCAGTAGCTCAGCTAAAACATCATTATCTCCTGTACTCCTTAGCTACACTCTGTTTGTGCCCTGAGTGTCCTTGTCTGCCAATTAACAAGGCATTTTATTCTGCTGCAAGCAAAATGAGCCAGATAAGCAACCCAGCCCATCAGCCACAGGTCTGTTGCTTAAAAAAAAAAAAAAAAAAAAAACATTGTGAATGGCTGGGGTGAGGGCATTCAAGACTTTTTCATTCTCATTTCTCCTGATAATTCAAAACCAGTTTATTCACTTATTCCAAACACACAGACTGTTCGCATCCCAAAGTGACAACTAATAATCCTCCGTTAACAAACCAGCCTCCGAAGACCTGACATCTCTCTCCATAAGACACCAGGAAGGGGTGGAGGCTATGCATTCAGCCTCTGGAACTCCAAAAGCTCCAGACATGCTCTCTCAGATAACTAAGAAAGCACTTCTCAGCCCCTCCACTGACATGATGGAAAAGGCTTTGAAAATCAGTATGTCTTAGGCCAGACATTTGGGGAAATAGTATAGTTTACAAAAAACTTTCATCTTGGCACACACAATTGAGCTTTTCCTGTGTTCTCCATTGTTGTATTTGCTATCTTAGTGGAAGGAGCACTCAGTTGAAGAGTCCAGCTATCTGGGATCTGGTCCCCAGGTGTTGCATCTAACCATCTGTATGTCCCCAGACAAATTACCTAATCCCAAGTTTCCACATAGGTAAAAATAGGTATATTAAAACAAATGAATTCTAATGACTTTTCCATTCCAAAATTCTGTGATCCTAAAGCCTGGTGGCAGTTTACAAGTACATAAGCAGAGGAAAAAAGATTTTAGATGTGAGAGGAAGAGAGTGTGTGGAGCACATTTCTCTTATAATGGGTGTAAGGTCCGGGGCTTTTTCAAATGGTGTGGGTGCCCACCAGTGAAACGGAGGCATTGACAGACTATGCAGACACCATCTAGAAATGCTTCCAGAGCCTCAGGAGCTTGGGGTCGTGAGCATTCCCCACCTCCACAGTATGGTTGTTTTCCAGAGACTCTGCCCTTCGCTGTTCAGGATCTCATTATTCCCAGTACTCCAGACGGAACACACAAAGCCCCTGTGACGCCGAGCATATGGCCTGGCTCAAGAAGTGCTCTCCTGCACAGAGAAATAGGACATGTCAGAGACAAAAACACCTGGTTATTACCAGGATTCTCAATGGAATCATCCTTATCCTTGAAACATGTTAGCATAGCTAATGTTAAACCTTCAGCTAAACATGAAAATGGTGGTAGCTTAGACCATATTCCCCTGAATGACGCTCCCCCCATCAAGCTCTGCCACATGCTCACATGAAATACCAAAGTGCTTGCAGCTCGTATTAAATAATGAATATGCCCAGCTCAGCCTATCACCAAGCCTTCAGCAGTCCTCCTGGGGGACTGGGAGAGATGTTAGAGGTTTGCAGGCCAAGCACAAAATTGAAGACAAGCTTGAATTAATAATTTGCTTATTTCTATACATGTGCTTCAAAATAAAGTGCAAATTGTATAAGGTAATAACATGGCTTGGGAGGGGGGAAAAAAGCTTTCCTTTTGCAAACAGCTGATACTGCAATTTTATTCTCTCTCACCATCCTGAATGTGATCTGCAAATGTGCTCTCCCTATGTCATCATGTGTAAATATCTTCAGGAAGAGCCAAAAACAAATGTAAAACAATTCCATGGAGCTGCAGAAAAAAAGAGAATTAAATCTCCTGTTTAAGCTGATTTTTTTTTAGAGCACTGTTTCTTAAAATTGTGCTCCATAGACTTCTGTATCTGAATCGCCTGAGCATTCCTTGGAAATCCCAGAGAAGTTTCACATATTGTCTATTTTGGGTCACCTAAGCTTTTACCTACATTGACACACACACACAAATAGCTGTCATGTTCTTGTCAATCACAGCTGCGTACACACCTCAGAAGTCATGTTTTTCTACTATAATTTTTGAGCACGTTTGCCACTGGCTATTGGTGCCTAAAAATGTAGACCCATTCCCGCATTGTGATTTTAAGCAAAACTCATTGTCTCCCTTACACCACAATCAGGCACTTGTAGAGGAATGAAAACAATGTATGTTGGAACCCAGCCCCAAGTCTTACCCTATCTAATTCATCTAGGCCTTTTTCTGTGGTCTGCAGTCATCAGGGGAGGAAATAAGTAAAAAGATGTAGGAAAATGAATTCTCCATCTCTCTCTCTCTCTCTCTCTCTCTCTCCTTTTCTTTCCCTCTCTCTCTCCTTTTCTTTCCCTCTCTCTCTCTCTCATACAAACAAATTCAGACTCAAAAAATTAGAAAACCTGCATTCCAAACAAACCTAAAAAAAGAACAAGTGGAAGACATCCTCTATTGCCCAGCTCCCTTGGAAGAGAGCTGGACGTGGGTGGTACAATGCCACACAAAGATCACCTGTGTCAGAGCAGAAACTTGCCCCCTCTGCATATGCTTTTCCTTAGCAAAACTGCTTCATCTCCTCCCCACCCCCTACCCGATCCCAACCTTTTCACCTGCTCACTCTTACTCTGTCAGTCTTCTCCTCTGCAAACCTTCCTTATTCTTGAAGATTAGGTTCAGTTTCCTTCGTGCATGTTCCCATAGCGCTCAGCACTCTGGATTAAAACTACCTCATAATTAGTCTATGGTTTCACTAAAGTATAAACTATAACATAAGAAGTCTAACTTGTTGAGTTTTGCATCCCCAATACTCTATTAATTGGCTAAAATATGGGAACAAACTACTAGTTGAATGAATGAGTGAACAAATGAGCACACTTAGACAAATTCTCATTTGTCTAAATGAGAATTGTTATACAGAGGAAGGAAGGGGAAGCAAGCACAGGAAGTGAAGGTTATGGATCTAGAGATTAGTGATAGGATATTCTGTATCCCACATCTGGGTTACTTGTTTGTATCCAAACTAGATAGGTGACTTATGAAAACTGATATCAATACACGCCTATTTGATTGTAGGTGTTGATATTACTTCCAGAGGCCAATATCCAAGGCCAGAGGAAATGGAAAAATTACTATTTTCCATTTTCATTATCAGTATCCTACAAGACATAAAAGATTGGTTGGAGAGTAGAGGCTAGCCACCATCTTTCCTCTATAAGTAGCCCAAGTACCTCTTGACAATTACAATCCACAGAAACCCAAACAAAAAGATGTCCCTGAGGATTTTCATCTTGCCCTGCCTTTTATCTTCCATTAAGAGGCCCAGGTAAAGAAAAAGATGAGGAAGACGACCTAGCAGTTAATGATAACCACCTTCCCCTTTTGGAGAGCAGATTCCTATACCTAAAAGTTAGAAATTAATAGAGACAAGACTGTGTAACATAATCTTAGAGAGTTTTCAAGAAGTAGAAGGGAAAAACACAGAATGTCATACAGACCATGATACATTATAAGCTACTGGCCATAGCCAATATCACATTCCCAGAGGGAGGAGAGAAAGAAACAAAAACATCTCCACTTAGATGCTTTGAGGGCATCTCAAACTCCTCATGTAAAAGCCAAACTCTTACTCCTTCCTTTAAAATCTGCTTTTCCTCCAGTGTTCATTATCTTAGCCAACAGCACTAGTACTCACCCGTTATCCATATTAGAAACTCGGGACTCAGTCTTGCCTCATTATTAACGTGTCCTTTTCTACTACCACCCCATCTAATCAACTACCAAGAACTATTGATTCTGTCTTCTAAATATATCTCTTTATTTTCATTGCCAGTACCTCATTCCATCATTATCTACTGCCCACATTCTATATTATTCAGGTTAAGTAATGCTTGCTATTTTAATGAATAAGCTCAAGATCTAGGTAATTGCACAGAGTAAAAATGTATTTCTCCACCCAGCAGAATTCAATGAGAATGGGTGCCGGGGCTCCTATTGCAAACTGCTGTTCAGGAACCCAGGTTCTTTCTATCCTGTAACTCCATCATCTTTTAGGGCTTTTGAGTCCTCTGGGTCCACTGCTTCTGGCTAGCAAATTAAGGAAGAGAGAACACAGAGAGTTGCCAAGCGTGGGAGTGGCAAACATTACACCCACTTTCATTCCTTGGCCAGGACCCAGTCACATGGCCTTAACAAATTGTGAAAGGGCTGAAGAAGTAATTTAACTCTGAGTCAGGAAGAAAAAACAAAAAACAAAAAACAAAAACATGGCTATTAGTATTAGCATTCTCTGCCCACAGATCTTCTTATATCTGCTCTTGTCCTAACCACCCACACTCTAAACCGTTCTGCACAGCACAGAAAATTAAAAATTCTGATCACATTACTCGCCACCTTAGAACCTTTCAATGGCTGCCATTACTCTTAAGATAAATACCAAAATTCTTTTTACAGACTTCATATCAGTCAGGGTTTGACCAAACAAGAACCACCATGATAAAGGGATTTATTAGAGAGAGTAGACCTTACACAATTGAGCTGATGGAGCAGTCTATATTGGCCAATGCCTCTGCCTCTAGTTCTGAGCCCGAAATAATCATACGTCATCCAGACTGGTGATCAGAAAGCAGCTGGATATGGACAAGAGCAAAAACAAATTGGAACCCATGAGGATGAACTAGGATCCACAAGGGCAAATAGAAACTGTGAGGACAAACTGGAACCTGTGTCTTTCTCTTATCACTGCCAACCTCAACTTTAGCCATAGAGTAGCAAATGCATTTAGCTGCAGACTTGAAGAAGCTGATGGAAGAAATCTGGTGAGAGTGGTAGACCCAGGTGCTGCCCCACACTAATGATGTTTGCTGGCAGATCTAAGATAACACGCACGAGCTGCCACATGGAGCCCTGCACCAAACTTCCAAGCACAAAAAGTATAGATGATGCTTCACTTCTACCTTCTAAAGGTCCCACAGTGTTGACCTACACGAACCCAGAACCACACAAAGAAAGGACTTCTGGGAAACATAGTATAGCTTAGCTAAGTGGGCATAGTCCAGAGCCACCACACATGGCCTATAAGACCTGGCATGATTCTCCATCCTTGTCTGAGTGAATTTCTCTCCTTTTCTGTTCTTTAAAGCCACTCCTCCAGAAATATTCCCTTGACCAAGCTCTTTAAAATGCCCAGTGCCCTTTAAATTTCTTGTTCAAAGTCTAGCTTTACTGTTTGTTAGACTACAAGCTCCAAGAAGGCAAGGACCTTGTGTACAGCTCTCCTACTTCCCAGCCTGGAGCACAGAGCGTGGTACAGAGAAGGCCCTCAGTAAAGACCTGATGAAGGAACATCCACTGGATATATCACTGGACTTCTTCTTAGATAGGATTAAGCCCTGCAGGATTGATACTTGCCCAGCTTTCTTTTCAAAGACTCTCTAAAATAGGAAAGGCAGCTACTTGAATGAGAATTTATCCCAATGCCTGGCATTCATTTTCATTGTGTCGCGTCTAAATTTTTAATGCCTTTAAAACTACCCAATGATGTTCCTATTTAAGAGATACAGGCTACTAAATTATTATATATTAGCACCAAGGAAGATAAGAAGTTTTCTCTTTGGGAGATTTATTAGAAATAGTACACGGATAACATTTCTACATTATATTAGAGCCACCTGCCCAAAAGCAGGGAGATGGCTTCTATGACCCTTTAGGGAAATTCCCGTTCAATGAGCCTATCAAAGTTATTTTACTAGCACAGCCGTGTACAATTAATCATCTTTGTGAATTCTTAATTGCCGTGGTCAGACGACCCCCAGAGAGTAATCATACACCGTGGCAGAATTCATGCTCCTTTTTCATGCTTCCATGATGAAATAGAAAGCAGGAAGAGCAGTAGTTCACTACCATTTGCTCATTAATTCATTCAAGAAATAATTATGGGAGTTTCCTGCAGGGTGAGTGCTAGGGATGCAAAGATGGCTAAAGGAATTCAGTCTAGTAGAAAGAAAAGCAAGTAGAAAGGTGAGTAAACAGACATGGTTGATTTTTCTTTAGAGGTATTTGAAGAGAAGCAGCTGCTATTTAAAAAATAATAATACATGAGCAAAATATCATAGAAGTGCTCAGTAAATATTAGCTAAGTGTCAGCTACTGGTGTAAGCCCGTTACACAAATTAACACATTCATTCCTCATAACAACTCTGAAGTATTGTTATTCTCCATTTTCACAAATGAGTAAACTGAGCCACAGAGAGGTCAAGTAAGTTGCCAAGGCCACACAGCAGGTCTCCAGAGCCCACTGCTTTACCAAGTGCTATCCTGCCTCAACCTGTCTCCCTACTCCTCCCCATGATCTCTCCATGACCATTAGGCCTAATGATTACAAATATAGTCATTAGAGGTTCAACCATCATTTTATTTAATATAATAAATTAATTTTAATAAAATGGCATTTAAAATCAATAGAGGGTTCAATTTTGTAAACTCTTGTATTTGTGAATAGAAATGCCTACCTGGTCTCAAAAGATGAATATAAATTACTCCCCAGAAAGAACTCCTGCTTTTGACCATGTCCCATCCATGTTGGTATCTGTGCTTTTCCCTTTACCTAGGGCTGACCCCCACAAGTCACATTTTGCAAGGGAAAAGGGGCAAAGGGTCATCCAACAACTAACACTAAAATAGTTTCTACTCTTCTCCCTCAATCCTAGATTTCCTCAGCAGTGTCTGCTAAGAAACTGACTGGCTTTAGCTCAGTCCGAGGTAGAAGAGGGAACAGAGCATATATAGAAAATGTGATTCTTTTCACTCTATCAGGAGATGTAAAGAGGCACGAAAATCATTTCTTGTTTGATTTCACATTGCAATGGATCAGGATCAGTGTGTAGAATCCTCTTATAGTGAGTGGCTCTATTGCAGAATCAAGTATATTCCCTCACCGGTCCAGCTCCAGTTCATCCACCCTGAATGCTATGGAAGCCCATGTGGGTAGCAGGAAAGGCTTCTCAGAATATGCTGGGCTTCAAGAATATGATATGGTGAATCTGTTTGAGAATCCAAAAAGTTCTCTATGACAGGAGGATAGAGTCATGGGTAGAACAGATAGTGAGGGTGAGGTGAGGCCGTCGGAGAGATGAGCCTAAAGACGTAAGCAGGACTCAGATCACTAAGGGTGTATGTATAGGTGACTCTGAAGGCTATGGAGGACTGCTAGAGAATGCGACAGGGAAGATTACTCTGGTAGTGGCACTGTAGAGGACAGATGAGCAGTCCTTTCCCAGAACTTGTGTGGTGATTGAGCATTGGGGGAAGAGCCCTGCCTCCTTAGTTGAGGTTCTCCATGGCCCCGAATAGATCAAAATGAAAAATGAAAAGGAGAAAAGAGTTGTTTCCTTTTTTTCCTTTTCTTTATCTAAGATCATAGAATATACACAAACCTAAGTCAGGTTCAAATGTTGATAGCAAAACTCAGTGAAATTCATAACTTCCAAAAGAGGCTATCTGGAGAAAGACTGATGAGAAGTTGAGATCTAGCCATGAGAAATGAAGTGTCTATCTGAAGTTTTTTACAAAGGATTAGATAATATCCTTGAAAGGGAGTTCAACTGATGACAAGAAAGCATCAGAAATGCTTAAGCGATCTACATTGGGGACTGAGTTTAAAATATGGGTTGGAGGACACAGAAAATTACCCTCAGGACCATAGTCTGTCCCCTTTCAGTGGCATGCCCATGGATACCACAGGAGTAGACTGCATGGATCAAGAGCAGCTTATGAGCCTTTGTCTCATAATATTTGATCAGAGGAGAAGTTTTTACGATACTTTATAGTACATAGTAGATAAATTGAACAAATATTATGACCACAATAAAACACATTCTTATCACTGGAACATAAATCAGTAATTGCTACATTGTGAGGGAGTTTCCCCCACAAGTCCAGGGAGGCTGCTAGCATCAACTGGGGAAGAAGTTTAAAGGCACAGCCACAGCATTCAGTATCATTTAAAATCAAAACACCACAAAATTAAAACCTGTTCCCTCCAGGGTTTTAATGCTGCTTTTCAAATCTTGTACAAAAAGCTTTTCACTCTCTAGTTGATAACCAAAAAGCCACCTACATAAAACCTATTAATAAGGACCCCAATGGAGAGACTTGCCATAAAATCAGGAATGCTTTGGAGCTCAGTAGAGATTCACTCCTGCCACACACAGCTTGGCAGCAGCAACTCGACTCAACCCCAGCACACATGTTTTCAGTTACGAACTGTAGATTTCTATCAGAGTTAAAATTAATGCTGCTAGCATGGGAGAAATTCTTTAAGGGGTAAAATGTCTACAGCTCACGTAGTCGGACTTCTCAGGAAGAAAGATGTACCACTCCCCACACACGGCCAGTCCAGAGAGGGGGAAAATGTTGAGACCCTGGTAAAGTGAACTCTGTTTTACAACTTTGGTTTGAATTCCTTGAGTTATCTCACATTCTTAAAATAGTGAAATCAACATTGCATCTCATAACGAGCTAACAAGTACTTCTTAGTAGTATTTATTGTACTAAGTATAGAGTATATTTGAGACATCGAATGTCCACTTTCTCCTTTTTCCAGGGCTTAAGGTGGCCAAAATAAGGTAACTTTGAAGGCAGCTTGGGAAACTTCTAAGGAAAATGGGATCAGAGAGTGTTGCTCTTTTGTGATTTGGAGCTTATGAATTTATATTATCTCCCCTTTTTTAAAAAAATGGGATCAGAGAGTGTTGCTCTTTTGTGATTTGGAGCTTATGAATTTATATTATCTCCCCTTTTTTAAAAAAAAAATCTCATTTTCATGAAATGGTCCAAGACTACAGTAATTTTGGAGGATTTCAAAACTTCAAAGCAACAAATTCCTCCCCAAATATGAAAAGTGAGAATCTGCTCTATATCTAGCAAATACTGAACCCTTAATATGTGCCAATCATTGTACTAAGAAACCACTCAGCCCTCACAGCACCCAGTGAGGTATGTGTTCTTACCATCTATTGTATAAGCGAAGAAATGAGGCTCAGGCGGTTTAATTAAGTTGCTCGATGTGACACAGCTGATGAGAACCAACGGCAGGATCTGCACTCAACACTGTCTGGGAGTTTATAGCTATGACATGGTGCCACCCCATCAGAAATAACAAGGAGACACACTGGTGTGAGGCATCCATTTCCCCTCTACTGATGCATCAGGAGACAAAATCATCGCAATAAACACAAAATTTGTTCATAACTATCATGCTTTTTTACCAATCACTTAAAAAATATGTGGCATGTATTTCTAAGGAATAAAGGACTTTATGGCTTTTGCAATAAATATGTATAAATAAATATGTAAGCAAATGAGATCACTTTGCCTTTCATTGTACTTTCTAAACCCTGACACACAGATCAGGAGTAATGTGTTTTCTTGTGCTCCAGATAACTGTATTTATTATATACACCAGTAAGGGCACTTTCTTACTTAAGCTTTTATGTCTTTTTTTTTTTTCATAAAAGGAAACAAGGTATTGCTTCTAATACACATAAGCAGAAATATGAATTAATATTCAAGTTCAAAATTTGCTATGTACATAAATTGTAACAAATTCAGCTTCATCCAAGTGAAAGGAGTAGGCAAAAACAACCAATCAAGATGTTCTCCTGGGATTGCTAACAATTCACCTTCAACACAATTGCAAAGAAAATAGCATTTATTCAGTATCCATTTTTCTGGTGCTAACCAATTACAATAGTACCACCCAACACAGAGTTAATATATAAAACATTTTCATTGCCCCAATTAATGCAGAAAGCAGCTAAAAAATTCTCAGGGCAACCTGCAAGAGGAACTCAAATCAACCTTGTAAAGAGTGCCTGTCTCTGGTTTTATACTAATTGCCATGTAAATTAACAAAAAGCACAATCCCACCAGCAAGGAAAATGAAGGTTTCTTCACAGACCATCAGCAAAGTTACCCCAGAAGCCTAAATAACATCATGCCTGTTTCTTTAGACAATAAAATGCCAAAGTTTTTCTTTTGCTGTCAGCAAATGATGAATACATGTGGTACTGATTATTTAATACCACTAGACCACCAGGGAAGAAGATTTAGGTGAACTGCAGCAGAACTATGCCATTTATTTTTATTACCATACATTAAAAATTACGTTTACAGATAATTGTTTTTCTCCATCCAATAAAGCAAGATAAAAAAAAAAATCCAGAAGAATATTTAATAATACTAGACCACCAGGGAGGAATTTTAAAAGTAGATTTTTTTATTGAGAAATTAGATTTGCTTTTTAAAAATTTCCAATTATTTTTAAGTGTAATTTGTGAAGAAATTATTTTAAACCAAGGCAGTATAAATTTTCTGCTGGGGGAGTGTCTTGCAGATTAAGTTACTCCTTTACAAGGGTAATTACCTAATCAAATCACTCCTCAGAACCATCAGTTTTAAAATACCTGTGTAACTGACTGTGTGTTTTACAATTCTGTTTTACTGCACATTTTCATGATTTTTATTTGAGTTCGTGTTCCTAAAATCCCCAGATAAAATAAACTCTTGATATTTTTTTCCAATAATGTTGTACTAGACTGGGAAATTTTTCTGTTTACCAGTTTCTTTCAAAACAAGAATGAGAAGTAAAAGGAGGAGCAGTAGCAGCAGCAAACAGAGAAGAAAAGGACAAAAAAAGAGGGGAAAAAGGAAAAATCAAAAGGAAATTAAATTAGGCTTCACACAATAGTTGAAATGATAATCTCTAAACTTCAGCTGGCATATTTACAGTTAGGAGAAGCAGCAATTGTTTCTCTTTCCTCCCCTCTCCCCCCTCCTCCTACTGCTCCCTCCCCCCACATTCTCTCTCTCTCTTTCCCCTCATCCCCTCACATCCTCTCCAATTTGTAGATTAAAGTGTTAATCCCATCACAAGATTGTTTGGTAAAATAGCCTAATTTTATTAATTAGGTTTGCCAAAGATCAGTTCAAAGAACCCCATTTTTTTGTGGAGTTTGTGCCTGTACACAGCCCGTTCACATGATAACTTTCAAGATGTATCTCCTCAGGTTTGTTATAGAACTCCCGACATGCCCTCATGTAAAACAAAACTGTTTTCAGTGCCAAAAGCTATGTTAGTCTTGGGAGGCCAACACTGTTTACCTACAATGTAGTACAAGTTCAGATCACACAGTGACTCTGAGGCAACCATATGGTCTCGGTATAAGTTCCTTTGATTTTAGCGCCAGCTTTACTACAAGTCAAGAGTTAGCTTGTTATGCTCAGCTCTTTCTAGACTAAAAAAGCACAGGCTGGCTGGAGATAGATCTGGTCAAGGCCGATCAGAATTAAACTTGTTCTCACAGTGTGCAGGTCACAGTCAGTGCGAACAGCATGTGACCGTGACCGGGCCCCAGGAAGACTGCTGGGAATGACCCCTCCTCTCGCTGGGCCCTGACAAGGATCTTCATCTGACTTCAAAGTACTGAGACTTCTCTGCTGCCATAAAGACAAAAATAATCTGCCTCTTTATTATTTCTCTCTTTCGAGGAAATTGCTTGCCCTTCTACCCCACTAAGCTATTCTGGAACATATGCCTTCAGCCTTCATTTCTCTGGTTCCCACATGCAGAGACCCAGTAGCCCAATGGGCCTCCAAGCAGAGGTGCAGAGGAGTAGAGAGATCAGATTCAAAACTGATCTTGTCATCTCCCAGCTTAAAACACTTCTGTGGTTCCCTGTTGCCTGAAGGGATAACAGCAAACTCGTTGTTACTCGTTGGCTTATGAGGCCAGACTATTGGGCCCTTTGCCCTCTCCTGCCTCAGTGCTTCACACAATGAATCCCTCAAGTAGTTGGACTTCCAGGGTCTCAATAACCTCTGAACTTTTGCAGTTTCGGCTTCCTTGCCAGACCTCCACTGAGAATTTCTCCCCATTTTAATCAGCAAGAGTAATATGAGAACCCTGATGAAGGCAGAACTCTAAGAAGGAAGTGGGTAACGATCGGAGGGAGAATTTTATGTCTGAAACATGCCCTCAGATTTTTTCTGTTTGTGGGATTTCATTACCCACCCCACCCCCCATCCCCTACAAAATACAAGACAAAATCAAGACAGGATGAGGGTTTTAGACTGTCAATGTCATGCAAGCTCATGTGACTGATCAGGGACAGTGTTTGCCCTCTTGGCCACCTTACTGTGGCCATGTGGACCTAGAGAGATGAAAGTGGTTAATAGAGAACGGATATCCTAGAGACCAGAAGACTGTGCTGGTGCTCAGATACATGTCGTCCTTGCTTATTTCCTGGAAGCATCTGAAGCTGCTGAGTGGCTTCCCCTAGCAGATTGGTCAGGGTGGGGGGAAAGGGGGAGTAAGGGGGGCACCCAAAGAAGGTATCCCATCAGTGGACAAAGATATTCTGGATCTCATGGTGCACTCCTGGGTGTTGGGTTCTCAGATCACTGTACAACTGTATGGGCCAAACAATTTCCTATACTCAGCTTGGTACCTTTTTTCATATAGCTTGCAACAGCCTAACTTACTAGAACATGGGCCACTGAACTGAAAATCAACTACAATTGAACTAATAAAGCTACTACAACAATAACAAAAAACCAATATGCCTCACATTTGAATGATGCCTCCCATTCAAAAAAAAAAGCTTTCATAAACATAATCTTACTTTGAAGATATAACCCTGCTTTACAACCCTACTGTGAAGCAAGTGATCTTATCCCCATATCACAGATGAGGAAACGGAGGCCCTGGAAGCATAAATGATGGCTGAAGGCTACATAATCCATAAGTGGAGTTAGTATTCTAAGTCCATGTCTTCATATCAGGTTTTGTGATCTTTTTGCTATACTTTGCTGATTTTCATCAGGACTGAAATCAACAGCAAAGCAATCAAGGAGTCTTCACTTTCTGATCAGAACTCAAACTCAGTTCAACAAATATTTATTCAGCCTCAACTCTGTACCTATGCGTGACATCACCCCAAACATCTCTCAAAGATCGTGAGGCTCTTGTGGTTTTCAATTGTCCACGCTCCTCTTTTAGTAAAACATAATCTATTACGCCAAAACAGTTATAAAAGTTCAGGCTATTTAAATGTTTACAGTTAATAAATTAATGTGCTGAATACACATACACACAATTACCATGACTGGATATAGATAACTAACTTGGAAATAATGTTCAAATCTAAATAACAGCCGTTGGTCAGGGTGAGACCTTCCTGGCCCTTGGGACAGACCCTGCCTATTCCAGGAAATGCCTAATTCACTAGAGAATCTAAACATTTTTAGACTCTAAAGTGGATTTTAAATAAAGAGATAGGACTTCAGAGAACTTTGAATAAATTCCCAAATTGCCTAATATTGGCAATAAATGCAAGTGGGACTGGGAAAGAGTACTGGACTAGGAGTCTGGACACATAGGTTCTAGACCCAGCTGCCCCACCCTCGCCAAGAAACCATATTGAAGCCCCTCAGCTTCCCAGAGCCTTGATTCCCTCGTCTGTCCATCAGTTGCTGGACTGTGCTGTATGAGACGCTCATAGCTTCATGTTCTGTGAGTCGAGCGCCCATCCCTGAAGAAGCTCCTTCACGGTCCCTGAACTAGAACTAATGATCACAAGCAGGACTATGAAACAGTGTGAGAAAAAGAGAATGTGCAATCAACAGAACAATCAAGCCTGCCTTCAGAGACCAATCATACCAAATAATGGCAAATGGCAGTAACTCGAAGGCTCACTGCACCTAAAAGGGCATTTTGTTTTACATAATTCTTGGGATTGTTGTGAATTTTTATCAACATTCATACACAGAAATTTGGAAATAAAAGCTGCAGTCCTAGATGTCATAATTTTCACTGGGCTGAGAATGACTCAGGTGACTGTATTTTGTATGGGCCCCCAAGGGGCTTAAAATTTTTTCTTAATTTGCCCAAGGATGCTAATCAAGCCTAGAGGCTTAGAGTCCTGAGCTCCTGTGCTGACCTGCTGTGTCTGTTTTAAATCAGACTTGGTGTGAGGCTGAACCCTGTTATTAAATCCCCTTTTGTCTTGTGTGTACACCCATCAATCTTATCTTACAAATCAAATAGGGAAGAGATAGCATGTTTATAATTAATCCCTGTAAGCTATTTCCAAATATCCAGTCAAGTGCCCATAAATATCCTTTAGTTATATAATGAAGTTTATCTTAATCGTGTTTATAATCTCCTTTGCAATAAAACAATAGCCTGTAATCTCTTTTGGTTTTAATATAATTTAGACTATAGAACTTGCTTTGAATTACAGTATGATTCTGATTATCTTAATTATATCCAAGACAGGATATTTTATTATAAATAAAGAAAAAAAATCACTTATTTGCCAGCTAACTTGAAAAATTCCACACTCTTTGTTTGTGTTACCAATTTAGAAATCAGGCAGAGGCTGTTAACTGTCCCTCTCTCCAACTTCTCCCTTTTAGAAATAAAATCCCTCCCTAAGTTTTAGTTAAGGCATAGACCACCCAGATGAAGACGCCATCTCTCAGCCTCCCTTGCAGCTAGGTCTGGCCATGAAGTTCTTATAAATAGGGTGTGAGCAGAAGTGATTTGTGCAATTTCCAGCTCTTGGCATTCTGAGAAATCTGAGTATATTCTTTCTTTCTTTCCCCCTTCCCATGGGCTAGAATGTAGACATAATGACAACTTCAACCAGGTAGACTTAGGCAACACCTTGGGGACTGGCAGTGGAACAAGAAAGAACCTCAATTCCTAAGTGACGTTAGACCCCTGTCTTCTTCTAGCTGTTACATGAAAGAGAAATATCTTGAGTGAGCCATTGCATATTGTTACAGCAGTTTAGTAAATACCCAAATATGGATATTTTAATTTAACCTTTTATCATACAACCCTCTTTCCTATAGAAAATCATATTTTCCCATATATTTTTCTTACTGTGTAGACAGTCATAAAAACAAACATTTTAATATGCATTATATGTATATAGGGAGGCAACACAGTGTAGCATTTAAAAGTGAGGGTCTGAGGCCAGTCCTGGGAATTCAAAAATTGCCATTGCTACTTACTAAACTTTATGTGACCTTGGAAAAATTACTTATCCATTCCAACCTGAGTTTCATCATCTATAAAAGTGATTGGAATGATGCCTATGAAATAGCATGTGGTGAGAATTAAACAATTATGTATATTGAGAATATGATAAGTTCTTGGTAGATGTTGTTAGCTCTTACGATAATGATAATGTTATTGCTATGTTTAAATGGAAAATTTAGGTAGCCATATAGGATAAAAGTATTGTGGGGTACAGCTTTAATTGTCTTGACTGATAAAGATAAGCTGAAGCAAAATTGATCATGCGAAATTGAAAAGCCTCATTTTTTAACTCATTGCCTTGCTCCCTTGTTCCCCAGTGAAGCACCTCTTCTTTATTATTCCCAGTTTCTAACACGTTAGCCAAGCAAGAATGAATGTGTTGTCTTCAAGTCTGAAGTTCAGATATTTCCGTTTTGAGACTTTATACAGGGAATCTCAGGCGATATATTTTAGGTAAGAGAGGTATTTGGTGGTGTCTCATACTAAATGCATATAAAACCTCACTTTGGCACTGGTCCTTCATTCTGCCCTGCTGCTTAGTCACTGTGCTTTGTTCTCAAACTCTCAACCCCCTGGACACTTGATTTGAGGCACCGGAACAAATATTAACTGTTCAGGAACTCCACATATGAGTGTGGAAAGAGTTGAAGAGAGTAGAGAGAGAGGTGGTGTGATGACCAAACACTGGCCATTTCAGCCCTTGGTCTTGGGGAAGTGTGGGGGCAGGCTGGAGGAAAGACACAGCACTGGGAATGGAAAGCTGGTCATTATGTGATTAGGACACATATTTTAGGTATATGGGCTATCGATGACAATGGTAAAAATGAGGGATGATTAAACACTATAGGGTATTAGAGTAAATGTTAACATCAATAACAATTATAGATCCTAGAGTACTGAAACCAGAGGAGAAAATCCAAATTACAGAGTTTTATAAATCACAAAGTTTCAAAAACGAAGCATTAATAAGAGCAATGACGGTGATGATGATAAGGATGGTCGAAGCTGACAGTTTTGACCATGCCTACTGTGTTCAGCTTTTCCCTAGCTGAGCCTGCTCTGCTCAGAGCTGAGCCGCCCTTCTAAGCCCTACATGATCCCAATCCCTCTGGCCAGAACCGATTAGACCAGTTAAAACACCTAACCCAAGACAGGTCCAGGAGATTCTTTCTCCTGAATATATTTTGTTCATCTACTCAACATTCGGTTTCCACTTTGGGCTATGGTATCAAACAAACCCTCTTGCCAAGAACAACCAGATGAGGCAAATACCAAACCAAAAAAATAAAATTAAAATAAAATAGCTACCAAGTGGTAAGACCTAAGGGCCAAGATCCTGGAGAGAAGGGGGTTAAAGTACAGAGAGACGAGCCTGATGTTCGGCAACAATTTTCTCCTTGAGGTATTTTTAGCAGCCAAAAGGCTGAAAAGCTGAGAAGAGCTTTCTACGTTCAGTTTTCTACTGTTTAGACAAAAAATATCAGTTCAGGGCTCACCAAGAATAGGGGTTCTGGAAACACCCCAAACTTTCCACTAGAATCTCTGAAGGACTACACCCTAAGCATAGGGCTTACTAGAAATAAACAATCTTTGTAAAGACTAAAACACAAATATGAATTAGCACAATCTCAGATTAGATTAGGGTAATTAGCCCCTATCCTAATAGCTCTGTCCAAGCCTCAGAAGCAAAAATATACCCTCTCTGGGGGATAATAATATCATCTAGAACCTCAAATGATCTCTTCAATTTTTCATATACAACATTCAGCTCTCAATAGGAGACAATTTAACCAAAACCAAGAGATGAAAATATATCAGACAGCAGAAACAAGCCTCGGGAGATCGAAATATTGGAGTTACCATTTACTCACTAATTCATTGCATACCTACTACATGCCATGAACTGTGCTGGGCAATGAGATTATACTGATGAGCAAAACAGTTATGACTCCTGCCTTCAGGGAGCTCAAAGTCTGGTGGGAGAGATCAACAATAATCTTTCATTCTAATTAGGAGGAATGAAGAGTCAGTGGCAGTGCATTCGACGGTGATAGGCAGGAAACTGTGAGATCGTGTAAAGTGGTGATAAGACCTCGTGCGAGCATAAATTTTGAAGGAGCAAAACCTAAGAACCTTGCACAGAAAGCTGGTCTACCACAGAGCAGAATGGAGTATATTTATAGACAAAAAGCATTGATGAGAGAATATTCAGGCTCAAAGAGAGAAGCAGAACGATGGCGTTCTAACTTCCAGGAAGCCCAGCTACATTTCCCATAACTAGGTTCCATGAGATTGACCCTATACCCTTAAATCAGCACTATTCTGGCTTGAGCTTTCTTAAGTGAATTTCTGATCTTGCAACAAGTAGTGTATCTGACAAAGACAGGAGTCATTTATGTGACAGGGGAAGTATTATGCTGCAAAAAAGAAAAGAGACAAATTAAACGTGTTGAATTAGCTTGCTATGGATTTCATCTGAATATGCTGGAAAACTCTACATATATATGTATGATCAAACTTACACAGTGTAGTCATATGCAGAGAATGTAAAACAATGAGAAGAAATAGATACCAAGCAACTGCGATTATTCTGTGCCCCAAGCTAAACAAAGGCTGCCTCCAAAATGGGTCAAAGGTTACCTCCCAGACAAGTGAAAATCTAAATGCAGTATTTAAACAAGTATTATTACATTATACTCTTGACCAAAATATGTTCTCAGTGTTTTTAGCCATGTAGTTGTTCTTTTTCTGGAAGTATTCCATTGTGTTTTATCTGTAAATCCCTGTCTTTGCTTCTGCACTTGCCACTTATGGCTCCAATTAGAAGGCCTCTCTGTCCAAATTGCGTATATTCAAAGTGGTTCAGGAAGAGAGTGCTATGCAGAGGCAGACAGGGCAAAGATACGTAAAGGCATGCGAATGCACGGGGGAGATGTGCAGAAGGGTGGAGTGGTACTTGGCATTTAGCAAAACAAAACCAAAAACTAATTTAAAAGTAATATAACTAAAAGGACACTGGGCATGTTTAATTCCAAGAGCCAGAACTTCAATACTCTTTTGAGACCCTGACCAAATATCCTCTGGCCATGGTAATTATATTTTTTCCTCACTTATTTTGGCTTGTTTGCAAATAGGCTAGATTATGTTCACTTACAGGTTCATGTTATTTATATTCATTTACTGGTTCCCCTGTACACATACAAATACATATAGTTTATGAATTCCAATCAAGTGAGGAAAAAAAAGGCATAAATGTCTTCTGTTGATAAATTCAGCTCAGCACAGTTTAGGATTTCACCCATAGAAATGCCAGGTCCTTGTTTCCTCATCCAAATACACAAAAGTGAAACAAAAGAAATAAGCCTAAGTAAAATGAGCTAAAATTAGCAAGCAGCAAAGATGATGCCAGTTGCCCAGGGCAACAAATGGTTGATGGATGGAATAATTAAGATAGACAGTAAACTAATCTCTGTTCATTTATTGAAAACAAAGTCCCCTGAATCAATTAGCCTTGTCGTGGATACTTTTAGTAAAACAACTATGACATCCCAACAACGTCTCTTTGTTTATGGATTCGCCCACATTTCAGTACGTGCAGAGACTGATTTCAAAAGCACCGAGAGATAAAAACAGAAAATTTCAATAGATTCTACACTGTACAGATAATAGCCACAGTCCTTAAAAGAAATAAATGTCATCAAGTAGGTCCAGAAGACTTCATGGACATTCTCAAAGACATAATATTTTCAAAGCAGTCTAAAAAACGTCCTATAAATAGGGCAAGCCTGTACCGGCTAGAATGGAGATCTGTTGGCCTACCCTCATGAACGATAGAGTTGGGAGGGCAAACGGTGTTAAGAGGAGATCGTCTTGTACTCACATAGTCACTTTGTGGTCTAAGACAAAATAAGAATGACCAGAAGCTAAAACGGAAGGAGGGTACATCGGGGGCAGGAAGGAAGGGAGGTGCTAACACTCTACAACAAATAGATCAACTCTGCAGCTATTACAAGTGATATCCTTAAGTTAGAGAAGAAATCAAAATTATCAGAGATGGCCACAGAGAACTGCACTCTGGCTCCTACGATTTCCTTGACCTGAACTAAAGCCATGGTTGCTGTAGTCACTTAAGAATCTGGAGGATTCTACCATTAATCACAGGGCTTAGAGCAGAGGATTATGACATAAGCATAAAACCTTTTTGAGTTATTTTTCTAGAAAATCCTTCTCGTTTTCTTTGTCTACTCTCCTGCTTCTTTTTCATCACAGCAAATGAAAGTTACCTAATATTTCTTTGATGATACAGCTCTTGCAGTGCTTTGAAACTAGTACTTCTGAATATCCTGGCTAGATGAGTTTGGGAAATATTGGTTGAAACAGAGTTTAAAGGATTTCTGCACTGAAGAACACATCAGAGCATTTAATTGAGTATATGCATTAAAAATAGAGTTAGGAGGTTGTACAGTACGTAGTGTTTCCAAAATTTTTGAGCACGGAACCCTTTTTTCACAAACATGTCATGGAACTACTCATTCCCCAAAATATACTTTCAGAATTCCTGTTTTAGAACATAAATGTAGATGTAAAAGGTGCATGAGATTAGGCTGAACAGATGTGACCTAAGGATATATCTTATATACTGCCCATTAAAAATTTATGTAATGGAGAGAGGATATTGGAGTTATTCAATAATGGAACTTGCCTTTTTTCTCTGAAATAGTCAATGTCAAAAAATGAAAGCTCAGCAACTTAGGATACTTAATTACTTAATTACTTTTTTAAACAAGATTTTATTATAACAGTAACAACAGTGGCAAATTTTTATATGTAAACATATACGCTGTATGCACATACCTTCCAATTTTTGTTTGTAGAATTTTACCACACTGCTCCAAGATGAAAAGATAAAAGCTTTAGCACCAAAACTAAAACCAAGTGGTCCTGACTTGCCCCGCAAAAGATGGTATCTATTGTAACTATATTAACTCGGGTCATATATAAAACATCATCACATTTAAGGTGAGACTACACACAGAAAATCACAAGAGTTGGCTAACGTAGGCTGGGGCCATTTTACCGCCTAACAAAAATGATTAAAGGGAACAATAATAGATTTTGCTTTATTGTAAAAAACCATACCCTTTAAAATTGTCACTGATGGCAGTAAATTGTTCCATTTTATTCTTTTAAATAAACATTTATTTTATGCAGATTTAAAAAGTAATATATGCTCACTATAGGAAGCCTTGAAACCACTGGACATTATTAATAAACATGAGACTATAAGAGATTCCTGAGCTTGCCACCCACTATGGGCATTTTGGTATATGTCCCTCTTAAGAACTATTGTTTCACAGAGTTTAGATCAGACTGTATATTTTGCATCCTACTTGTTTCCTTCACTTACTAATGATCAGAGGCTTTTTCCCATGTCTTAAAAACTCTTTGAAAACATCATTTGAAATGGCTGTCTATGATTTCCAAGCCATTAACATACCCATTACGGAGAGCATTCAGCAACATGGGGCTCTGTTTTCTGCCTCTGCTGAGACCTCACTCTGGCGAAACCTGCCTGGCTGCACAGCAAGGATCCTGCTGTCAGTGGACAAGCTTTGGGAGCCAGACTATTGAATATTCACTACCCAGGAACAAGCATTTTCTCCTACACAATTTCAAGGGCCAAAGCTGCAATTTTCTCTCAAATTCAAATACAAAAGGTACCCTCAGGCCTGAAACACTATTTGCTTTTGCCAAACTCACCAAACGCAGGAACCATCTGTCCAGTGGCACAAGACAGAAATGACTGAAGCTCCCCTCTGAATGCTGTGATGTTACAAACCCCTCAACACTGTAGGAAGCACAGCCCAAGAAATCAGTGAATCACAGGATGGAGTTTTACTACCAGTGAGTGTATGTGCCTCTGGCCATTTAAAGTCCCTCTTTGTAAATAAAGACATCCAGCGGTGAAAAAGAAAACAAGTTTTCTTATATTTTTTTCCTGTGATTATGGGCCCATGAGAAGTAATACAAAAATTCTATTATCAGTATAGGCAGTGGTGGGGAAGCTCCCACGAACCATTCAAAATGCCATCCATTAACCAGGATGGGGCCATTTGTTGGAGAGAGGGGCAGTTCGAGTTGAGCAGGTATTCCTCCTTCCTGGTGGGCTGTGGCTAGAGACCTCCAAATACCTTTTCCTGGAGTCAGGAAGAGCCATCAGTAGGAAATAACTTTGAATCACTACTCGTGTGGGCTGGATATGAACCAGCCCCCTAGGAGGCCCGATCTGGACAGAACGGTACTAAACTCCAGGTCTTGCCAGCCTCCCACAGCCCAGGCTGCTGACACTTTTATTTGCTGGCATTTACAATGTTGCAGCAGCTCAGCCCTTCTAATGTGGCTGCTTCCAACACAGCACTTAGGTTAGGCAAGGACCTCTTTGAGAGGAGAGCAAAGGATGCTTCTCTGAGATATGGGGCCTCTACCAGTCCTGCTCATACGAAAGGGAACTGCATTATCTCAGAAGCAAAAGCTGAAGAATGGCTAGTCCCCTAGTGTTTTCTGCTTCACATATCATGTGATTATTTGTCACACACACACACACACACACACACACACACACACACCCCAATCTGTGAAGGTATTTATTATTTTTTCTTTCTACTTCTAATGAAGAAAAGAAATTTGCCATTAACTTCAGCTGCCTCCTAGGGAAAATGGCCTTGTTAAAGGGGAAATGAGCATCTGCTAAAACTGGAGATGGCCCAGTCGTTAGACTGAGCTTCAGTTTGGAAGTAGGCCTAGAGCAGTAAGCTCAGATGCACTGCAAAAGAGACAGAGGAAGAACTGGGCATTTCTAGCTGCCACTGTGGACAGAGGTACAGAGGTATAGATTTTGGAAAAGCAAAGGCAGGAGAGAGGACGAGATGGGCTGGCAAGAGAGCCAAAGGCCCGAGCCCTCTGGTGGAGTGTTCACTGGAGAGAAATCCTGTTGGTGGGACAAACACGAGGACTTTTCCCATAGGGATGTCTTCATTTATTTGCAACGATATAACCTTTGGGCCTGTAGACCTTCAGTGCAAATTCTACTAAATGCAACAGCTTTGTTTACATAGTTGACTGGGAGAACTAAAATTTACTAAGACCTACTATGTCTTAAACTCTTTGTACTTTATATGTACAAATTGAATCCTTACAAGGTACCATGAGGTAGGTGCTATTATGGTTATATCATCCCCAGTTTATAAACAAGGGAACTGAAGCAGAGAGAACAAGCTAATAAAAAGTGGGGGAGGGGGAAGATCTGAACTTAGATGGTGGAGCTCTAAGGCAACATGCTTAACCACTGCATTGTACTGCATGCAGTATGCTAAATTAAGGAACAATAAAAATTCAAAAGGGAAATTAGGGCCAGAAGTAATACACTCTTAGAAATAGTCAAAATACCTTAGAAAAAGGTACTGGGCCAGTCTACCCCAGATCTTACCGGGAAGGAGGATCTTAGCTGATGTCTAAGCTACACACCCTTCCTTTCATGATTCATTGATTCGGCATAGTTAATGAACCTCTTCTACAAGACACCAAGCACTGCATTTGGCACACACACACAAAAAAAAACTAGAACAAGGCAGGCCTGGCTCCTGCCCCCATAGAACTTACAGTCTAAAAAAGAGACAGATGAGCAATCCATATCAATATAATATAAACGTGCTATAAGAGAGGTATAGCATGCTTTAGAATACACAGGAGAGACTCCTAACCAAGACTTGGAAGGCCAGGCAAGGCTTCCTGGAAAAAAATCTAAACTGATTCTTAAAATATTTGATCAGAGTTAGCCAGGAAGAAAGAGGACGTAAAGAAATCTGGGCATAAAGATCAGCATGGGCAAAATCTGCAAGCAAGATAGTCCATGATTTGGTAGAGCTGGAACCATTCAGGAGAAAAAGGAAAATAAATGTGTTTAGATACATAAACTGGACCACATATGCCACGTAAATAAGTTACACTGTATCATGAAAACCATTATCAGGTTTTAGGCCAAAGAATGATATGATTCAGTCATTCAACAAATACTTATTGAGCACTTACTATGTGCCAGGCACTGCTCTAGATGCTTGGGATACATTGGTGAACAAATCAAATATCCTGGTCTTACATGGGGGTGGAGAGGGAAGATAATATCAAACATAAAAAGTAAATTATGTAGAATGTTAGAAGGTAATAGAACTATAAAAAAGAAAAAGCCATGTGGGGTAAGATAAACTGGGAGTTAGGGTAGTGAAGGGAACATGGCCAGATGCAATTTTAAAGAGTCGTCAGGGGTGGCTGGCCTTATGCAGGTGATAGCAAGCAAAGATTTGAAGGTCACTCTGCAACTCTCAATCAACCTATGCAAACAGATGATATTCAAAGCAAAATTTAGGACTTTTTCTCGTCTGCTCTGTACCCACAGTCTTACTTACCTTACTTGGAGTCATAGTCCCATTTTAATTAAGAAACATAAAATCGTATTAGGCTTGAGACTCTAGAGTCAAGAAAATAACCAAAACCAGAATTAGCTGAAATTTAGCCTAAACCTCAAATATCTTCATAAGCTACTAATATCATATGTGCCCTTAGATGTCTTCTGTCTTCAACAACTTGAAACCTTCTGTTTCCCCCTGGCTTCATGTCTATTGCTTATGAAATGCAGCAGGTTAAATATATTTGATTTACATCTATTTTTCCTATGGCCACCACAAAGACTTGCTTCCCACTAGAAGGCAAAAGCAACCATATTTGGTTAGCTTGATTTCTTTCCTCCTCTTTTTTTTTTTTTTAATTTTCTGAGTTTATAATTGTCAGGAACAGCTGTGTGCATTGCCAATGCCTTCCTCTGAAATGAACAGGGCTCCAACATACAAAACATCTATTCTGCTTCTAAATTTGTTTTTAATTATATTACAAGATGGAAAAAGAAATGCCTTAGCTGTTAACACTGGCTCGGTGGGGCCAACAGTAGACATAGAGCAGACACGAGGAAATACTTCAAAAAATCTTTTTAGTTTGCCATGATTTAATAGCAGATATTCCTGGCTTTGAGTGAACTCTGCAATATCCCTGTGCGACAGGATAAATGATCGTCTACCACTATTAATTTTAGGTCATAATGTCTGAAATGCCGCTTCAAAAATAAATGCAGTATTTTCACTTTATTTGGTCAGGTAAATACTAAACTATTTTGTCATAATAACTTTACAACACTGTGTTTCACCTTGTCTTGCCTTGACTGCTGAAGGTAATAGGGACTGTTTTATTATGTCCATAAATTGAGTCAATTGACTTATCCTTATATCCTGTTTCCTGAACTTAACGAGAGATTCTGCATCATTAGGAAAACACACCATCCTGCAGCAGGATCAAAAGCAAAGGAAGCCTGATAATAAGTCATTTTGATTTCAGGGAATGTTCACTAGGCAAACTTTCAATATTCTGGCAGAAGTAAAACAAATAACTGACTTTGCAAAGCATGGTTTGCTCAGAGCTGTGCTTATGCTGGAGACATCCCAGGAGCGTCCACACACACCTCAAAACAAACAAACAAATAAACAAACCCTCTCTCCAAATATGAAGCACTCATAATAGATCTGTAGATTTAGGAGGTTCAATGTACGTATCAAAGAACACAAATCAAAATAGTAAATATTTTTGTAAGGAAAATGTTTTAAAGATCTTTACGGTCATAGTTTTTAAAATTCGTACTAGAAATTACAATCATATTCTTGATTTAGATCTTATTGTGAAAAATAAATGCTCATGGTAAAATCAAGCTACTCTTTCTGGAACTTTGAAAAGTGTAGGTTTGTTTTATTTGTTCATTATTGCTTTCTCAAGTCCCCCGGCCCTAGTGCAGTGCCTGGTACATAGCTCAATAAACAGTTGTGTTGTGGTACTGTATTAACCATGATGAGGGCAAAGGTGATAGGGTCTTCCATACTGCATTCATAGGAGGATCAGGACCCAACCCATGAATACCAGTGGCGGTGATGATAAATGAACAATAATGATTTAAATAATAGCTGTCATAGACTGAACATCTGTGTTGAGCACATGTCATAGATTACTTCATTTGACCTTCACAACATTTCTGAGTTAGGTACTACTGTTATTACCAATCTTACAGATGACTAAACTATAGCTTAGAGAAGTTACATAATGTGCTCAAATTTACACAGCTGCTAAGTGACGTCCGCTTGCACAGCCTGAGCTTTTATAAATCAGAGTGAAAATTTTGCAGGCTACCATCCATAGAAGGCTCCCCTGCCAGAAGACACAGACAACCAGAGAGGTCTGGTAAGAAATGAGCGAAGACCCTACACATGCAGAAGCGCCAAGGACAATGGGCAAGGCTGAGCTGAGCAGGCAAGTCTCTTATCTAAGCTAATGTAGCTTGTTAGAAACCACAACCTCAGCAACAATATTTTGGACCTATTACTCCCCTGGGCTTCTCCCAGCTGCGGAGACCACACGGGAACTCTTCTATAACAGCTATTCGACTATTATTTTATAGAATCCCAGATTTTTCCTCAGAACCCTAGACCAAAGAATTTGAAGATCTCCAGCTCTTATTAACAAACTCAACCAACATAACTACCCTAAACATTGCCCAAAATGCTCAAGTGCTGAGGACCCAATTCAGTGCCATCGAGACTCTGTAACCCTCAGGCAATCTCACTAGATAGCGAATCCAGGAGCAAAAAATATGGAAATCACTTTGTTACATAAGCCAAGTAAATTAGGGGACCGAGTGATTACTAGTGAATTTCATTCTTATTGTAGACTATCAAGGTATGATGTAATTATTCCCATTCTCTACTGCACAGAAGTAAAAGAATCATTTACTGTTTTGTTGGAGTCATCAAAACAAAGAATTATAAATCTAGATATAAGAAGTTCAAATATAAGTTCTGTCTGGAGTGACCTTTTCCATTCACACTCATTACCTGGATAACTCCTGTTATCTTTTCAGGTACAAAGAAACAAACTCAAACTCAATTGGCTCATATAATGAGGAACATATTGAAAACCTCCAAGCTAGTGCTCCACGTTGACTTATACAGCTAACGAAGCCAACAAGAACTCGATTCTTTCCATCTTCCTTCTCTGCTCTTGGTGAATGGGATTTGTCATCAAGTGGGTTCCATCAAGGTCAGACGTGACAGCATTTAGAGACAGAAAGGGTCATCTCTTCCTTGTAAAGAGTGAGGAAACCATTTCCAAAAGCCTCCAGCAGACTTCTCTTTTGTCTCAATAGCCAAAATTTTAACACATGCCCTAACCAGTCACATGCTCTAACCTAACACATGCCTAAACCAATCAATGGCAAGGCACTGAGACTGCCATTATTGACTCGGATCAGTCAAGACTTATATCCTGGGGCCACCTCCCCTGAAGCACATGGCTAGAGATAGGAAAGTGGATACATGAAAATATTAAGAAAGGAAGCTGGTCTTCTAAAAAAAAAAAAAAAAGAAAGAGAAGGGAAATGGGTGTTTGGTGAGCAATCTTAGGGTCCGTTACAAACAACCCATATGGTTTGTTATGTCATTTTTGCAGGAAAGTCTTCCTTGAAACCCATTCCGCACCCAGACTCAGATCCTCCATTACATGCTGTCGAAGAACACTCTATTTTTTCATCAAGGAGTTTATCACAATTATAATTAAATAATTATGTGCACCAGTACTTAATGTCTTTCTATCCCAGTATACTCTCATTTATTACTCTAACTGCAGCACCTAGTGTGATACCCGGCAAGGTTGCTGGCCAAAACGAGGTCTCCTCCCACCCCTGGAGCTGTACTGCTATCAAGATTCTACCTCATCCTTTTCCTTCGTGTCTGCTCCATGGACTCTAAGATGCTGACAGCAGTCAGCAGCTTAGGAGTCTGTCTGCCTCCATGCCTCACTGCCAGCAGCACTGTCGGCCAATGACATGCTCTGCTCCATCTCGCACATCCATAAAGACAGTCTATGTCAGCCCCTGCCAGGAGAGCAGATGGCCAGGCTGTGTCCAGCTTAATCTCCTAAGGAGGTATATTTCTTTTTGTAGCTCACAACATCCAGGAACAAGTAGTCTATGAGACAGAAATTTGGCACTGGCTAGTCAAAATTTCTGTAAACCAATTTTTCTGGTGGCATCAGGGTAAGATGCATAAACTATGTTTTATTCCTTCCCTTTGAGAGAACAACTAAGATCAAAACACTGAATTTTTTGGAGTCAGACAGACTTTGGGAAATTATTTAATAGTTTTGCATTTCATTTTGATCATCTTTAAAATGGAGAAAACAATCATTCCTCTCTGATGTTGCTGAAAGTACCGTGGGATAATGATTGTAAAATGTAACAGATGAGACATTCCATTAGTCTTTTTGCATTGATATCTTAGAGACTCTTTTATACTCAAAACTGTGTGAGGCCACCACACAATGGAAAGTGGTGAGACCTGACCTGGAGGGCTTTAGAACTGCAAATTATTCATGAGAGATAAGATGACAACTGTGATTCTGCCAAGGCTGGTTGGCCAGGCCTGGACAGTACTTCCTGGACAGTACTGCCTTCTTAGAAGATTAAGCTGTTTCGGGTGACTTGAGAAATTCTACCTTTAGAAATTAAGAGTAAGATTCCCAAGGGACTTCAATAACCATACTCCACAGTATCTAGCCCAGGAATCATGACCATGAGAACTTAGTCATTTTTTTTTTTCTAGAAGCTTATTAGTTTCCCTTTGTTGTCTCATACCTTCACCATTAAAGGGACTGGATGCTTATCTTTGAAGTCAGCTGAGAATTAGGAGGTTAAGAACACCTTGTCCCACTCTGGAGAAAAGAAGAGCAGGCTAAAAGGTGGCGGGCGGCAGCTTTTATAAGCAGAGGAAAGCAGCCTGCATCCCTGGGCCTGCACCGAGGAAAGGAGAGGCATCTCAAGCCCATCTGGACTAGCGGAGTGACCATCCCCTCTAAGGGCTTCCAAGATCATCGCTCCCAAATAGCATTGGGCCCTTCTAATCCATGCCTTCTCTTGCCCCTGATGAATGCAGTGATGCCATGCTCTTAGGTCAGTCTTAAGCTGTGCTGAATGAAGGATGGACACTCCTTGTGCAAACGAACTGCTCCTGTCTGCCCACAGGTACCTCACCCCTGTACCCTGCAGAGGTACAGTCAACATTGTAAGAAATCACACCTTTATGAATGCAGTGATTCCGATCTGAAGAGTTCAAGAAAAGACATGGTTGAAAGATGTGTTGTTCTATATTTGTGCCATCAATTTAAGAATGGAAAATTTAGAACTGTAAGAAACTGGTTTGCATTTTTTCGAATACTCTGGGTAAAACTTATGTTTTTGGTCATCTTTCAGAAAGCACAGTAACAATCAGAGAGTCTTTGGAAGCCAGTATGTAAGAGTAGCAAGGTAGACGATGCCGTAGCATAAGTAATGAAATAACCAGCATTAGAATAAATCGTATTAGTGTATTGCAGCTGCAAGATCTATATTATTTCAATACAAAAAGTTCTAAAGGACCATGTTGTTCTGAGCAATAACAGTGTTGTTACCCTTTTTATTGCACGGAAGAAACAAAATTAGCCAAGGACAATGCAAAGAACATGAAGCAATGCCTGGACATGTGAACTGATTAGACAATACACGAATATGTAAGTACCTCTTCTATACTCATTTTTCTAAATCTGCATCGACAAAGCACTATGTCATATAGGCCCATGGATTTTGTAATACATTTTTAATCCAATTGCATGGAAAGAAAGGGGTCCCACAAAAATGTATTTGCCAAAAGCCCCACACACCCTCAAGAAAGCTAGAAGCCGTCTCTCTATATCAATTCTCCTCTTCCACCATGGAAATAAAGTTTTAGCTGCTGAACACATGACTGCATAAAGACAATATTTCTCACCCCACCCCCCCCCCCCCCCCCCCGCCGCCTTATAATGAAGTATAGCCATTTGACACTTCTGGCGAGTGCCCCTAAAAAGAAACATGTAGTTACTTTTACCCTTTCCTCACAGCTGCTGAGTGAAACAGAATGAGAACTGAAGCATTCTTGGAACCCAGAAATGGAATCCACAGCTAAGGGTGGTAGAGTCAGCCTACCAGCACTGACTCTCTTATCTGTAGACTGTCTTGTGAGACAGAAAAAAATTCCTATTTTATTTAAGCAACTGTATTTTGAGGTCTCCTTGAGACAGCAATTTACTGAAGTGAGGGGGTGGGGAAAAGCCTGTGGAGAATAAATCTAGGATTCGGTTTTAGACTGGTTATGTTTGAAATTCCTATAAAATATCAAAATGGTAAGGTCACATGAATAGTTGGATCCACAGCCTTCAGCTCATAAAAGAGATCAATGTTAAAGACTTAAATGTAAGAATTGCTGGCAGATTTTAATCAAGTTTATTGAGGTGTAACTTACAATAAATTGCACCTGTTTAATGTGTTCAATGTTGTGAGCTTTGACTGATGTACACACCTATGAAACCACCCTCATGATAAAGATTCAGAACATTTCTATCACTCCAGAAGTTTTCCTCATGCTCTTTTGCAGTCCATTCCACCCTCTACCCCTAGCCTCAGGCAATGTTGATTGGCTTTTTGTCACTACAGATAAGTGGAATCATGTAGTATATACTCTTTTATGTCAGTCTTCCTTCCCTTAGTGTAATGCATAGAGATTAATCCATGAGATGTATTGGTTGTTCATTCTTTTTATTGCTGAGTAGTATTCCAATATATAAATAACATATTTTGTTTATACATTTACCTGTTGCTGACTTTGGAGTTGTTTCCAATTTTTGGCTATTGTCAATGAAGCCTCTATGAAAATTTATGTACAAGTCTTTGTGTGGACTTGTGTTTTCCGGATGCATTTTGCATTTTTAGGATTCAAAATTCTCAAGAATTTGAGGAAATAAGAACAGCCAGGACCAAACTCTGAGATATTCCACATAGATTTTGAATAGAATACCATCTTTCCAAAACACAGTTGGAAAGAAAGGCAAAGTAGAAGAAGAAAACTAGTTAAATGTGGTGTCACTGAAGCCAAGAGAAACAGTACTTCAAAATGGCAGGAACTGACACCTCTGACAAATGTTGCTGTGAAGCAAAATAAGATGCAGACTAAAAAGTGTCAATTAAATTTGGTAACATAAAAGTGATTGAAAAACTTAGCAAGATGAATTCTGGTGGGGAGATGGGGGTGAAAACCAAATTGCAACTGGTCAAAGAGCAAATAAGAAATGAGGAAATGAAGTAAATATGTATATACAAGTTTTCATAGAATCTTGACTATGAAAGAGGAAATTGATGAGAAGTTGGAGTTAAGGGAGAACTCTCTTAAGTGGAGGATACAAAAGTATGTTTGAATGATGATGGGAAAGATTTCTTTTGGGAATGGACACGGGGAAGGTGAATGAATGCCAATGTATATATTGAAGTTTCATCCAATAAAGGAGTATTATCGCAGAATGAGCAGGGCAAGAGAACTGAGGGTATTTGCAAGAAATAGGTTAAAATGACCATGAAATGTAAGTGAATTGGGAAGAAAATAAAGACAGGAAGAGATGGAGAGGTTGACAGACTAGAGGTCTTAATGAAGTACTGCTATAGTGGAAGCAGGAAGGAAAGGAAGCAGCGGCTGAAAAATGGCATGTTTGAGTAAGTGACTTCCAAGTGATGTAGTCTGTGGCAACAAGTCCAGAGTGTTCCCACAGAAGTGAGTGGCTAAGTCGGAGTGGAAGAGAAAGTCATCATCAATGTGGAGATCAAGGAACCGAGGGACAGCGTGCTTGCTGTACAGGTTGCCCACATAGGCAATTGATTTGCCAAGGGTAAAGGCAAAAATTGAGCTAGACAAGAATGCTTTCGACAAGTGTGCTTGTCTCTAGGAAAAGGTCAGACTCCCTGGCCAAGATGAACTGGGCCTGGGAGGAGAGAATTCTAGGAAGGGAGTAGCCCGTAAACACCCGTATACAGGCTGTGAGATTGCTGCAGCAGGTTTTAGGGTTCCACCTCAAATTCAAAAGATGTGACTATCCATGAATCAGGGGCAGGGTGGAAATCTGGCTTTCATGGGAGCTTTTAGTTGGTTAGAAATTCTTGTGCCATTAATGTGTTAACAGAAGAATACTAGAGAAAATCTATGTTTCTGCTATTTCTGCCAGAAGTTGTTTATGTAGCCAAAATACCAGTCCTGTGAGATATAGTCACCATTATTTTACATTTATTACTGTACTTAATCTTTTAAGTAAACAAGATTAACTTTCAGATTAAACACCATGTAAATGTTGTACTGTACTTTAATTAAAATGAATAAGCTAATTAAACCAGGAAAAAAGTTCAAATAAACCCTTGGGAGTATAGCATTAAAGAACATACCTTTTATTAAAGCTTTGTGATGTTAGTAAAGATTATAACACATTAGAGATAAATATTACTTGGCTTTTGTTATATTAAAGGTTCCTAGATCATATATCATAC
Organism: Pteropus vampyrus; assembly: GCF_000151845.1. Lineage (NCBI taxonomy): Eukaryota > Metazoa > Chordata > Mammalia > Chiroptera > Pteropodidae > Pteropus > Pteropus vampyrus. Next base: position 13,721,612 of record NW_011888783.1, on the reverse strand, counting down.
CATTAATGGCTAGCTTATATTAATTATATCTGCAGACAAAAGCAATATTTGACAATATATGATATATGGTATATTATAACATGACTCAATTCTGAATAGCGCTGTTAGTATGGATTTAGACTCTTGTTTTCAATTTAGATTCCTGGGAAATCCCGTGTTTAGTTAATGCCAATAGAAATGAGCCTTTACGAGATAAAAAAAAAAAAAAAAGAAAACTTTATAGAAGTAAAAGCGGAAATGCATTCATTTCATCCTGCTTGTTACACTAATGTCCTAAGTGTGTAAAGGTTCCACTGGAGCTATTACTACCAAGGAAGGGGAAGTGCCTGGTAGCTCTCAATGAGTGTTCAGTCCACAGCTCATTGCTACTGGAGTCAAGCCATGGTCTGCTGTGTAAATGTGCACTGTGGGGCTCTTTAATGCACAGATTATGGGTACAATAGACCATTGCTGCTCTTCTCTGCATAACCACATTCTTGAGGGATTTAAATATGTATACTATTGCTCAAATTCAGTATGATTTATGGATTATCAATAAATTGCATCACTTTAACACAGAATTTCTCAATTTGCAAATGAGTGATTTCTCCACTGAGCTGTGGATATAACAGCCCACTCAGATTAACCCATTTCACAGTTTGTCCTTAAGGAGGATTAAGACACTTAGTGTCCCCTTATCTTGTTTGGATGTTTGACAATTCTCGCAATGGTCTCTTTGAATTCAATTTACTCTGAGATGATGGATGGATGGACAGACGGATGGATAGACAGGTAGATAGATGATGAATGGATGGGTAGATACATGATTGATTGACAGATAGATAGACAGACGGACAGACAGACAAACGGGGTGGAGGTAGCAGTGGGTACCAATCACTGTCTGGTGGTCTGAGTCTTTTTCTCTGTGTAAGACAATTCATTACTCATAGATAGCTGGCAAAGTATCCTGCAGAGTCTTCCTTCATAGAGCCAGCTGTATAAATTAGACAGAAGCCACACACCCGGAACTAGTAGGCCATCTATCCAAATGCCTCCTAGTCACTTCCCAACAGTCTCAGTAACACATAACCCACATCCTTACCATTGTCAGCCTCTACAACACTCATTTTTAAAATAGTTGTCCCAATAATCAGTATGCATAGTATTAGTCCCAGGCAACATATTATTCACAGTTGAACACACTTTTAGTCTACTACCCAATAAACCTTGTGTCATTTCAAATTTACAAAAACATGGAAGAGAAATATTTGAAAAAGCCCTTCCTCACCCACTCCCAACGATTTTACTGCACTGCAGGGACGCCTTACAACCTGAACTGTGCTCAGCATCCTGCAAATCACTGAAAAACTTGTAGGCTTTCATCAGCCACACCAAAAACAGAGCTGAGCTAAGTTTGTTTTCACTGTTTGCAGATTTGACTACATATTATTTTTATTGCTAACATTATTATATTGCAGTTTTATAGCCTCTTTTTTCTGAGGAGTTGAAAGATTTAATCTTCCACCTTTAAGATCACTTTTCATTTTCTAGAGAATGGAAGAGAAATAGAAGGGAAAGAGAAGGAAAAAGCTTCAATAAAAAGATAGAGGAAAAAGGAAAATAGAGAGGAAGTAATATTTGAAATAAGTCCTTTCTACCAAATATCGATGGATTACCATACTATGAGAAATGGTTTAAACCCAATTATTATGTATGAAACTTAGGCACTAATAAATAATTTTTTGCCTTAATATAGTCCTTTCTTTCAAAGCAGTCTTATATAATAATAATAATAACTAATAATAATAATAATAATAATGTCTAACATGTGTTGAATGTTTACTATGTGCCAAGTATTGCTCTAAGTTTTTGACAGATAGTAACTCATTCTTCACAAAAATCCTATGAGGTAGATAGTATTTTATTATCCCCATTTTATAGATGACCAAATTGAGGCAGTGAGAGGTTGAGTACCTTCGCCTAGGTCACACACCACTAGCAAACAGTGGAGCTGGTATTCCTCTTCCATTATCACCAAAATGTTCTATTTACAATCATGTTGTTTTATAGAACAGAAGCAAGAAATTTTCTTTGAGATAATCGAGGTGTTGAGAAGGACTACCAGCCGCATATGATCAGGTGGTAACAGGACCTCCCCACTGTCGCTACAGCTGACTTTAGAGAGGACTGCAGGAATGGTGGGACGATAGAAAGGCTGATAAAACCTACTGAGTGAATAATTTCATGGCCCCTGACTGGACCAACTGCCTTCACCAAGAAATGCCCATTCTTGTGAAACCTAAGACCATGATGGTATAGAAAAAGACCCTCTGAACCCCAATGAGCTATGAGACCAAGAACAAGTCATTTCATCTGAGTTTTAGGTATGTTATTAGTAAAAACAAAATAACAAAATAAAAATAAAGGTATATGGTCAGATAAATTAATCTCTTAACACTTCTCATTATTTTAAATTTGTGATTCTAAGAATTATACCCCACATTGCAAGTAATAGCTAAAAGACTTGCTTAGGGCCACAGAAAATCCCAGGACCAAATTTGCTAAATTTCCAGATACTTTCTAGATACAATCATGAAATTTTGTAATAATTTGTTATCTTCTACTTATCAGACATTTTTTTAAAAAGATTTTTGCATAAATGGAATTTATTCCTAGTTAGCTACGAATTGCTTTAAAAATGTGTGTACTAAAATGCTATACAGTTCTGGATTTTTTTTTTTTTTGACCATGCTAATGGTTCTATAGGTAAGGTTAATGAGATAATTAGTTTTATATCATAAATCTACCCAGCATAAAGATTGTGTCTTTTTACTATTCTAATTCAAAACAGTTAATGATATAATCTACCTATAAAGTAGCTCAAATTTGAAACAGTTTGAACTAATAGTTATCACAGTCAAAAAAAGCATTGGGATGTCATAATAAAATGAAATACAAACACACACCAATAATTATTCAAAACTGTGTGTGTGTGAGAGAGAGACAGACAGACAGACAGACAGAGACAGAGACAGAGACAGAGAGAGACAGAGAGAATATGAGAATAAATATATCAGGGTTTCTATAAAGAGAGTAGCTTTGTGGAAACTAAGACAGTTATAAAACCTTGCTGATTTATGAGTCAGCCATTTTGGCTTCTGCCAGACATGTGTTCACACCCTGCCTTTGGTCATGTTGGATTGCCTAGTGTTAACACACTGACTTTATCTGATTCCATCACTGCTGGCTCCTTCCTCAGAAAATAGGCTATATTTATGTTAAGAAGGAAAGAGAATTTCATGTATTAGAAATTCCACATCCACAGCTCTCATAAGCTTTTCATAAAGCAGGCTTCTCATTCTGAAAGATAATAAAACATTAGAAAAAATTTATTTATGTAGAAGTAGCTTGTAGGAGTTTAAAGAACAGGAAGAAAAAGTTTGCTAGCCAACGTCACTCTAATAAATTTAATACAACTTTAAAAAGTTTGCTGAAATGATAGCAAAATGAAATGAATATTTGCCAACACATACATGCAGTTGCTTTCTATCCAAGTATTCTGAAATAAATGCCTAGAACCCTATTTACACAAAATGTTGATCTGATAATAAGCCACTATTAGTGATCATTCTCACACCTTAATGATTCTTACTCTTAATGATTAACCTCAAAATATCCTGTAGTTGAGAAGATTTGATCACACCTGTTGACTAGTGGTCAACAAACTCTAGCCCAGAGGCCAAATTTGGCATGCTGCCTATTTTTGTAAATAAAGTTTTATTGGAATACAGGCATGCCCATTTACTTAGTTATTACATATGGTTGCTTTCATGCTAAAATGGCAGAGTTGAATATTTGCAACATTGGTAGTATGACCCACAAAATCAAAATATTTACTACCTGGTTCTTTCCAGAAAAAATACACTGACTCCTTTTCTACACAATAAATACGTTCAATGTTCCTTCCACCAATACCTTCCAAGTAATAAATAAGACAAACGTGTTTTGCTGTATCTGCTCTCCTCTGTACCTATTCAGTCAACAAACATTTATTGAGGGCCTACTATGAGACACATACAATAGCCTCTTTATACGCGATCTCTAACATACATACATTATAATTGAATGAGAGTTCTCTTAGCCACAATATTTAAAGAAGAAATGCTCTTATTTCAAAGTGAATTTTCAATGTTTTTCATCCATTAATATTTGCTTCTTGCTCATCTCTTATCTGAATTTAAAATTTAGAACTAAATAAATAGATGAAGGTTTTTTATCTTTTCCAGATTTAGCAACACATCCTCAGAGAAGAGGCAACTGTGTTCCATCAGCTCACCCTACTTTCCACTTAGCTCTCTCCCACCTCGCCCTGGGAAGCCCCTCACTGAGTGCAAACTGAAGTCCTGCTATAGTCCATTCCTTTTTGTCTTTGAATCAGATACACTACAGAATAGAGATCTATGCTTATTTTTAAAGATCTTTAGAACAAAATCTTCATAGTTTTCCAATGTAGTTCATCTCAATGTCTACCAATTTCTCCAAAGAGAAAACCCTCTCTCTTCTCTATTTCCATTTAAACTACTTCTAGCTATCCTCAGAAAGCTGGAAAGTACCTTCAGTATTCTCAACTCTGAACAACTTATGCTTCTGTGGTTGACGTGTGTAAGAAGGTTAAATCTTTTAGCTTCTTGGAACAGCTTTAGAGCTAATAAACAAAACACTCCCATAATGGACAAATATGCTATGGGAATTCTTCTCATACTGGAGAATTCTGCTCATTTACCCAAATGGTCCCATATTCCGTATACTTTTCCTTGGAAAAGTGTCATTTTAAAGATAAGTTTTCAATGGCTAAAGAGAAAGTTGTTCCATAAAGATAGGTGATTGATAGTTGGTTTCTTGTTCCTCATCTTTACTCAGTTTACTAATCCCTAGAAAATACAAATATTCCTAGAGACACAAGAAATTAAGGAAACAGAGCGTGGCTCTTTATAGCTGCTAGACTTAGTTGAGCCACTGTGTTCAACTCATTGTGCTAAAGAGGCCATTTCTCACCTGCCCAGGATGAATTCACAAACCCAAGCCACTTATTACACAAGCATAATAAATGGGTGAAAGAAGGTAGGTAGATCAATGTTAACCTATCATTGCTTCCAGGAAATAAACACAACCTATGCCTTGCTAGCCTTTATATGTAAAATAGAGTCTTTTTTTTTTTTAAATTTCACTCCCACTTAAATTTCAACAATAATTAAGTTGAGAGACTCCAGTGTGCCACCTGTGTTTAAAGACTCATATTGCTAATTGAAGAAACAATAAGATAATTTTTACGATAAAGTTAGGTCCAGATACTATTTCTTCTGCTACAGTTACCAAAAAACTAAAGGGTCAAGCATTGACGTAGACATCAATGGTTTTAGTGAATGACCATGGCTCTTTACAACTCACCATGGAAATGTTCTGAATTTGTTCTTAAGTTCTTGGAAAACGCCATTCGACAAAGCAAGCCTAGGAGCAGCAGAATTGGAATCTACTCAGTAATACTGTTGGGCTCTGAAAGAATGGCACCAAGCCACTGGAACTCATGGCATGTTTTCTATTCCAAATGGCAAGCCCTTTTAAAGCTATACATCTACTTCAATCTAATAAAACTGCTTTGATGGGATTGATTTAATACTTGGGAGAGTCCTGAATTTGATGAATGCATGGCAGCTGCTTATTTTGGCCTCTTTTGCAAAACTGTAGCTAGCTCTAATGGAAATTCTATTTCTTCCCTTTGTTTCATTTATCAGAACATATTCAAGGTAACTGTTACAGAGAGCAAAAGAGAAATGGCTCCTGGATCCCTTTTAGCACAGAGGGGCGGTACTGAGCTGGAAATGGGCATGCTGGTTGAATGGGCTGCTGAGAGCATAAGTTTTTTGCAGAATGATTAACAACATCCTCACGTTAGTACCAAAGTCATCATCCACAGACAGACCCTCCTTGGTTCTCTTCAACTCCTTTCGAGTCATGACAGACCTCCTGCCTTGTTTCTTGTAGCTACCATGCCTACCATTTTTGGACAATCCTCCCAGGCTGCAGGGAAGTTTTCGAGGTTCCTCAAGATAGCATAGGCCTCCTACCCATCCCAACGGACTGTTTTTTCTTTACCATTTCCTTGAAATTTCCTCCAATCACAAATACCAGTGTTATTTTTCTTGCGTTTCTTTGCAGCAAGTTCAGAACTATCCCTTAGTGGCTTTATGTCAACCATTAGGGGTTAAAAATGTTGTTTAGATTAAATGGTAGAAAGTAAACATGAGCAATGCAGAATATACTCCACTTAAGGTAGGTAGGTAGGGGTTCATTGCTGACTGCATTTACAGTGTGGTGAGCTAATGCTTCTTAGCTGAGAGGGTATGGTACAGTCTGCCCTGATAGCTTTCACTGGCTAAGAGTACACATTCACACTTGGATAAGGAGAAAATATATATTCACAGTGTACTATAATAGATTGCTATGTATACATACTTATACATTTGTATTTATTATACATTTTTATTTAGTTCTACAAGTTTTAGGAAAGTATTTCATCAACAAATAGTATTATGCCAAATCAGGGTGATGTAAAAAACAATATGCTGTGCTCCCTGGCAAAGTTACTTTTTGTGGCATCAAAGCTTTTACACCGCCTGAGTTATCTGATCAGAAGCTTTTGGAAGACAGTTCTCCACCACAGCTCTGGCTGACACAGGGGAGTGGTGAGATGTGCCATCCGCAACACAGGCTCACTAAGACAGAGTAGGACAGGCACAGGGGAATGGCTGGGTGGAAGAGCTAGACTAGGTGCTAGAGCAGGCTGGAGGACTGTACAGCAAGGGAGGAAATACAGTGTGGTCTCAGTCCTCATGATGAGGGCACTGATGTCAGTCTAAAGGTTTCTGATCAGACCGGGGGGTCAGGAAGCATCTAGAGAAGCAGAAGGCAATCTGGTATTTAGGGGCTCTAGGTTATGGTCACGACTCTAGATCTGTCTGTACAGAAAACAGGACTCAGGAAGGGGACTGGACAAGTGTCAGTCAAGTAAGCTTTGGTTTAGGGAAGAGCGACTAGGAAGCCTGTGATGCTGAGAATAGAAGACCAGTCCTTGGTTAGAGTGACTGAAATGAGAGAGGGAGAGTACCCTGTGAATAGGGTAGCCACCTGGGTATCTAGAGCTTGAGTGACAGATTAGCCAGGGTCCTGGAAGGAAACAGATGTGTCCACAAAAGAGAAAGGGGGTATTTCATTATTTCATGAAGGAATTATTTTGAAAAGGGGGGCAAGATTAAAGCAAACCAGTGAAGGTCCTAATGTACTCTAGAGTGAGAACAGGGAGCAGGAGGAGTTACGACCCCTGAAGGCTCAAAGGGAAGAAGCCAGTGGGAAGTTATACTTTGGACCCCCCAAGTCTGGCTCTGCAGAGTTTGACTTGCTTTTAAGCCCACACAGGAATGAGGAAGTGGGAAGGAGGTTCTTAATAATTTAGTTAATATCTTTTTTTTTTTCCAGTGGGACCCAGGTATGGGGGCTGGTCTGACATCACAGGTGGGAGTCAACTCTGCATTTAGGTAGTGGAGCAGGAAAGGCAGAGGCAGGGGAAAGAAGATGAGGATGCCTTGCTGATACAGCTCTGTGTACCCCCACAAATCTCAAAAGCATGACTTCTCTAAAAGTGTGGTTCTCAGGATACCGTTTAGCAGGTTGAATCAGCCTTTACATTTTGTAAGCCTCATGCAGAAACCTGAGGAAATCTGGACAACTCAACAGGCTAGGCCTAACTCCCTCACCTGCCAGCATACTGGCCACAAGAATCACAGACAAGTTTGATTAGAAGAAAATCAACTACCATTAGAAAAAATTTATGTTCAAAGTTTCAAGGAGCCCAGAAAGGCTTCTTCACTGCCATAGACACCCACTCCCTCCATCTGGGCAGGAGCTGCTCTCACAGGGGCAGGGCCACTGACTCCAGCAGGTGTCATCAGCCTGGGACTGTATTTCCACCATGCTGTCCAGTCATTGCTAATGCTGGAGAGAACCTGGAAACAGCCACTGCTGGCCTAGACCAAGGCCACTGCTACTTTTCTGGTCAGTGGGTGGCTCCCCGACACCCCGTTTCTCCAGTTTTAAAGTTTGTTTTAAAGCTCCCAACCCAATGGGTTCCCTTACAGCTCACCCATGTTGCAATGTTTGCTTGCTTGCTTAATTAGACTCATGTGGTTTTTAGGCTGTGGCAGAAAGTCAAACCATAGTAAGGTATTCAAGCCAACCTCTCCCCCAGCACAATCAGCAGGATCTCAGCATAAAGTTCAAGCACCTCAACTCTCCCCTGCCTTCCTTCTCCACCAGGCACATGCTGAGAGACTGTAAAGAGCCTTTCTCTTCTTTTTTGTTTGATATGTCAGACCTGGTGCTAACCATCCATTTCAGCCCTTCCCTTCACTATTTTTACCCACAGTGGTTCTTGAGTTAAGACAAGTTTTATGGATGGTTTGCAAAGATATTGTGAATTAAACGGTGATGGCAATCACATCTCTGTATTTTGCCCATAGTCTCATCTCATCAAGATGCTACACAGCTTGATAGGCTCATAATTAGTTTGACCCAGAGAATGTGAGACCTTCCAAAAGTAATTTCGGGAAGAGCAGCACAAATCATTACCTTATAATAAAATTCACCATTTATTGAGACTAACTAGGCCTATACATTAAACTGTATAGTTTATATATTTACCCTTTAGTCCTCATATAAATAAAGGATGTATTTATCCTTTACTACAGCAGCCCGATGTATTATGAATTGTTATCTTCATTTTAGAAATTAGCTTAGAGTGTTTAGGTAATACCCAAGATCAACAGCTAATAGATTGCAAAGAAAGGATTTGAATTCAGGTCTACTAGGCAGGCTAATCTTGGTGCCTGCAATGCCTACTACACATTCTGAATCCCTGATGTAAGAGGAGCTAAATCACCTTATTATATAGAGGGACAAGAATATGTTCATTTAAAACAATAGCAATGCCAAAGCATGGAATTAATTCGTAGCACCATGAATATGAGAATAAAGTATCTCCGTAAATAAGATATGTGGGCTGAGTTTCCACCTCACTCTGTATTCTTAGATGTGTTCCTTAGATGCATTATTTTCCTGGACTACTACATAATTTATATACTTACTTTTCATAGCACCGTCGGAACTATTTAAAGTACAGGATAATCACTCTCCTTATAGCTTTATTAATACATTTAATTATTATAAAAATCACTAACTCAGTACTGTGTTTGAGGCTAGCAAACATCTTTCCCTAAATTATGACTTCCAATTTCTGATCCTCGCATTCATCAGAGCCCGTGTCTGCCATCTACCTCCGTGATGTCAGGGCACATTTTCCTCGCTTTCCTGATGCCTCACTGTAATGTGTACTCTTTACCTTATCAGATTCACAGACAGCAGCAGCAGTTCTTGACCAACCCAATCGTAGGAGGATCTCTCCCCTGAGAAACTCTTCTAAACCTCTACATCAGGATCCCTCCACTGTCCAGTAGAACACCCTTCCTGCCTCATAGGAGCCTCTCTTCTCCAACCAGTCCAGAAAGCACTATCCACATTCTATTCCATTGCTGTTAATGCCATTTCCTTATTCCTTTGTACCTTTTAGCATTTTTATTAGCTTCCCCTCAATAATGATAATTTAATTGGCAAAAATGGAAAGGAAAGCAACAATACAGGAATATAAAAATATAAAGAAGATGGGATGGGCTGTTGAGCAAAGGAAGGTACTTGGAGAGTTAAAAAAAATAGCTGTCAATCCAAGCAACTAAAGTTGGTTTATATACAATTTACCAATATAACCCATGCCCGTGCCCTGCCTCCTTTAAGGCCCAGCCTTCCAGCGAGTTCAGTCTGAGGTTTCGGAGCTGTGCTTGGAAAAGGCAACCTGGCCCAGCAAGTGGTAATGAGAGGAAGGGAGAGGAACCAGGGCCGATGTCCTTTACTCTGACGACTGTGACCAGAGGAGTCAACAGGACATCAGCAGGGACCAGCCCCTCCTCTGGGAAGCTAGGCAAAGGGCCAACCTCCCTTCCCCAGGCCAAGACAGGCTTAATCCATTGCTTACAAACGGTCACACAGGCAGCATAAGTGATGTAAATGAGTGAGGTGACCAGAAAAGCAGCAATTAGGAGTATACATGTGAACTGTAGAGCTCCTGCACTAATAGAAGGAGCCAACCACCTGTCATTTTACCAGGTAGGATTGTGGTCCTTGTTGACAGCTCCACTGATTTTCCCAGAGAATTCAGAAACGCAGATTTTTATGTAAAATCTCAGTTTTTAAATGGTGTCAACAATTTTAATATATTTTTAAACTATGTGTGTCTTTGACTATGGACACACAGGTGTCACCTATGGACTACCAGTTTGCAATGTACGCCTTATGCGTGAAGGTTAGGCTCAGCGTCTTCTTTAATTCAATTATTCCTTTTCATTGTATTCTCACTGCAGCCTCAACCCCGACCCTTGTCTTTTCCTCTTCTTTCTCCTTTTGTTTTGACTCCCATAATCCTAATTCCTTCAGTTCAAACCTTTGCTCCCTTCTGTAATGCCGTCCTCTTATCAAAATTCCAGTATAATGATTATATAAAAAGACCCAAACCCCCCAAATCAAACAAAGCAATTTATGAAAAATCAAAATGAGGAAACTTTTAAGCCTTGCATAAAAGCCACCTAGGAGACTTCTCTGTCCCCTGTGAGTGCTTTCGATGTATAAATATTTCAAAGGCCCATCCTCGAACTGAATTTATTTTTTTATTCCTATTTGATATCACCTCTTACACATGCTGTCTTTTCTCTTTAAGACTTAGAGTAAAGAGCCCGGTCAGCTCTCCCAGTTCAACGACTCCACTTTCCAAATACACCCGGCTCCTCGCCACAAATATAAAACTGCTACCATTTCGGACCTCTCTTTCCTAAGTTAGCTGACAGTGGTGGCCCCTTGCATCTCCTGGGGGTTCTAGCCCTGTCTGAGGAAGCTTGGCCTAGACCGGAAGCTCTCTGAGGGAATTTTGTAGATGTTTATCTAGCACCTCAGCAACCTGACTCTCCAGCACGAAGGCATGTCCGTCTCTCGTTTACTGGATTTTTTTCCAATTTCTGGTCATTCGACAGGACTAAGATGTTAAAAACAGGGACAATCTTGAATCTAGAGAGAGAGAGTAGGCAATTACCTATATACCAAGATTTACTAAAACATACAATAAAAAATAAAAACTTCCCTACCTGTTCACAATGGCTTAAACCTCAGGCCAAGATTTTCATTCCACCACCAAGGTGCAGGAGTCTGTGACCCTGGAAAAGCTTCAGCAAACTCCAATCCATCCTAAGGGGTAACTATGCAACAACAGGCAGTCTCCTGAAAGCCAGGTTTGATGGTGGGAGAAAAGGAAGACACGGTGCTGAGAAGAAGGTGGGAGGCCCCACTGAACAGGGGCCCGGGTACCTGAGATGGGAGGCAGGGAGGTCTCTGCACTATTTTGCTTGCATTTCTCTCCTACCCTGCTCCTACTTTGCTCCTCCTCCAACCCTGGAGCACAGTCAGTATCTTTGCCTGCCAGTATCAGAGAATTTGGGGAAATACTTGAACACTTCCTCCATTAAGTCATTAAGACGAGATCAAAACCCTAACCCACCTGCCATCCCCACAACTCCCGCAGCACCCCAGCATTCACATTTACACAGACAACTCAGGAGACAGATACAAATCTGCTGGTAATTCCTGAATCTGAAGACTCCAGGCAAGTCCTTTCTCATCGAGGAATTTCACTTTCCTGGTCCAACAGAGATACGGCCCTGAGGGCAAACTCCCATGTTGAGTATAATTCTTTGGGTGAAATGTTTAGAAGAGTTCTGCCAATACAGAGCAGCAATTTCCATGCAAATTCATGCCTGTGGGGGAAAATGCAATTGGCCCGACAACCGTACTGATGGGGCACCCCATTCTGCTCCAGTGGGGTGTGGAAGCACGACTTGAAGGAAGAGATCTATCTGTTTGTTCAGCTTTTCTCCCTCTGAGCGTGCCGAACATAAACGACTCCTATGTTTCAAAAGAGGTGTTCGCTCCACACTGCTGCTCAATGGCAGGGACTGCATGGAAATGAGACGTTGTCTTCTCCTCCTTCTCAGCAGGACTGCGAGAACAAAGGCAGCGTTTTTTTGGAAAGAAAGGGGAAGGAAGAAGCCAGGACATTCATGTTTGTGAAACGAAAAAGGCTGGTTAACCATAAGGAGTTTACAGATAATAATGATAATAATAATCCGCTAAACTTGGTTAATTTCAGAGGATGATAGTGCTTCAACCCACCCGCCCGATTCTAATGGGCTGTGGCCACACTGGGGCAGTGGAGGAGGTAGTGGTGGAAAGAGATCAGGACCAGTAGATAGTGCTGTTCTCTGCCACTATCGAGATGAAGGGGGTCAAATTACAAAGATGTGGTGGAGTTGAACTAGCTCGGGGGTCTTTATACTGGGGTACAGGTACATTTGCCCTGGTGTGTGAAGACTTTGCAGGGTATTCATGGGTATAGATCACTTTGGGTAATCAACTTCTGCATGTCCTCTTTCCTGAACTTCATCTGCCTAAAATCCTGACACAGGGACTCTTTTTTTCCCCTCAAAGTCCTTTTCCTATTTTATAAAAGAAAAGCATACCCTTCACACACTACAGTCCTACTCAAATGCATTGGCCTGCATTTGTGAAACCTCCATGGCTTCATCCTAAAGAAGAGTCCTTTAAGAGAAAAGCAAGAGAGCTTCCAAAAGAAATATCGAAAGGAGGTAAAAATTTCATAGCAAGCCTTTCTTTTCCTTCTTTCTTTCCTTACTCCCTTCTTTCCTTCCTTCATTTCTTAAAGTCAGAATTCCAAAGCAATAAGGGTCCAAAGTGTTGCATAAAAGCACATTCATTTGGATTAAAAAATGAAATAAGATTACTTTCTGACTGAAAGTAAATTCTAATTTGGCAGAATGGTTTGACTATAAGGACTAGCTTTGCCAATTAATTCATATGTGGACACTCTCCATAAATTTAATGAGCTAAATCTGCAGCTCCAAAGTTTTGATGAAAACATATTTTAATCATGTATATGATATTTAGCACATCACCTAATACATATTTTGCAACTATTTAAATTTATGATAAAAATTTTAGATGTCCACTCAGAAAGAACCTTCCCAAATTCCCTATGGAGTACATGAACAAAAAAGACTGAAGCCACTAGTCCAACTAATTCTTTCCAGGTCAAACCACAAGTGAAATGTCTTGGTCTTGTCTCTTTCTCCCTCTGCACCCATCCCTAGCTCCCCGTCTTCTAGCTTTGCCCACTGCTTCTCAGTCATTAGACTTCAGAGAAGCCTTTGTGCCTTGTGTTCAGTGCCCCTTTCAGCTGCCCCCAAATAAAACACACCTGAAAGGGCAGAAAAGTAGAGGAAGAAACTGTGGGAGCTGGGCATAAAGATCTCAAAGAACTTCCCAAATATCTTGACTATCTTACAGGTGAAGGGACCGGAAAAAACAGACTGAATATCTCAACTGTTTCAGAAAAAAATAATAAACTGGTTCTGCTCTAGTTCCCCACCGGACTTATTTAATATTTCCTTCCTACTCATAAGAAATAGATATGATGATCAAGGTCAAATGGAGTAGCAGGGATTTTTTTTATTTCTCTTTGTAATGAATTCCTTTGACACAATTCTCTTTTTTGTCCACAATGACCACTCCTGGATGTGAAAACAAGGAAGGAAAAAATACATAAATGTAGATATAGATATTGATATAGGCATATAGATAATTCCCATTCCTTTGCTTGATTTCTAGATGGCCACAGTGACAAATCTTTATCGTTACCAACAATCCTCAGAAAAGGAGGAAAACTCCTCAGTGATGTTGATTAGCTATACTACCCAGGTAGTTCTTGTCTGGGACAAAACTTTTTAAATTATTTTGTGCCATGGCCTCCTTTGCCCCTCTGTGAAGTCTATGGATCCTCTTTTTCCCCAGAGTGGCCGTATCACTTTTTTTTTTAATTAGGTAAGAACACTTAACATGAGATCTGCCCTCTTAACAAAATTTTAAGTGTACAATGCATGATTAGCTATAGACACTATGTTGTACAGCAGATCTCTAGAACTTATTCGTCTTGCATAACTGAAATTTTATGCCCATTGATGAACTTACGGTTGGAACCATCATTTTCTCTCCTCTCTGAGTTTGGGTATTTGAGGTATCTCATATTAGTGGAACCATGCAGTATTTGTCCTATGACTGGCTTATTTCACTTAGCATTTTGTCCTCCCAGTTCATCCATGTTGTTACATGTTGTTGTTTTTTTTTAAACCTCTTTAAGGAGTTATGCCTGATATACAAAAGACCACATATTTAATGTATGCAACTTGATGAGTTTGGCGATAAATATACACCTGTGAAACCACCATCACCATAATTAATGCCATAAACATATCCATCACCAACAAAAGTTTCCTCCTGCCCAATTTGTGTGTGTATGAGTGACAAGAGCATTTAGCAAATTTTTAACCATATATAATCATTAATATGGGCACTGTGCTGTACAGATCTCAAGGCCTTTATCATCTTATATAAATGAAACTTTGAACCATTTGACTATCATCTCCCCATTTCCCCCTTCCCTCAGCCCCTGGAAACTGCCATTCTGCTTCTGTGGTGAATATTTTAGGTTCATCATATAAATGAGGTTATGTAGTATTTGTCTTTCTGTGTATGGCTTATTTTACTTAGCATAATGTCCTCCAGGTCCACCCATGTCGTCACAAATGGCAGGATTTCTTTCTCTTTTTAAGGCTGAATAATATTCCTGTGTGTGTGTGTGAGTGTGTGTGTGTAAAATGCTACATTTTCTTTATCCATTCATCCATCAATGGACATTTAAGTTGCTTCCAATCTTGGCTATTGTGTATAGTGCTGCCATGAATATGGGAGGGCAGATATTGCTCTAGGACCCTGGTTTTAATTCTTTTGGGAGTGGGATTGGTATGAACCCCTTCTCAGAATAAGAATACATAAAACAAAAGAGTAGGATGGAAAAAGGAGATAATTATCTCGAAATACTGTTATGAAAATGTTTTCAAAAGCAATTTTGTAGCATAGTATTATATGTGTTTTATTAACATATTAAATAGCAAGCATCAGCAGAAGAGCTATCATAATTTAAAGTAGTGATTAGTATAAATGATATTTTGAAATATCTACAACCACTGTAATATGTTATAAAAATATCTATGATTTGGTGACATTCACAGATACTGCTGATATAACTGGGGTTTGTTACTTATATACATAATAAAAGGAAATGTTATATTTCAATTGGATCCTCTGCTCTAGACAAACTCTGGCTCGGGCGATATTTTGAAGGCCTTTCTGCCTCCCCTTTTTGTCCCCTTTTCTGGTTGGCTCTTCCTTCACAAAGTACAAACCATATGGTAGCTTCAGTTAGCTAATGTGATGGCTCATGAGTAAGAACCACCATGCAGTGACCGTCTACCAATTTGCATACATTATTTGTTTGCCTTTCAACAACCATATAAGACATTTTATGAATGAAACAAATTTAGCTCAGAGAGGTTAAATAACTTGCCCAAGGCAATAAAAAGGAAGATTTGGTATTTCCACTACACTACACTGCCTCCTTCTGGCATGGAGAAATTCTTCATTTTAATAGGAGAGTCTAAAAACCAAATACCTCCAAGAAATAGAATCCTAATGGAATTTCAGGGGTCATCGGAGGTAGAGCTATTTGGAGATAAAGAGTCTTTAGATACCCCTTAAATCTTGCTATACAAGTGACTATTCTCACTTCCCCCTCACTTCTGCAGAGTGGTAAGGAACTGGGCCAAACCACAGAAATATATCTGTAATCCTTGTGAGGGCTATGCAAGTTACAGACATGTAGATAAAGAGAACCCTTCTATACTTTTGAAGGAAAAAGGCAAACTGTGGAAAGTATCGTGGCTGCCATTGCAAACCATGTTTTAGATAGATTCTGGATTTTTTGTAATTACTCCTGACACAGTAAAGAAACCATTATCCCTACCTTATAGAGGAACTGAGTGCCAAAAAGGAAGAAAGAAAATGGAATGTGAAAGGATCTCCTCGTCTGTACAGTCTTACGATAGCTTTCTGTTGTTATAAATAGATTTCCCAAATCTTAGAAGGAAGAAAGTATCGGGCAGAGGAAGGAAAAAATGAGAAACACTGCTTTACAGCCTAAGTTTGCAAGCAGCTTGAAGGCAGTGTCCTCTCACTAGACTATAAACTCCCACAGGGAAGAGACCATGTCTTTGGCATGTCTACGCTCCTGGGCAGGTAGAGTGGAGTCTGGCACAGAAGAGGATCACGGTGATTTTTTAACTGAACTAAAGCAGCACTGGCCTATGAACGTCCTCTGTAACTGTTTGGAGTACCAAATCCTTTTCCTGTCAGTAGAGGACACGCAATGTTTCTAGCAGGTTGATTTTCCATAAACTTTCCAGACAATGCTATATTCATTAACCATAAAATGATGCACGTCTTTATTGCTTCCCTTTATCCTTCTCTCCTACCATGCTTCTTGCCATTTTAAGGCAGAACTGGTAAGTATTATACCCACCACAATCACTAGATGACAGACCTCCTCTGGCTTTTTACTAGTATTTGTCAAGTTCAAATATGTGGTATTCTATTGAGTTCCTATATTATAATCATTATTTTCAAATCTTCACTAGTCTCTAACTAAATTTCCTCCAGTCTTCCTTATCTAGTGGTAATTCTACAAAGCTATTTCAGCAAAAATTTATTAAGCACCTACTATGAGCTTTGTATTGTTCTAGGTGCAAGGAGTAGGGAATACAATGTGATAAGTGCTAAGTGGTAGTATGAATAAATTCAGCTCTATGAATGAACTGAGAAGTAATGCCTCCCATTTTTTAAACTACTTTCACACATACTAGCTCATGTTTTTCTCAAGGCCACATTTCCTTCTCTAAGTAGTAGGTACAGCAGGTATTACTATCAAGTATTAACAAGGTTGCAAGACTTGTCCAAGCTCTGACAATGTATAAGTAGAAACAAAGCTAGTCCAAACCACAAAGATCTAGCCTCATACTTGAGTCTCTACTCTCACAATCCATTTTTTTTTTTCCAGGCAGACTGCTTTCTCATTTAACCAATGTCACTCGATAAAACCGCACATTAATAAATTCTGAGCTCTCACAATCTCACTCATGATGGAAACCTCTGTTGTTCTACATCTCACCCCAAAGTACTACACACAATTATTCCACCAGGTCAATAGTAGAAGTGGTTAACAAACTATGAATTCCATACTCAGGTGTTCCACTAACCTATTGCTATATAACAAATTATTCTGAAAACCAATGGTTTAAAATTTTATTATATTTATTATATTTCATTATTTTTTAATCAGGAATTTGGGCTGGGCTCAGCTGGATGATTCATCCATTCCATATGATATTGATCACTCTGCTGTATTCAGCTGACAGATGGCTTCAATCACATGTGTGATACCTTGTAGAAGGCAAATGGCTACAACATTGGACTTAGCTGGGACTATGAGCCAGAGTACCTATCTGGGACCCTTCCAGTATGGCAGCCTCAGGGTAATCAGACTTTTTACCTGGAGTCTCAGGACTCAAGAGTAATGAGGTAGAAGCTGCATGGTTTTTTATAACCTAGCCTCAGAGGTGGCATGGCATCTGCTAGACACCTGAAACTAATATAATATTAAATGTCAACTGTAATTGAAAAAACACTTTTTTAAGAAGTGGCATAGCATCGCTTCCATCACACTCTTTTGGCTGAAATAGACATCAGCCTGCCCAGAATCAAGAAGAGGAGACACAGACCCCTAACTCTCCATGAGACGAGTATCAAAGGATTCAAAGTTGTGTTGAAAACAACTGCATATGGGGTACTTTTAATAACTTATAATTTGTCTTCTTAACTAAAGGTGGCTGAGAGAGTTGTGTCTGTTTCCATCCCACCCATTTTCTTTTCTTCTCAAGCCATCCAGGTTTACTAGCCTTCTTCTGCCTATTCTGCCCACTCTGCATGTTCCTGTCTTCTGTAGTGATATGTCAGATGATCACCTCCTGAATCAGGGCCCTCATTATGTAAGGTTCTCAGTCTTCATCTATGGCTGTATGGAGATCAGCTCTGTCCTGATCTCTGCCAAAAACTGAGCTCTCAGAGCAGGGCCTTTACCTGTCCTAACAGAATGTTTTGTGCTCCCAACAGTACACTGGAGACTGAATTGCAAAGTGGATAAGAACGCAAGCTTTGGGGTCAGAAAGATTTGGATCTCTAATCCTGGCTCCCACCTCTTACTGTGCTACTTGATATCTTAGTTGCTTAGTCTAGAAAATGGAGATAAAGATATATACTTCACATGTTTGTTGAAAGGTTTAAAAGGGACTATGTATGTAGACAAAGCAATGACCACATGGCCTGATACTTAGTAAATACCCACTAAAAGGTGACATAGTAGTAGCAGCTGCACTACTAGTAGTAGCAATGGTGGTTAACATTATCTAATGAATTAAGGACTAAGAAGACAAAGTAAAGTACTCATAAACATGCAAAGAAATTTTTAAAGCTCCAATCTTTTCTCTAGAGAATATAAACCGGACTTAAATGAAAAATATGGGTATGGATATAGGTATGGACATACATCTACATATGTAAAGGCAAAATATTTATATTTCCCCTTTTTGCCAGATATATTTTATTTATATTTCTTAAATATTCATGTGGGTATTTTCTGCCATTCATTTATACCACATTTTAAAGTAATTCTGACTAAGAGAATCTACCTGTCTTAGAAAAGCATTCAAATCCAATAGTGAGCTCAGTGGATCACCAAAAATAAATAAATGAATGAATGAATGAATGAATGAATGAATGAATAATACGGCATGATGAAAATGTCTCTAGAGCATTATAAAGAAATATTTCAATACTTAAGATGGCTGAATCACTCCAAGGACTGAGACACAGTCTGCCTATCACCAGCTCAGCTTCAAAATATAGTTCTTGGCTCCAGTCCACAGTTCAATAAATGTGATCAGTGCAAATACAAGGTGAATAAATCTTAAAGATACTGAACTAAGTTATTTCCCAACACAAGAACACAAGGGACAAGACAATCTTGATTAGTCGATGCCCGAGCTAGTATTTCATCTTGGACTAGCCGATGTGAAGTTTCATGTTATTGACTCCCTGTTTGAATCTTCTTTGGAGAAAAGAAATATTCCACTTTGAATCAGTTATTATCACAACACCTTTCCCGTAGTTAAGATCTGTCAATACTCCTTCATCTGGGAGATGCTTAAGGTCTAAGGTTTTACTGGTCCTGACATGAAGTAGTCTCATCACAATTCATATGCAATTCATGTCACTTATACAGTTCAGCCTTTCTGAACAAGTGAGAATCCTCCCAATGGGGCCTGTATTTACCTGCCATTCATCTACAGCTGTGCAGAGGAAACTGGGTAGAGGATGGAGTTAAGAACATTTCAAAGGACCTAAAAGTTTACTTCTAATTGGCAGCAAAGAATTGGAAGAAACATTGAAAGTTCCCAGGCTTGGTATAAGTACAATGTATTAATTTCCTAGGGCTTCTCTAACAACAACAAAAAAAAAACAGAAACTGGGTGGCTTTAACGATTTTTATTGTCTCATAGTTCTGGAGGCTGTTTGTCCAAAATCAGCAAAATGTCAGCAGAATCTATTCCTTCTGAGAGCTATGAGGGAGGATCTGTCCCATGGCTCTCTAATTTCTGTTGGCCCCAGGCGTCCCTTAGTTTGTGGCAGCATCACTCCCATCTCTGCCTCCACCTTCACATGGCCATCTCCTCCCTGCTTACATCATCTTCCCTCCATATGCGTCTACAATTCCGTGTCGAAATTTCTTTTACATAAGGACTTTTGTCATATTGGATTAGAGCCTACCCTAATTACCTCATTTTAACTCAATTACCTCTGTAACACACTGTTTCCATATAAAGTCATGTTCTGAGAGGGATAGGACTTCAATAGATCATTTTTGGGAGACACAATTCAACCCATAATATACAGCATGCAAAACTTTGAGCAAAACAGAGCATGGAAATGGCAGTCATATTACAGTAATGTAGGCTCAGAAAAAAATGCCAAAGTAGCACAAAAGATTCCCATTCTAGTCTTACAAAACTATCTTTTCATTGTTTAGTCTCTTTTTCTGCAAGCTACCATTAACATCGTTTCACGTTCAAAGCCTGTAATTCAAAGCACAGAGAACAACTTGATAGCCTTTTCCCCCAGATCTGCTCTGGGATATCCAGTTCCCAAATAGGTTCTTCTGTTAGGCACAAGATTTCCCTGAGTTTTCTACATTTGTCATTTCTTTAGCAAGAGGATTTAGAATAACTTGCAGCCAGTTGCTCTATATCTTACTTTGTTCAGAGTAATGGGTGTGCAAGGTAAGTATCATTAGACATGAGTTAGTTGTAAATTGATAAAATTCTCCCAGTCACTAGATTTTGACTTCATCTTTCTCAGAGGAATGTTTTTTTCCTCTCTTCCCCTCTGGTCTCCAGCTTCTTAGAACCAATACCATTCAGGACAGATATAAATAAAGAACCAATGGTATTCACGATGTTCTTAGGCCATAAATCTCGCCTCTGCCAAGCACTGGGCTCCTAGAAATGGACTTTCAGTTTTTCTCAGTACACTTCAAGGAAAAACACTTTGAATCTGGGAATATCTCCTCCCTTGACCAAAAGTACATGTTTTAAGCTTTTGAACAGCTAAATCTAAAGGATTAGCTGTCAAATACTATATGAGAAATGAAGTTCAAGAGACCAATTAATAGAAACCATATCTGAATCTAACTTTGGATACATGTAAGATTTGAGATTGCACTACAAGCAGAAGCAATAACATAGAAAGTAAAGCCAATGTAAGAAATGCTTAAACTAACCTTTGTAACTGTATCTTCCCTCTAGGTTGGGTGCTGAGTTTTGAATATTCCAAAGTCAGAAGAGGAGCCACAGTTCAAGAGATAAAGAAACATTAGAGAAAAATGTCCAGATGCTAGAACTTATTAGAGTTGTAGAATTATAACTAATTCTGACAAACTTGAAAATGAAATCCTAAAATCAAAGGATCACTTAGTGGCATCATATGTTTGCCCGAGTAACTGATAATACAGAAAATCAAGTTGTATTGTGAAAGGTACATTTTCAGCAACTTCAGCCCCAGATTCATACTCAACATTTAGATTTCTGGATCTTTCAAAAGGTACCAACATGTGTTAGATGAAAGAAAAAGAAATATTAGGATCATTTTCCCAAAATTTGACCTATTAATTCCAGAGATAAAAGTCACTTAGCTTTGGCTGCTTGAGCCAGAGTACTGGTTTTAAACATTTTTCTTTCAAGTAAAATTGTCACTTTACCATAACACATTTTATGAGAACTCATAATATTGATATGTTGTAATAACTAGAATAGTTGCATTGCATGATCTCAAAACTGGGACAGCCCTTAGAGATTATCTATCTTTTCAAAGTGGCTTTTACACACATGATCACCGTATCTCATATGAGCTTCCAACAGCTCTATAAAGGAGATGGAAAGGATGTTAACTCAAAAAGACAGAGGCAGGACCTCTCACTCCATGTTCTCTACATGCTCTTTTTCATTTCTATGTCGTGCCCACGTCACCTCCAAACACTTTGCTCAAACACTTCAGCACCTGAGTCAGTTTCTCTCCAGAATCCTTGGCCGTTATTCTCAATAACAGAATCGTCCATGTTGACGACCACAAGATTTCTCAACAGTTCTCACTTTCAACTCCATCACACTTATTTAACTACGACTTGGATTTTCTCATCACTGAGAACTGTTCACTTCTATTCAGCTCTCCTTTTGACACAATCTCCTAAATTTCTTCTCCCATCCTCATATATCTGCTCAATCTACCTTTTGCCATAAGTCAGTCAAGAAAAATACCAATTAAAAGGGAAATCAGTGGAAGACACCCTAAACACAGGCCCAACCCAGACTGAGTTCCCCACTCAGCCTATCCTACTCTTCAACTTCTTAGTTAGCAGCTCCCCATATACCAATCCACATCTGCTCTGAAGACCTCAACTGCCTCTCCAGCAATGGATAGTCATTGCAACATTACCTTCTCTAGCATCCTAAAATCCTTTGGTTCATTGATTGTCCATTATTCCGATTCCCAAATCTGGGTCACTTCATGTTCACATTCTCTGCTCCCAGACTACCTTGCTACTGGATAAGATTACAAACCTATGATGACTAGGTCCACCACAGATTCAAATTCTCCAACTTGATCTAAGACCTTTAATTTACTCTAAAAGGCCCAGACGGAACCAACATCTGGGTGGATGTCTTAGAGATGCAGAATTTGGTTTGAAACAAGGTAGCAACTTATAATCCCATCAGCTAACCAGAAACAGAACAGTGATTAGCTCAGTATTACTGCTGGTACTTAAGTAGAGTTCAAATCAGAGGTTCCCAAACATTACTGCCCATAAGAAATGCCTGGAGAGATGTTTCAAAATATAGAATCCCAAGGCTTATTTCAGACCTACTGAATCTGAACCTCTGGGAGGTACATTTCTAAAGCTCCCTAGGAGACTCTGATGCAGCCAATCCACAGACTGATATTAGAGTCTCACAGTGCTATGCTACTGACTGTACTTTTTTTCCAGGACACAATGAAAGGGATTTCTTCACTGATGAGAAGTCTGGGTTCAATAGTCTTTCTATATATTTTATTTCCTCTTATTTCTCCTCTGCCTGAATCTGAACCTGAAACCTGTTAACGTCGTCTGTTGTTTACATTCCTTCTCTGTTCCATACATGCCACTTAGAGCTCAACACACAGGTGCACATTGGGAGCACAATCCTTTCTCAGGTCAGCTGTATCAGCCCAGGGTTCCTGCCAGAATAGAAATGAGAGCCAGGGATGCACATGGAATCGTGCTCATCACACTCCGCCAACATGAAGCACCAAGACTTCTCTTAATTTTCCCTCTGATACAAACTGACTGATTGCTCTTCATGCTCCACTGCTCTCTTGCCTCATTTGTAATAACTTTATGCTAGCCAGAATCAATGTTTCTTCATATTTGCCCCTGTAGCAGAAGTAGAAGCAAAATGAACATCACGTCTTTGCTGAACTAAACAATCAAATACATTTGCTGCTGCAGTTGGCCTCTGTGGACGCTACCAAGTGAAGCTTATGTCACTGTCGTTGAAACATCTTTATGGTCAGTGAAAAGATCAAACATTACCTCCACTGATGGTAAGATCCAAATAGCCAGTTCCAGTAACAACCCTGAAGGTGAGTCATAGCCTGATCAGTTGATTTATAATAAATCTCCCCCACATCTATCTTGATAAAAGCAGACTTTACAGGATTCCCCTACACACACACACACACACACACACACACACACACACACACACACACACACACACACACACACAGTGTCTAGAAGCACCCTGGCATGAGCTCACTGAAGCTGTGCTCACTGCTCCAGACGAGGCTTCTAAAGTGCTCTGGTTCCAGGATTTTTTTTAAGTTTCTTACCAAGGCTTTCCTTTTCATGCTTTTCAGTTGCCTAATTTTACAAAATTATAATTTTTCTCTTATACTATGGATATGATTGACTATATGTCCTTAAAAAAGTTATCTGTAAATAGTTGCTTGACCCCAATTCCATATACACACAAAAAATAGGTAATACTCTAAATGTTGTCTGTCTTTTTTCATTAAATTACAAAAGGTTTTATACAGGTCAGCATTGCTGGTGCCTCTTTACTTTCATTTCTGTAACAATCTTCTTTATTATTAATAACAATGATGGCAATAAAAGTAATAATACTGCCTGCATTTCTTCTCAAGAGCACAAAGGTCTTGGCCCTGGACCCCGACATGCACTAAAATATACGACAGATGCTGTGCATCATTTTTTTTTAACATCTTGAATGTCTTAAACAATTTTCCTTTAGTTACTGTGGAAGTTCCTAACAATTCCCATTTACTACTAAAGGCAAGAGAATGGTTTAAAATTTTTTTTTAATTAAAATTTCCTTTTGTTCTTTTGTCCTTTTAACAGGGCAGCCTCATATTTTTAGTCTTTCAAATCTCATATACATATCACAAATTCATTGAAATTGGATAGACATTAGAGAAATACTTCAATTTTCTTCTCAAGGAAGAATGAAGGCAGAATTTATGTAGTTTTTTCTAACGGGAAGGTACCTAGAGAAGATGGCCATGAATATCTAGAATTAACATATGTCTTTGAGGAAATAAATGGGCTTCACGCCCACAGTATGCACTATCCTCTTCTCCCCCAGAATCATTCATTCATATTCTTCCCTTAATAAATCAGCCTTGTGCAAATGTAACATCCTTTCAGTCATCTGGTAGACCGCTTACCATTAATGAAATAGACTTTGATTTGTTTCTTTCCTTCTAGGTACCACACCTACCAATCCAAAGGCAGCCACAAGACAATGGGACGGGAGGTGCAGATCAAGTTTTTGTGGAGCACAGATAGATAATGATTAAAAGAAAGCCCTCATTTAACCCATATTTTATTTTTATTCATTTCAATTTACTAAACATTTATGGAATTTTTGTACTAAAATAAGTTCTCTTAAAAATTGAGCCTGGGACAAGGTTTAAATTCTAAGCTTTATTGGAAGATGTAATCCCAGGGCAGTGAGACACAGTCTCTCAAGATAAACTACACAGAAAGCTTTCATCAAGGGGTGGAAAAGAGAGGTAAATTACCTATCAACTCCCTCCCATCTGTTCTATCCTGAGGTTACACAAAGTGAGTTGCCATTCAGCAACTGGAGTGGAAGAAGGAATCCAAAGTTCTAGAGAAAAAAGTAAAGGCCAGAGAATCTGAGATGGCACAAAAGAGGTGTCTGATATACTTATCACGTGCAATGAAATGTTTTATATACTACTTCCTAGTCAAATATGACTATCAAAATTATAATTAAATATCTTACCTGTATTTTCAAATAACTGAGAAAAAAATACTTTCTGGTTACTGGTTTCCTTTAAAGAAGACATATGTAATAGAGTATGATTTTTTTAGAAATTGTTTACACCAATAAATTTCATTTATAGTACTGCCAAACATTAATCCAAGAAAAAAGTTGGTCTTCTGGAGAACTTTCAATTGCTGAAGCCCCTCTAAACTAGCAGGATTAAATAAATATTAAATAAGAGCTTCTAAGGAAACACAAAGAAATCAAGTGAGCTCTCTGGGTGGCCACATGTCAGGAAGGTGATTAGAGATGACTGACTTCCTCAACAGAATGGTTGTATCATATTCAGTGTTGTGGGAGAAGGAGGAAGAAATTTAGGAAGAATAAATTACTCTCTTCATTAGTATGCAAATAAACATCTTTATGCAAATAATATGAGCCATACTACAACTGTAGTTATTTAACTTCATCTGCCTGAAAAAGTGTCTTTTTTTTTTAATTACCCTACCAAATTTTCCACTAAATTATTTGGGCCAAAAGAACTCTGCATCTGATGCAGTCGGAACCAGTATCATTGGACGTATTTTTAATTCTAATTAAAACATTTCAGCTCAGTCTAATTTCTTTCTGCCCCAAGGGTATCCAAATGTCCTTAAGGACAGAAGACTACCATTATCACTACCATCATTAAGTATTTGGACTGAGTTGGAAATTCATTTTGGCTAATAATGTCTGATGCTGGGAGTCATTTATTTGACAGGCATGGAAAACAACTTAATTCTACTATGTACCAAGTCTTACTAACAATGAATCAGAAGTTCAAGGTGCTTACACTGTTAACCCCAAATCCCTGGATCACCTTTATTGTCAATTTGTCCAAAATTTTTGGAAAAAAAAAAAACCCCTATTGTTTACATTTGATCATTCTATACTTACAAGGAGAAAAAGGAGTCTGCTCCGACCCTCCAGTATAGTACTGGAGGACCTTATCTTGTTATAGGTCTAGTCCACATGAAAGATATCTTAGCCTCTGTATTAGTTTGCTAAGGTAGCCATAATAAAGTACCACACACAGACTGACTGGCTTAAATAACAGAAATTTGTTGTCTCATTTCCTGGAAGCTAGAAGTCCAAAATCAAGGTGTTAGCAGTGCTGTTTCCTTCTGAGTGCTGTGAGGGGAGGATCTATTCCAGGTCTGTGTCTTGGCCTGCAGTCTTCTAACGTCTCGTCACATTGTCTTTTCTCTCTGTGTGTCTCTATTCAAATTTCTCCTTTTGATAAGGACAACAGTCATACTGGATTAGCATCCAGCCCCGTGTCTGGCACATTTAGTAAGCCCTCCTGATATGTTATGTATTTCAGCATAAATTATTATTAACCTAAAAGGATCAGTTAAAACCAAAAGGTACAGTTCACAAACCCAGTGGTAGGAGAAAACAATTTCTAGCTTTTCTCTCCAACCAATTAAAGCCCACTCTGAGTAAGGCTGCCTGTTAGATTAAGGCAGACTCCCAGAACCAGGCCCTTGGAAACAGTTGGCTTTGAGTTACAGTGGCTGATCTCAATCTTACTCCACCCTTATATGCCCCAAGATTTCTTAAGAGTTAATTTGCTTGCCAAATATTCTACTTTAGACCAGGATCCTCATTACCAAGACATTATGCCACACAGCTTCCTTCTCACGGTATCTGCTTGTCTATATCTCAGAAAGTCATCTCTACATACCTTATTTTTAAGCATTTCATATTTTATCTTTTATTCAGCCAAAATTAGATTACCAACTTTTTTTTGGTCATTGAATTTTTCTCAAAATCTTCCTTTATAAATTCATTACTATTCTGTGATCAGAGGGAAATCTCTACTACCAAGATTCTACTCTTATGTTAGGAAGCTCCTAGGCTTGTTGTAAATACATTTTCATTGTTTTATTGTCATGTTTGGCCTATCTCCTACTTTCTTATGGAGCCGGGAATAAAAACAGAGACCCATGCAGTGGGATGGGTCTCCAACCATACCAACAAGTCTCCTTTCCTGACACATCTCAGGAAAAGGTGAAATTAGCATATACAAACACTGCTTGGCCCGAAGTGCTCAGGAGATGTTTCCTAGGAGAAAGTCTAAAGTTTCACTAAAGCAACCAGAGCTATGTTATGACTTTTGTGATTCCCTTGCTACATTTAAAAAAAATTTTTTAACTATATTTTTCAACTGCATTGGTATAAAAATGTATATATTAATGTTACATAGTAAGATATTTTTCTTCTACCTAAAAGCTCATTTTATTCTTCCGATTTTAAAGGACATTAAAATATCTTCCTGGGTCCCTGGAAATACCATGGGCCCACAGCACTGTGTCAACTGTGCCTAATAGATGTCAGCCCCAAAAGCATCTGAGGCACTGCAGTATTTGATAGAAGGGTCCTAGTTGCTGACTACTTTAACCAACTCATTATATGACATCAAAGATGCATTTAATTTTTATAACCCTTCTGTTACTAGCCATAACCTAAAGTCTTACAATAAAATAAACAGGCCTACCTCGGCTCTGCATTCTGGCCTACAGTTAGAGCAAGGATTACATAAACTCTTTACACATATTCACACTTATCGCACCTCAATTTTAAAGCACCCTCTCTATTCTCTCTGAAGTCTCTTTATAGATGTAGAAACATAAAATAGCTGCTTTTTAAAGTTTGCATTTTACAAATCAAAGTTATTGATGAAGAAAGAAAGGAAACTAGCATTTACTGAGGGCACACTACGTATCCTGGATGCAGCCACATGTATAGTCTAGGGAAACAAAGATCATTATCCTCATTTTTATATATAAGGAAACAGACTAATTAGGTCAAGTAACTTGTGAAAGGTAACAGAATTTTTAAATGGTCCAGCTAGGATTCAAATCCAGGTTTTTTTGATGTCAAAGTCAGTGCTCTTTCTCCTGCATCAAATAGATCACTTATATTTTGTCCCATTTAGTATCTTTAGATAAAAAGATTTGGAGTGACCTTTTTTTTTAAGAGAAAGTAACCATTTCAAATTAAGCCACTTATCAGGTAAAATCATATCATCTAACAGAATCACAAAGGTTTTGAACCGGAAGTTACATAGACAATATGCCTAATTCAATTCCTTATATTCTAGATGAAAAAATCCCCAAAAGATTCATGAAATTCCCAGGTTCCCTTGTTGTTGCCCTTTTATTCTTTGCTCTTCCTTCCCCCCAAAAGGCAAAAATTAATTACCCTTTTTAATTAAGTTCCCAAAAAAAATGATAGGAGAGTTACATAGGGTTATTCTGAACCTTTTTTTATGGTTCAGATTGCTGCTAAATGCATCACATGCCCCCAAACTGAAGACAAAGGAAGTCAGTTTCATAGGACTTTGAGTTGGTAGAAACAACTGTGGGTTTCAATAATCAAGGCAGGCTCTATTAGCTATAGAAAATGATCTGGGCTCTATGAGTAAGAGTACTTTCTAGATGATCAGAGCAAAGCATGGATAAACCACAATTAGCATTTGCCCTGAGCTTTAAAACTTTAGAAATTTCATAAACACCACCTCCATTGTATCTTACAACCCTGTAAGAGTTCTTTTAAACAAACATATACATAATTCTATTGTTTTTAGGTTAAAAATAAATACTTGTAAAAAGTTCAAATAATACAGAAGTAGATAGAGCAAAGAGTGAAAGTTTCCCTTAACCCTTTCAATGAATTCTATCTATCCCAGGGCCTTTTCCCATAAAGTTTGGTATTTATCCTGTTAGAACTTTCACAACGCATTCACACACACACACACACACACACACACTCTGCCTCTGCCTCTGCCTCTCTCTCTCCATCTCTCTCTCCCCTCTGGCATATCCAGAAAGGCTGAGGATGAGGGAAAGAAGAGGTTGATCTGAAGGAGAAAAACTTCGGGAAAGAACTAAGATGTATGAGAATGAACTAAAATATTTTATTTATGACAGGCAATGTAACCCATACATCACTGCAGTTGTTGGAGTTGTATTTTATGTTTGGTTTGGGACAGGGATGGGGAGAGAGGTTAAAAGTAATTAGTGAAAATCAAGGTAGATGTTGGGTAAGAGCTGAGCCATCCCAAAGAGCCTGGATAGTTAGGTTACACAGATTATAGAAATTGGAAGGAATAAGGCTGTCAAGTACTTTAATCCTCAAGCTAAAGCATCTAGAGGGTTTTTTTTCTCCCTTTCTCTAGGCTGTAGGAAGCCATTAAGGGCTGTTGAGCATGGGATGGATGTCATAATTAATGTTTTAGGAAAATTCATCTGGCAACAATAGGCAGGAGATAGACTAAAGATATAGAGACCAATTAAGAGGTTACTGGATCCTTAAAGCATATATTCTCAAGGAAATAGTCTTAAATAAGGTCAAAGGTTTATACACAAGTATTTCCACCACAGTATAATAAATGCAAGAGTCTAAAACATAGAAACAAACAAAATATTCCCAAATAGGCAAGTAGTTAGGTAAATGATGGTATTCCTAACTCAATGAAATTTCACTGAGTCATTAACATTTTTGAAAAATACTTAGTGACATGGAAAATGCTGGTAATACAATGTTGAGTGAAAACGCTGACACAAAATTGTGTAAGAGTCTAATCTGACTTACGCAGAGAATTTCCTTAAGCACACTGTTGTTATTATCTTGCCTCGGGAAAAGACCATTAGCCATAACAAACATGTTTTAGTTTATAATGCTCTGCTTTAATAAAGAAAATTTTCATATATCAGCATGACTTGGCTAAAAGAATGTTTTGATTCTTAGAATTAGTTCAGGTTTATCTCCCTAAGACCAAGAAAGGTAAGTCAATGATAATTGGACTCCATTTCCCTGAATAGGTCTTTGGAGTTAATAAGCCAATGAAAAGTTAGACCCACTTCTGATGTAATACTATTAAACCAGTGGGGAGCTAGAATCCACTCATGGACCCCACACAATGCCAATGTTTAAAAACAAAACTAAAAATTATACATCCACATCCATCTGGAAAGAGAGAAATCAAAGTTGTCACAGTGATTAGCTCTGGAAAATGGCACTATGGGTGATTCATTTCTTTGTAATGTTAATAAGTATTGTTTTGGTAATTAGGGGAAATTTTTTTTGTTGTTTAATTGGGTTTTTTAATTTGTTAAAATAAATGAGCAAGTGCTTAAGAATGTGACGTGCAGGAGCAGAGAAACCAAAAAAGATTCAGGATATAAAGGCTTGAAAAATATAGTTTACAATGTATACATAGTTCATAGATTTCCCAAATAGAGACATTAAAGAAACCTAAGTAGAGAATTGTCTTAGGCTTTTCCCAAAGACTATAGAATAAAATAGAAAATTGAAACGGTACATTCTCTTGAACAAATATTTCCCAAAACTTCAAAGATGTGTTGAACCAGCACTGTCAGTATGGTAATACAATTCAAGAATGTTTCAGAATTATAATTACTATTTCAAAACAAAACAGAATTTTTATTTTTTTATTAAAATTTTTATTTGTTTATTTTTTAATTGAAGAAATGGTTTAAATTTTCACCCCGTCTATCTGGCCCTCCCCCCTCCCCCCTCCCCTCTGGTAATCACTAGTCCATTGTCCATGTCCATGACAATTTTTAAAAAAGAAAAATTACACAGTCTTGCTGTGACATTTCTGAAAGGCACTGAGTTCAGACTCCACCTTTTCTTACACAAATTCTCAAATCATAATTCTATAGATCTTAGAATGGTAGCTACTTCATAAATGCTAATAAGACTATAAAGTTACTATGATGATTTATGACAATGAAGATGGAGTCTCCTAAATTATCAGTCCATTCTCCATTTTTTGTCAAAATAGTCAACAGGTAAATTCCGTTTTGCCATAAAATTTCTATTTCTATTATCTCAGTCATTAAACTAAATAATAAAATGAAAATTTACAGTGCCTGATGTGGCCAGAGTTAACCCAATCCTGCCCACAGTTTCCATATGAAATTGACTGTGGCCTTCCTGGCTGCCTTCAACTTCCTTCAAGAGAAACGGATACCTTTGGCCCACCCAGAACTTCTTGTCAACACCAACAAGAATTTCTCTGAACAATTACGTAAAATTCAAATAAAATCAAATCAAGTAAATACAACATGCTCTAATTTCATTCATTACAAGTAACTAACATTACAAGAAAAGTTAATACCACAATCTATAGAGCATTAGTTTCTATAATAGCAAAGGATGTATAACATATGGAGAAAGATTAACTTAAAAATATCACATTGTATGTTTTGGTAGTCTTTGACATGTTCATGGATTTTCTGATCTCATACTAGAAAGCTCAGCCTTTCTAATTTGTTTTTATACCTCTGCTTTGTTAGATGACATGAAACTGGTAAATTAAGCTTCCTGAGGCCCACTGGCCTTATCAGAAAAATTTATTTAACAAATATTTACTAACCAATTACTCTCTGAAATGCACTATTAAATAAATAGGTGTTAGAAAATATCCATTTATTTCACCGATGGAAATTTAAAAACCACTTATTCGTTTTCTAACTGTTGCCCATTAGCCATTCTTCCTCAAAAACATTCTCTATCAAATAAAGATGAAAAGTAATAAAATCCAACTATTAAAAAATCATTAAGTTTTTAATTTACTCATATTTTTTGAGTACAAAGCCTAAGAACATATATAACAATGCCAAACTTCAAAACAGTGATGTGTTAATTAATACATCTTAAAAAGCTTTTTACCAGTTTTATTGAGACATAATTAACATATATTAGTTTTATATGCAAAACATGATTTGATATATGTATATATTGCAAAATTATCACCACAAGAAATTTAGTTAACATCTACTAACACACAGTTACAATTTTTTTCTTGTGATGAGAGTAGATCTACTCCTAGCAATTTTCAAATATACAATACAGTATTGTTAACTCTAGTGCTGTACATTACAATCCCAGAACTTATCTTATAACTGAAAGTTTGTACCTTTTGACCACCTTTGCCCATTTTAGAAAGCGCTTTAAGGATACCAAATCCTATGGTGTCAATATGTTCAGCAGCATAATTATATATACTTGGTAGCCTCTAGTTGTACTGTAAATCTTCTTGTACAAATATGACTGCAATCTGAGTTTCCTCTGGCCTCCCCAGCCTGTAAATACAAACGGAATCACATTAATAATAAGAACTCAAATTCTATGGGCTCTTGCCTCTACCTGGCAGGACCTAAACACCCTCTAAAAGTTTCTAAAGAGCTCTGGAAGTCCAAGTGCTCTCTGAAGTCAGGTGCTTCTGAAATTCAGGTGTGCTCATGAATAATCGCACATCTCTCCAGTATCTGCTGGGCACTTCTATATCACCAGGCACTGCTACCATGTCACCAAGCTTACACTCTCTGCCAGACACAGTGCTGCTCTTCTGCCGCCAGAGGTACCAGAGATGTATGATGGAATGGGGGTGATGCCTGACATCGGCCTAATGTATACTAGTGTTGACTTTCTGACCTATTCAAAATTTCCAAAGTAATAATGTTTGGATGACTTGTCATATAGAATTTTAGGTTTTGTTGGTGGTTTGACTTTTATAGGCAACTTGCTCCCCACAGTATCTATTACTAAGTCAGGCGTGCCTGGCTCCTCCTTTCTTTAAAATGAGTTCTCTCCTTGGAAGCTCACCAGCCCCTCTTACAAATATTCTTTAGGTGCTATCCCATGCGTCTACCAGATATATCTAGACATATTCAAACCCTAGCCCAGGCTCAAGGTGAGACCCTCATACATATTAATCACACCTACTGGAAGGCTAAAGGAAAGTGCTAACTTTGGAAGAAAAAAATACCTTTTTAGTTTCTTCCAGAGAAGAGTTCTTTGATTAAAGTTTTGGGTTTATTATTTTGAGAGAAATAATTTTTTTAGTTAAAGCAAGTCATTATATTTCCTCCTTAGGTATAAAATTTCACCCAAATAATTTAAATTATGACCCCAGAAATTCCCATGTGCTCCCTCTCACAGAGTAAAGGAGTATTTAAACCAGGCAAACAGAACTACTTATATCTAATAGTGTCATAAGTGATTTGCAAAATATTTTAACCCACTGGTAATTATCTGGGCCCTTACAAAGAATGAGAAAGTAGATTAGGAATGCTTTTTCTAAGATTAGTAGCGTACACAAGAGTTCTAGTACCTCCCCTCTGTTTTACCTGATAGTTTTCACCTGGCTAAATTGACAGTGAGTCTCAGGAGAGCTGTTTTTCTCTGCCGATCTCTTCTTTTCCATATACTTTTCCCCCTTACAAAACAGTTTTCTCCCTGGTTGTCAATCTTGGCAGTGGCAGATAGCCTTTCCATTCCATAATTCATTTTAAGATCAACAGTTCTGAAACACAATACCAATCCTTTCTTTATTTCCTCACCTGTTTAACTGCCCCCCTGATTCTGATGGACATGCGTGGGCTACTTGTTAATAAGAAATCCCAATTCTATCACAAAACATAACTCCTTTCTTTCCATTCTCAAAGCACTGGTTCAAGTTTTGAGAGATGATGTAGCATGGTAGTCAAGAGCACAGACGGCGAATGCAGATCACTTAGGCTCAAATCCCCTCCTCCCCAATTACTAGTTGTATGACCTTGGGCAAGTTACTTAAACTCTCTAAACTTTGGTTTCCTTATTTTTAGAATGGGAATGATGATGATAATAAGACCTACTTTATAGGGTTGTTTTAGGATTAAATGAGTAATTCAAGTAAAGCAGTTAGAGGAGTGTTTAGTATATAAGAAACATTAGTTGTTGTTATTAATAATTTAGAACTACTCTTTTGAGGACATGGGGAGGCAAAGTAAGTGTGATTTTAAATTGAATACCAAATACTATTATCTTAGCCTAAGTCAAAAAGCAATCTCTGTGTATTTTGTCAGTGGCTGTTGAGTGACATTAAGCAAGTGACTCTCTAAACCTTTATCGCCTCATCTATAAAATGTTACTAATTGAAAAAATACATGTAAATTACTTGACAGTAACCTGACATGCAGTGAACATTAACATTAGCTGTCATATCATCTGTAATTATGTCTGCTTTATAGAAGTACTGCAATGAGATAATATAAAGTACTAGCATAATGATTTAAACTTTATTATGCAAAGGGTTACTACAGCTTCCTTTCTCTCTCAACTTTCCTTTTAAACTCTATGGAATTACATATCACCTCTTTCGAAATTGCCTTTGCCTTTCCATCCCTTGCTAGCTATACCTGGAAACTCAAAGAATAGAGCGAGCCCACAATTATGTGAACTCTCTACCATCAAGACCCTCCACAATTTATAATTGATAAGTAAGCCTTTTCCAAAAGTGAGGATTTATGTGAATAATTCTAGTTCAAAACAGGTAGTCGAGTTTTTGGCAGCATATCAGACTAAGTATCAGTATCACCCTTCCC
>NW_011888783.1:13682298-13687013 GCF_000151845.1 Pteropus vampyrus | reverse complement strand
CAAAGTAAGTGTGATTTTAAATTGAATACCAAATACTATTATCTTAGCCTAAGTCAAAAAGCAATCTCTGTGTATTTTGTCAGTGGCTGTTGAGTAACATTAAGCAAGTGACTCTCTAAACCTTTATCGCCTCATCTATAAAATGTTACTAATTGAAAAAATACATGTAAATTACTTGACAGTAACCTGACATGCAGTGAACATTAACATTAGCTGTCATATCATCTGTAATTATGTCTGCTTTATAGGAGTACTGCAATGAGATAATATAAAGTACTAGCATAATGATTTAAACTTTATTATGCAAAGGGTTACTACAGCTTCCTTTCTCTCTCAACTTTCCTTTTAAACTCTATGGAATTACATATCACCTCTTTCGAAATTGCCTTTGCCTTTCCATCCCTTGCTAGCTATACCTGGAAACTCAAAGAATAGAGCGAGCCCACAATTATGTGAACTCTCTACCATCAAGACCCTCCACAACTTATAATTGATAAGTAAGCCTTTTCCAAAAGTGAGGATTTATGTGAATAATTCTAGTTCAAAACAGGTAGTCGAGTTTTTGGCAGCATATCAGACTAAGTATCAGTA
The DNA here is from genome assembly GCF_000151845.1 of Pteropus vampyrus. Taxonomy (NCBI): domain Eukaryota; kingdom Metazoa; phylum Chordata; class Mammalia; order Chiroptera; family Pteropodidae; genus Pteropus; species Pteropus vampyrus. The sequence continues at coordinate 13,686,422 of NW_011888783.1, read as the reverse complement.
TCACCCTTCCCAGTAACAAATTAAAATCCTGGATAAAATTTAAGAACATCTTGAATGTATCCATATGAGAGCAAAAAAGTAAAGAATACATAGAAAGGCAGCACTGAATCAGCTTTAATCTCAAGACATTTGCTGAACCCAGTAAAGCTGAGCATAGATTTTTGTGCTCTGGAGAAAGAAGACATAGCCCAGGGACCACCCATGTTGGAGTATCTTATATTAGAACCTTCATAAAACTGGGACCCAACAGCATACACTCAGTAAAAGGGAGAACTAAAATAAACTACCCATTTGCACCCCCTAGAAAATTGCATGGAAAGCTAACAGTTTCAAAACTTGTCAGTGAGTAGAGTGAGAAAAATTACACCCCGAGAATTTATAACCATAAGCTGACCCTCACACAAGTTTGCACCACAAATTTGCACTTTCGAAGCAGCCTAAATAAAACCTAAAGTCAATATTACTTAAAGTGGTTCTGGACTGGTAATGCCCTAAGTGCCTAACAAAAATAAATGCAAATCTTTTATAGGAAATTGTCTCTTTCATTCCAGGACACAGAGAATCTCAATGGGTAAATTTCCAAGGAACACTGAACAACACAAGGGTCAACATTACAAAACACACAAGGTATCAAGGCCATGAGTAAGATGCAGCAGCAATAAAAGGTAATACAATCAGACTCAAAACACTTCAAATACTTGATATCAGATACGGCATATTAAAAAGCATCTTTAATCTTAGAAATTTTAAAAAGTAGCACTTGAAATTAAAAACTCAATAAACAGACTTAACAACAGATAATACATAGCATACTAGAAAGAATTAGTGAACTAGAAGATAGACAAAAGAAATTACTAACATGAAGGTCAAAGAGACAAAAGAGTTTAAAAACTGAAACAACATTGACTTTAAACTTTAAATGGGTTGACTGTGTGGCATATAAAGTCTCTCTCAATAAATGCTTTCGAAATATCGAAATTTCTCATTAAGGCAAACTAGGTTTCAGGAACAAACTGACCAAAAATACAAAATAGCTCAAAAACAGAAGTTAATTTCCTTCTCACACAACAGCCCAAGTTGAGTGGTCTTGGTCTGTGAGTACTTCTCCACCTGTAGTGATTCAGGGACTGCAGCTAACTTCATCTCGTGGCTCTGTCATGCCCCGAGCCTGGGGCCTCCTTAGTGTCTGTGTTCAGCTGACATAAGGGGAAAGATCATAAAGTGAACACATCTACTTCTTAAAAGCTCTCCCTGTTAATGGTCCCACACATGGCCACACTAAGCTGTAAAGAAGTCTAGGAAGTGCAAGCTTTTAACAGAAATCAAAGACAATATTAGAGTGAGGCAGTCTAACATAGGTCGAATTAAAGTTCCAAAAGGAAGAAAAGGAGTGAGAATGGGGCAAAGGCAACATTTGAAGAGTAATGGCTAAGAATTTTCCAGAATTTGTCAAAGACAACAACTCAGATTCAAGTATCCTACAAATACTACATAAAACATAACATAAAAAGAAATTCACACTTGGATATATCATAGTAAAATTCTGAGATAATTACACTAACATCTGACTTCAACAATAACAATAGAATCAAGAAGAGAGTAGAATAAAATATGCTGAGAAAAATTATTAACCTAGATATAGCGCAAATTATATTTTAATAACAAGTACACAATTAAGTCATTTTTCTCACAAATAAAAACTTAAAAAGTCTGACATTTAGCACACTCTCAATAAAGGTATTCCTAAAATATGTACTTCAGGGAGAAAGAAGATAATCCTTAATGGGAGCTCTGATTCGCAAAACAATAAAAAGCATCAAACAGGTAAATGGAAAACAAATGTTGAGTGTGAAAAAAAAAGTATATCATGTGCGGTTAAAAAAAGAATTAAAATATATGACAGCAAAAGCACATAGTTGAAATTAAAGTGTTCTACATCTCTTATATTATTCTGGAGACTGTAAAGCTACTAAGTATGAAAGTTAAAAATTTATAAGGTAACCAATGAAATACAGAAACAGAAGGTATAGTTTTCAAACTAGTAGAGAAAAATATAAATGAGAAAAAATATAATCCATCCAGAAGAGGGCAAGAAATGACAAATAAGTGATAGAGAAAAAGTAAGACAAATAGAAAAGATAGAAGACAGTAAAAATAAATCTAAATAAGTCTGTAATTATAATAAATATAAACAGACTAGTTGCTGCAATTAAAAAACAAAGATGTCAAACTGAGTTGTTTTTTAATTCTGCTTTGTGCTGTTTGTAAGAGACATAGCTAAAGTTTAAGAATACAGAAAGATTGTGGGTACAAAAGTAAAAAGAGAAGGCTATACCAGAAAAATGCTAAACAAAAGAAACCTGGCATAGCCAGTCCAATAAACAAATATATTGATAGAAAAATAAACATTATTAGATACAAAGACAATCACTACATAATTATTAGAAAAATCTATTAATTTGGAAGATATCAATTCTAACTTGCCTATACCTAAATAAACCCTGAAATATATAAAGCAGAATTGACAGAATGACAGGAGATGTGGAAAAATCCTCCACCACATTCAGAACTTTCAGCATACTTTCTCAATAACTGACTATTGAAACAAACATAAAAATCAGTATTTTTATAGAAGATACAATGAATAAATTTAAACCAATGGACATATATGGAACACTTCACTTGATGGCTCAAAATAGATATTCTTTCCAAGCATTTATAAAACATTTTAATCAAATGCTGTCTTCAATAGCAGTTTCAACAAATCCTCCCTTCCCAGAAAACAATATCATACAGATCAAGTTCTCTGTCCACAAAACGACAAAATTAGAAAAAAATCTTATATGTTTGAAAATTAAGAAACTCTTCTAAATCACTCAAGAATCAAAGAAGAAATCATAATGGACATCAGAAAACATTCAGAACTGAATAACAAAATATTACATATAAAACATATGTAACGAAATATTATGTTATTCAGCTAAAGAAAACTTAATGGAAAATGTATATCCTTAAATGCTTAAAATAGAAAATAAGAAAAGCTAAAAAATAATGAAAACTATGTCCATCTTAAGAAGTTAGTAAAAGGACAGGAAAAAAATGAAAAAACGAGAAGGGAATAAAAAAGTTGGAAGCAAAAATTAATGATGTAAAAATTAAAAGATTCAATAGTCAAAAGTTGGTTCTCTGAAAAAGCTAGCAAAATTTACAAACCTCTAACAATATTAAGAAACAAGTAAATCTAAAAATAAAATTCTAATTAAAATAGTACATGTATAAAATTAAAATATTATATAAATATATGAAATTTTAAAAGGACATAAATTAAGATGCAACAAATATTAGATAATTAGGAGACGTGTGAGCATTATTTCAATGATGAAAACTTAGCTAAAATTATTTCTATAAAATATAATTTATCTAAACTGACTGAAGAAGAAAGCAAAAACCTGAATGGTCCTATAACTATTTAAGAGATTTAATCATTAGTTTAAAAATCTTTCCCCAAGAAAATGGCCCAGGAGAGTTTACTGGTGAGTTATACTAACCATTCAAGAAACAATTTCAATTCTACACAAACTATTTCAGGTTATAGAGAAAAAAAAAGACTACTCCATTCATTTTCTGAGGCTACTATAACCTTGATACCAAAATTCAACAATGACATTCAAAAAAAGGAATTTACAAACCAATCTTACTCATGAACATAAATGCTAAAATTCCAAACACTAGCAAACTAAATCCCTCAAAATATTAAAAGTTATATACACAATACACAATAAGCAAGTGGGCTTATTTAGGAATACAAATGAGTTTAAAAAAGGAAAAATAAATAATGTAATTGGCTACATTAACATATTAAAGGAGAAAATCATATGATTACCTCAACAAATCCATAAAATGTGTTTGATATAACTCAACATTCCTTAATAGTAAAAATTCTTAGTAAATCATGAATTAAAGTGAACTTCTTTAATCTAATGTCTACCCAACAAATTACAGCAAAAAACATATTTAAGGTAGAAATTTTGAAAGCATTCCACTTAAAGATCAAGAATAAGTTTACCTGCTAATCCCACTTTTTTGCAAAGTTAAACTGGAGTTCCAGACCATAATAAAGGAAA
>NW_011888783.1:13628955-13681813 GCF_000151845.1 Pteropus vampyrus | reverse complement strand
AGAAAAGATAGAAGACAGTAAAAATAAATCTAAATAAGTCTGTAATTATAATAAATATAAACAGACTAGTTGCTGCAATTAAAAAACAAAGATGTCAAACTGAGTTGTTTTTTAATTCTGCTTTGTGCTGTTTGTAAGAGACATAGCTAAAGTTTAAGAATACAGAAAGATTGTGGGTACAAAAGTAAAAAGAGAAGGCTATACCAGAAAAATGCTAAACAAAAGAAACCTGGCATAGCCAGTCCAATAAACAAATATATTGATAGAAAAATAAACATTATTAGATACAAAGACAATCACTACATAATTATTAGAAAAATCTATTAATTTGGAAGATATCAATTCTAACTTGCCTATACCTAAATAAACCCTGAAATATATAAAGCAGAATTGACAGAATGACAGGAGATGTGGAAAAATCCTCCACCACATTCAGAACTTTCAGCATACTTTCTCAATAACTGACTATTGAAACAAACATAAAAATCAGTATTTTTATAGAAGATACAATGAATAAATTTAAACCAATGGACATATATGGAACACTTCACTTGATGGCTCAAAATAGATATTCTTTCCAAGCATTTATAAAACATTTTAATCAAATGCTGTCTTCAATAGCAGTTTCAACAAATCCTCCCTTCCCAGAAAACAATATCATACAGATCAAGTTCTCTGTCCACAAAACGACAAAATTAGAAAAAAATCTTATATGTTTGAAAATTAAGAAACTCTTCTAAATCACTCAAGAATCAAAGAAGAAATCATAATGGACATCAGAAAACATTCAGAACTGAATAACAAAATATTACATATAAAACATATGTAACGAAATATTATGTTATTCAGCTAAAGAAAACTTAATGGAAAATGTATATCCTTAAATGCTTAAAATAGAAAATAAGAAAAGCTAAAAAATAATGAAAACTATGTCCATCTTAAGAAGTTAGTAAAAGGACAGGAAAAAAATGAAAAAACGAGAAGGGAATAAAAAAGTTGGAAGCAAAAATTAATGATGTAAAAATTAAAAGATTCAATAGTCAAAAGTTGGTTCTCTGAAAAAGCTAGCAAAATTTACAAACCTCTAACAATATTAAGAAACAAGTAAATCTAAAAATAAAATTCTAATTAAAATAGTACATGTATAAAATTAAAATATTATATAAATATATGAAATTTTAAAAGGACATAAATTAAGATGCAACAAATATTAGATAATTAGGAGACGTGTGAGCATTATTTCAATGATGAAAACTTAGCTAAAATTATTTCTATAAAATATAATTTATCTAAACTGACTGAAGAAGAAAGCAAAAACCTGAATGGTCCTATAACTATTTAAGAGATTTAATCATTAGTTTAAAAATCTTTCCCCAAGAAAATGGCCCAGGAGAGTTTACTGGTGAGTTATACTAACCATTCAAGAAACAATTTCAATTCTACACAAACTATTTCAGGTTATAGAGAAAAAAAAAGACTACTCCATTCATTTTCTGAGGCTACTATAACCTTGATACCAAAATTCAACAATGACATTCAAAAAAAGGAATTTACAAACCAATCTTACTCATGAACATAAATGCTAAAATTCCAAACACTAGCAAACTAAATCCCTCAAAATATTAAAAGTTATATACACAATACACAATAAGCAAGTGGGCTTATTTAGGAATACAAATGAGTTTAAAAAAGGAAAAATAAATAATGTAATTGGCTACATTAACATATTAAAGGAGAAAATCATATGATTACCTCAACAAATCCATAAAATGTGTTTGATATAACTCAACATTCCTTAATAGTAAAAATTCTTAGTAAATCATGAATTAAAGTGAACTTCTTTAATCTAATGTCTACCCAACAAATTACAGCAAAAAACATATTTAAGGTAGAAATTTTGAAAGCATTCCACTTAAAGATCAAGAATAAGTTTACCTGCTAATCCCACTTTTTTGCAAAGTTAAACTGGAGTTCCAGACCATAATAAAGGAAAAGGTAAAGAAAGAACAAAAAGAAATAAAAGGTAAAGAAAGAACAAATCTGTCATTATACAAAAAAGATGTGATTGTATACAAATATGTTATTAAAATAAAAATTTTGATACATATGCTAAGCATAATATCATTATGCAAAAGCTATTGTATTTCCATATACCAGTAATAAGCAGAAAAGAATTTTAAAGAAGTCATTTCTTATAGTATCAAAAATATGATTTGCTTAGGCATAAATATAGCAAAAGATGTGCAAGACCTTTAAGAAAAATATAAAACTTTATTGACAAATATTAAAGAAAATTTTGATTAATGAAGAACTGTACAATGTGACATATTTTTTCTTAAAGGGAGGGGTGTATAGAACCTTAGACCAACATAACATCATAGAGAGTTGTGAAACAAACCTGCACATAAATTGCCATTTAACATATGACAGAAGTGCTATTGCAGATTAGGGGAGAAGTGATGGATTTTTTTTTTTTCAATAAATCATGGTGAAACAATTTGTTTCCAATATGAAAAAATTAAATTAGACTTGTTTCTCACAAAATACACAAAAATCATTTCCAGGTAGATTAAAGACCTAAATGTGAAAGGAATGACTATAAAAGTTTTAGAGGACAATATAGTAGAGCATCTTTATGGTCTCGAAGTAGGGAATGAGTTCTTAAGCCAGACACAAAATTTTCACATTATAAAGGAAAATATTGACTACATTAAAATTAGTGTCTTCCGTTGATCAAAATAAATTATAACAAGTGAACAGACAAGCCCAGAGAAAATAATTACAATACATTAAGTATCAGAATGCAAAATATATTTTAAAACTTCTGCAAATCAGCAAGAATGACGATCGAATAGAAAAATGAAGCACAAATAGCCTGTAAACACAAGACAAGATGTTCAACCTATTGGCAAATCAAGGAAATTAAAACCATGAAAGACTATTCCAAAACTGCCAGACTCAAGAAGTGTGACACAAACAACTGCGTATGAGATCGAGGAGCAATGAACATGCTCATACTCAGCTGGTGAGAACGTAAATTGTACAACACTTTTGAAAAATAGGTTGGCATTACCTAGTAAACCTAAGCATGCATGTATACTCTGATTCAGTGTTTTGACTTCTAAGTGTATATCCTAGAGAAATCCTTGTATGTGCAGCAGGAGACATATAGAGGATGTGTATAAAGCCTTGTTTATTACAGTGAAAACTGGAAAACAACCTCAGTGAGTTCAACAAACTAGATCAATAACATGTGGTATTTTTTCATAATCAAATAACCATACAGCAATAAAAATTAATTTGCTATAGCTACAAATATGAATGGATCTCAAAAATAAAATATTAAATTAAAAGAAGTCACAGAAGAATATGTACAGTATGTTTTTATTTATATAGTTTAAAAATGGTCCAAACTAAACAACACAATGTTTAGAGGCATATAAATAGGCAGTAATGATCATAAAGAAAAGCGAGGTAAGGATTAACAAAGTTCAGAAAGGTAGATACTTCCAGAGAAGAAGGACACATAGCACCCTTCTGAGATAGAATAATGCTCTATTTCTCAGCTTCAGTGCTAGATATAGAGGAATCCATTTATTTTTCTTTAAACTATAAACATATTTCATACATTCTTTCATATGGCTGCTCTATTTTATAATAAAAATAAGATTAAAAACATTTGACTTTTGCCTTGATCTGAATTTTTTAGTTAAAAATATTTTGCCTAAATTGCAAGAACAATTACTTCTTTCTTCTTTTGCACTTGTGAAAGAAAGTCACAGAACTGGGGGTTTCTATGATAAAATTTAAAGCAGTAATTTTACATACAATGTCTGTATTTAGCAATAGGTTTCAATTAAGCAGAGTAGGTGTTCATAGTCACTCAAGGCATGGTAGAAAATTATATCACATCTTTTATTCTTAATAGCATTCATAATATTCAAGAAATATCACTCTCTACTAGTGCTGTCCAATAGAAATATAACATAAGCCAAACATGTGATTTTAAACTTTCTAGTAGCCTCATTTCTATATCTGATCAATATTTTTTTTAAGGTACTAATGAGATGTTTCGCATTCTTCTAATACCAAATTTTTTTAATGTGGTGTATTTTACACTTACAGCACATCTTGATCCAGAATAGCCTCATTTCAAGTGCACAACAGCCAAATGTGGCTTGTGACTACCAAACTGGACAGCACAGCCTTATAGTCTCCAGATGAATAATGATGCGCACCTGGCCTCAGTTCTAGAAATTAGGAGACCCACCCACCAAACCCAGAGGCTCATTAGATCTCCAAACTACAAAAATGTCTAAGTTTAGCATTAAGTAGATGGAGGTACCTTATTCATGGAGAACAATAGAACTGGTCGTTTTTATCACATCTTTCCTCTTTATATCCCTGTATTTCCTCTGGATTAAACCTAACAGGAACTTCTTGTAAAAGGGAAATAATAACGCTTTGGACTTCTGAAGTCCATTTTCCTCAGGAATCTAAAAAACTTTAAAAACATTGGTTCCTTAATCAACAATTTTGACATATTCTGCCATTGTAATTCATGTATATTTAGAAAAATTGAGCCTTAGAATAAAATGACTAACATCACATAGTGCAATCGAAACTGACCTTGGTCTAGGATTCCGGGTCCCATGAGAACCCTGAACACACATACATGTTTCTTTAGATTAGATTCTCCTTTGGTTCCACTTGTCTGATCCTTCATGCTTAAGTCCAATCATTCACGCTTAAATCCTTATATTATTTCATATTTCAGCTTTTCTATTTTAATATTTCCCACCCCTCAGTTGGCTGAAGGAACCAAATTTAACCTGCTAACCTCATGCCTTATTTAGTAATGTTTCTAAAAGGAACTATACAATTGGTAAAAGGTTTTGGATTTTTTGTTTTGCAGGGCCAGATACTATGATTTCTGTAGAACAACTTTTGTAGCAATAAAAGCCAAATACTAATTACCAGAGAGCTGAAGAATGAGATCATCAATATTTATGGAATTTTTCTTCTGACTCATTTTCACTATTTTGCATAGGAAATGTGAATTTTCTTAGTAAGTACTTTCAGTGAGTGTATTCTTTTTTCAGCAATAATTGCATAAAGGTGTTACTAATGAGAAGCAAGCATTGACTTTCTGGGACTCATTTGTATGCTTATATACATATTCATTTTCCTGGTCTTTCCCTATTTTTTAAACAGTATTTTATCCACAGCAGCACAAAATATTTAACTAACCTCATACTTTGGTTTTCTGACTTTCAGATTTCATAAACCAACAAAAAAAAAATACATATTTTAATTGAGGGACTAGCATAAAGTTCTTATTTGGCCAATTACAGTTATAAAAATTTTTTTAATCTTCTGCTTCTTTTATAACCATCATTTCACTAAAGCAGTGATTCACAAACTTTAGCATGTATCAGAACCACCTAGAGGGCTTAAGACACAGATTGCTGGGCCCCCATCTGCAGAGTTCCTGATTCAGTAGGTCTGAGTTAGGCCAAAAATTTGCATTTCTGACAAGTTCCCACATGATGCTGATGCTGCTGGTCTGGGGAACCACACTTTGAAAATCATTGCATTAAAAAGAGGCCATTTTAGCAGAGGGTGCAGAGGTGGGGGGTGGCGGGGGCGGGATAACAAAAACTAATCTCAGAATAAAGGAGAATTATTTAAATTGAGTAAATTTAGCTTTTTCCTCATTTCTCAGGAGGTCAGGGAAAGTTTCACAAACAGTAGCAGTCTTTGAAATAACATTTAGAAACCAATGCCTTAATACGCTGTCTGATAAGGCAGCCCTACCCAGTCAGCCACGTGTGGCTACTGAACATTTGAAATATGGCTGTCCAAATTGAGGTGTGCCGTAAGTATAAGATATACACTGGATTTTAAAGATTTACTACCCAAAACAGAATGTAAAATATTTCATTAATAACTTCTATATTGATGAGATGTTGAAATTGTAACATTTTGCACATAACTGAGTTAAATAAAAGTGTGAGAAACAAATTCTTGGACCCCTACCCCAGACTTACTGAATCAGAATCTCTAGGAATAGAACTCAGCAATCTGTATTTTAATAAACCCTTCAAAAGATTCTGATCCAGGTTAAAGTTCGAGAAACATTGCTAGAACAGCGCTTATCAAGGTTTAATGTATATACGAATCACCTGGAGATTTTTTAAAATGCAGATTATAGTTCAATAGGTGAGAGGTAAAACTCAAGATTCAGTAATTCTAACAAGCTCTCACAATCTCACGTGATGTTAGATGTTGCTGGTCTGGGCCATACACTGAGCTGCAAGGACCTGAAACATTTACACTTACGGAGCACTCTAACCACTATCCATTACAAACACATCAACACACACATCTCCAAACTTCAAAGGATTCGCATCTCAAGATTCCACTTGGGCTGCTCTAAGGGAAAAGAACTGTGTTTCTCTAACAGAAGGGATTTTGTCAAAAGCCTCTGAGAGCCATAAATAAATGCTCCTATTTAATTGTTTGCATTATCCGACAACCTGCCATGTTCATCTAATAAAAAAGTGTGTGTTTGTGTTCCTATTTTTCCAGTAGGTTAATGGTGATTCAATATATTTAGAGCTGGAAGCTACTTTCACAAGGCTGGAACATCTGAATGAAAAATGGGCACTCTGGCTGCATCTCCCTTGGCAAAGTGATCCATTTAATCAGCACTGTTGTTTATATCTAGATAGTGAGTTTTAATCTCAGCTACTATCCTCTGATTTTAACTAAGAGAAGGCAAAGAGGATTAGGAAAGGAGAGAAAGCTCTTCTCTTGAGCTGTGCTGAGTCAATTTGTAGTTTATCCGTCATTTCAAGAGCTACTAGAGACAGAGGCAGACCTCAACGTCTCCTTAATTCCCAGGAGACTCTATCATACTTCCAAGAAACAGGTGCCCTCACATTTGAAAGAGGTGTTATTTTTCTTGATTTCCTCCTCTTATGAATCTCTCATTATATATTCCCCACAATTTGCTATAGTAATGTAGGAAAAACATATTTACAATTGTCTGGAGAAAAAAGCTTACAATCCAACTGGGAAAAAAGTGACTATTAATTGTTTAGCTTGAATCATGCCATGTTTTTTTAAAAAACAAGAACATAGAAAAGTTAGGAAAAGTCTTCTATAAAATTGTGCCAATCGTCTGAATTTTGTTTTTTAACCAAAATCTATCTCTTTCATTGCTTATTGTGAGTATAGGAAGAAAAAATGGAATTAAATGAGTGAGTTTTTTTAAATGTGATTTATTACCCTTCACTTTTAATTTTGACTAAAACCTATAATATATGCTACATAATCCATGCTAGGTACAAGAATGTGCTGTAAAATAGATTTTTGGCACATATACACATACATACATATATATATATGAATATACTTTTGTGTTTTCCCCAATATTTATGCAGTGACTTAAAACCAACCATTAAAATCAATTTATAAGATTCTTAGTCATGAGAAGTAAGTCCACTTTGTGCCTAGTCCACATGCTATTTGAAGGGACAGAGTTAAATGCTGTGGCAATAAAAAGAAAAATTTGACTATTGGGATCTGTGAAGATTGTTCCTTATGCTGCTATAAATATCAAACAACCATTTATTATTTGGATGGAGAAAATAAAAACACGTTCTATAAATCATTGGGTTAGCTACAATGCAGTAAAAGATTAACTTCAAGTGTTTATTATACTTGAGAACAGGCCATCTCCTGGGATAGGACATTCACTCTTTCTCTGGTCACACAGAGCATTGTGACAAATTCCCCTAACACAGACCTGGTTTGGATCTCACCTGTTCCAGTTACCAGCACGTTGACTTTGAACAAGTCACTTACCCTCCTTACACTCCAGTTTCTTCAACTCTGGTTAACCCTGAGTGAATAGCAATGTTTTTCCCAATGATTTCTCGATAAATTTTCTTTCTTGGACACTAGTACTCTGTGATTTTAAGTTCCTTTTGAAACACGGGATGACCACGTGTACTTTTCAGAGTTGTTGAATATGTTAAAAATAATATGTGTCCAAGTCAATGTTCAGTGACCGTATTGTACAAACGTGGAGGCCACCCCGAGAGGATGGTGATGCCACAGGCAGAGCTGCAGAGAGAGTCAATGCTATTCTTTCCCTTCCCCTCCTACATGGTGGTTCTGAGTCTTTGATTTAGGAGAGAGACTTATTTGATTAAACCACCAAAGACTTACACAATCTTTTTAAGACCATAGGATTTTCAATTCATTCAGAAACCAATGCTTACTCTGCTATGTTCCCGTTATACATTTTCTTTACCTTCACAAGTCTTAGCTTTGTTCATTCTTTTATTGACTTGTTTGGCCAAAAGATGCTAGTGAAAGCAAATGACCTGACCATAGGGTCAGAAAGATTCCACGTTGCATTCATGGTGAAACACCAGCTGCTTTGTGTGGTTCCTGCTGACCTATTGAGGACCTCCTCTCCCCACTCCGCACCAATATTCTGAGACAGTGCAAACACTGCCTTCTCCCAAGCATCCCTAATACCCCCAGCGCCCTCCTCATCTCCACTGTACCTATCATAGTATACAGTAAGTCCCCACTAATGTTGTCAATAGGTCCTTGGAAACTGTGACTTTAAAACAACGAATAAGGCAACCAATTTTACCATAGGTTAATTGATATAAACAAGAGTTAAAATTCCTACAGCATACTTCTAATTACGAAAACATCACCAAACTTCTAAATAAAGACCTAAAACACTTCTCATATTAAATACCGAAATAAATGTAAGTTATATATACTCTTAAGAAAGATGAATAAAACAAGTAAGAGAATTTTTTCCAACCTGCTGATTCCAGTTTAGAGTCTCAGGGAACCTCTCGCAGCAGCTCAGGGAGCCAGGCATGAACGCCCCGCTGGCGAGGACAGCCTTCCATCTCAGAGCGTGCGCGCACACACTCCCACTCACTCAGACTGGGACAATGTAGACATACACCCATTCACTTCACCTGCACACCTTTGAGATGTGGGAAGAAACCAAAGAATCTGGAGAAAAAATCCTTACAAGGCATAGGGAGAATGCAAACTCCATACAGTGGCCCCAGGTAGGAATCGATTATTTTCATGTCAACATAACAAAGCAACGTTATTAGAGGATCTGCTGTACTGTAATTGCCCGCTAAACTGATGCTCCTCCTAGAGACCAGTGATTATCACATTTTATCTGAATCACCTGGAGGGCTTCTTAAACCTGAGAGTGCTGGGCCCTACCCTCAGAGTTTCTGATTTAGTAGGTCTGAAATGAAGCGTGATAATTTGCATTTCCCAGGAATGAAGGTCACACTTTGAAAACCCCTGCTCTACCCTATTAGGTTCTTGAGAAAAAAATACAGTTCCTTTTAGTTGGTATCCCTAGCACCTAACACAAAATCCAACATGTGGTAGACATTCCAACAATACCTATTAAATGGAAGAAACAGATAAACTAACGAATCCCTGGCCATTTCATTTGGAGATAGAATGACAAGTTGGTCTCACAGTACAGGAACCCAAGACACTTGTCCATTAGTGTTAAGCTCCTCTTAAAACAAGCAGAGGGTGAGGGCCACTCTGCTGGGCTCTGAGCTACAGCACACTCACTACCCAGTGCTGCTGAAAGCTGCCATATGAAAATTCAAATTTTATTTTTAATACATGAAAGCACACCCTATCAGAGACTGTGGTTTGACTGGAGATAAAAATGGTAAAACCTCTCTTCTGTTAAATATCTCTTCTTTGATAGGATTCATATGTGAATAAGTAAAAGAAAACAAATTAGACAACAGCATTAGAAATGTCTTTAGGACTACTAAATTTATTTTTAAAATGTGGTATTAAATGCTCTTTCCCAAATTCAACAACCTAAATCAGGTTGACCAAATTTCTCTGATCATCTGGGGGAGTCTTGTTTAAAACGCAGATGCTAAAGGCCTTCCATGAGTCTAAATAGGTATGTGATGCCCCTCAACAGTCTTTTTAACAAGTTTCAGGTGGGGCTCAGATGGTGGGCTTTTTAAGTCCCCCGGGTGATGTTTATGTGTAGCTAGGACTTAGAACCACTGCAAGAACCCAAGGAAAAATTTCTTTATGAAACTATTTTAACCTAATATTTTTCACCTGGAACAGGTTAGGTCATGGTGCAAAAGGCTGGGTTCTCAACCTGGAATGTGGCTTTGTTGCCCTTTGGTTTCCTGGAGGGAATAAATGTGTAAGGCATTTCTACCAAAGATCAAGTTTTGCGTCATGGCTCTATGGGGTTTGAGCCACTCCAACAATAACAATAGGGCCATTAGTCAAAAAACCTCAGGAAAAGGGGAAACTTGTCACAGGATGATGCCAATTACCCAATTATTCTGAACTCAAAAACTAAACCTTTAACACTTTTTTTATAGCGTCAGAACCAAGGGTATAATCTGGAGAAGTAATTAGCATATCAAAATCTTACGCTGGGTCAATGTCAGGGTAAAATAAAGGTAGGCTCTGGAATGTTGGAGGGTGGGACTAGGAATGGTCTTGCAGTTGAGTGTAAATATGGTGGTGTCAACAATTGGTTAATTGTTCCACTGAAAAATTTTTTTCCTGTTTATATATGCATGCTCTGGTGGGAAAAAAAATTGATGTCATTGGATATTATGTTTTGAAAAGAACTTCCTTTACGCTGTTTATTTAAGGTGAATTATAGTTTTAATTCTGAAAGTAAGAATTTCTACCTTTTTAAAATCAAACTATCTTGGAATCATACTTGCTTTCCTACCTCTCTTTACTCTCTTGTCTTCACATTAAGTCCCAAGACTAAAATCCAAGCATCTTGCCAATGCACTCTATATCAGCCTCTCCTCAAGGACCTAGGGAAAGCTAACCAGGCCATGTGAGGTCTGAGGTGCTTCAGTTCGTTAAATTGTTTAATATGAGCACTAATTTTTTACTGTGTGATAAAAGCAAATGTTTTCAAAACTGAACAGTAGACAAAAGTAGAAAAGTGTATAGGCTTCCAGGGCACACGATCATGGGGACTTTACAGCTAAGAGTCATTTTGCTAAAAAATGAATAGTATGAAGTGCCATTCGTTATCAGCATAGCACCAGCACACAGGAGTTACCAGAAGAATGTTCGTTGATAGTTTTCTATTAGTAACCGCCCATGTCTTTGATTAAACAACTACCATCAAAAAAAAAATTGTTTCTTACAAAAGAATGATTTGAGGAATGAAAAGCTGCAGATGTACAAACTAAAGTTCATCGAATTTTTAATAAGAATTTCGAGCACAATGAAGATTTTATACCCAAATATATTACGAGGAAATATATGTAATGTTACATTAAAAGGTTACCACACTAGGTTCATTTGCCTCTTTCTTTTCCCATACCTAAAGCCACAGCCTTCCCTTAAAAAAGGACCAACCAGATCTGAGATCCATGTAATAGTCCCCATTTTTATGTCTGCAAAGTCTTTGGGCATCATTTGTTTCCTGGACTCCACTGTTTATGATAGGAACCTAGGCTGCACCAGCTATGGAAGGGAGGCATTGAAGCAGGCTCATGTCTCTGCTAGGTTTCCCCCCACCACCCTGCATTACTCCTCCCTCAAACTGGCCTAACTCATCCTTTTGTTTTTTTCTTCTTCTTCCTAACTCATCTTTAACAACTCCTTGTATGAGAGGTAAAATAGTTATGATGTGCAGAAAAACGTACACCAAGAAAGCAGGAATAAAAACAACGTCCCTCCCTCCTATCACCTAGATTCATGTGGCTATTCAAGTGCTCAACAGCCATCTGTGCCTGTGGCCAGCACATTCAACAGCATAGACATAGAAAGATCTATTGGACAGCACTAGTCTCCAGAGGGCATAGCTAAGAAGGGGCAAAACGATCCCTTTACCCCTTGAAGTGTCAACCAAGAAAGAAAAAAGAAATAGAGCAGTCCCTTATTTATCAGAGAACTTTTTCAGTCCCACCAAATCCATTCCCTTTTTGATCCCCCATAACTTCCACCTTTTCTGCTCCTCAACTCTTTCCCATATTTCCTGAGCACAGAGGAGGAAGGGAGTGGTAGTGCATGAGAGAGCTTGAAGGCAATAAAAATAAACAAACAAAAAAGTGAACATATGCTGTATTCAAAATGTGGTACTGTCTGCATTGGCACTGTTGCCCCTCAGAGTAAACGGCTCACTGGGGCAGCTTCCATATGGAACTTGCTCTTGTAATCCCCACATGCTCAGCAGAGGCACATTTATTCAGTTACAATTGTTTTTGTCATGTAATCCCCATACTGGTTGGGATTTGGAATTTAAATTCACACTGCCTTAAGTAGTAGCCTTGGTAGTTTAATTTCAAAGCTTTAAAATAATAATTTTAATATTAATGAAGACTTATCTTGCTACTACTTTTAAGTAAAAATCTGATTGGAAACAATCCCAGATATATTAAAAGATAAGAAGAATAACTAATAGAGATGAAGTCACTTTTTTTCTTCATGTGTGAAATGTACAACCCATTTATTTCCAACACACATGGATGGAGCTGAAGAGACTGGCTGTAGCAGATATTAGTAACATTCCCTAATATTCAGCTGTTCTCCACTTCAGGGAACACAATGATTATAATTCCCCCATCCCCTTGAATTTATATATGGCCATATAATTATCTCTGACCAATGAAAAGAGGGCAGAAGTGAAGTAAGGCACTTGTAGGCAAAAGCATTAATTGGTAGTTCTTGACTCCGTGCTTCTCCTCTGCTTTGATGAGCCCTGAAGTATTGCACTGGCAGGTCATATCTTAAGATGGTGAAGTCCCCATCTCTCCGGGAGATGACTACCTAGAGCAGAATTTCCCCACCCACCTACACACCGTCCACATGGTGTGAGCAAGAAGAAAAACCTCCTGTTTTAGCCACTGATACTTGGGTTTATTTTTATTACAAGCACAACTAACCTAATCTGACTAGTACACCAGACTGTAACCAACACAGTCTTTCTCTGCTGCCATAGCAAACTGTTACTGTTACTTTGAGATACGAAGCCAGATTTTTCTATGTGTTTGTCAGTTAAACATCTTTTGAAATATTGTGAACTATTAATTACTTCTTTTAGGGCTTTTCCTGGGAGTGTGTCTCCAATAAAACTCCATGAGGCTGTTTCATGGATTTAAACATCCACAAACACATCATACCCCCATGTGCCTGGAGCTGTCCTTTCAGTACTTCCATGGGAATCCTCCTCTGACACTTCTTCCCTCCTGCGCCCACTGGAGCAGACCTCTATTGCAGAACAACACATGGCACTGTGGCTACTCAGAGGAAGGAATCTTGTATGACTCATCTTAATTCCCCAGTGTGTAACGAATTATCTGAGAGTAGATACCTAGTGACCATTTGAGTGGAAAATGGACAGATGTATTTACAGATTTGTTCAAACCTTCTTTAGCCTCTTTTTGTTTCCCTCTTCTAGCAACCATCTCAAATAAATGCACAACCTTGTAAAAATGATGTACTTGTTTTATATATGTGTGTGTGTGTGTGTGTGTGTACGTATATATGTATATATATACATATATATATAAAACCCAGATTCAAGGCAAGTTTCTAAACTCTCCATCCTGCCACTTGAGTCATATTACATTATGGTCAAGCTCACAACCTCTAGAATCAGACAAACTCAATTCAAATTCTGACTCTACGGTTTACCAGCACTGTGATTCTGTGCAGGTTGATGAAGTCATCTAGGCCTCAATTTTCTCATCTGTAAAAGAGAAATATAAACAACACCTCTTTCACAGGCTTGTGAGAACTCAATGACTGTGAAGCATGAAGTACAGGGTCCAACACAGAGTCAACCCTCTATAAGCATTAGACCTAAATCTTTGCTGCACCCAAGGTGGTCCTCAGGCCAGCAGCTCCCACATCACAAGAATGCTTATGAGAAATGCCACATCTTAGGCCTCAGCTCCAGCCACTTAAACCAAAATCTGCTTTTAAAAAGACCCCCCTCCCAGGTGATTCACATGTACATGAACATTGAGAAGCACTGCTCCAGAGTATTATCTAGTTGCAACATTCTCTAATTTAAAATAATTTCAAAAAGTGTGAATGACCTTGTTTGCTCAAAGTAAGAGTGCTCAAAGCACCCTCACTGTGCCTCAGAATCACAGGGTGAACTTTTAAAGAAATCACATATGCCTGTGTCCAACCCCACTATAGACTCATTCTATTGGTCATGGGTGGGTGTGACCTAGGTATTCTATTTTTTAAAAACTTCCCAGGTGACTCTAATAAGATCAAGACCCACTGACTTCAAGAGAGCATTCGATTCTGATAGGGTCTTCATGGTGACTAAGCTCACCAGGAAAAGAAACTGAGACAGCAGGAAGAAGCTAATCTGTATCTTGAGAAGGATTCCAGGAAGCCCTGTCAGGTTTTAAAGGCCTCCACTGTTCTCCCCCAGGCTATGATGGCTTACTCCAGTCCTTCATATTCCTCTCCTCAAATCTTGATCGAGCTGCTTTGATTCTGGCCTGCGAGCTCCTGCCCTTGCCCGCTCTGTCTGCTCGATCCCCAGCTGCAGCTTTCCTTGGTACAGGCCCTGTCTGATGGCCCAGCCTTGACTTCTTAGAGTTCTTCTGCTTGTTCACCTGCATCCTGTTTCTGACCTAGAGCTGGTCCTTGATCCTTATCTTGATCAGAACTAAAAGAAATTTTCTCAGTGCCATGGTTGCGAGGAAGAAAAAACATAAACCCTTCCCGCCAAAAAAGAAGACGCGGCAGGGCGGGGAGGGGGATGGGCGCAGAGAGAGATGCTTATCTGCTTGAAGACTGTAGAAACCGCCCTCTCAGAGCTGAAGCTGCAAGCAGTTATACCTCAATCCTCCTTCTGCCCACTCCAATTATTTTAGCAGCAAAATATCTAGCAACCGAGAAGAAAATTAAACAATTAAATGTTGCAGTTGCGCTTTTTAGTTTTTAAAATTTTATAGCGAAAATCTCTGGAGTTATCCCAAGTGTTCGAAAACACTAATTTTAAAACTTGCTCCTATCAATTAAATAATGGTTTAGTAGAACTATTCTTAGTGCAATGGGAGGTTCTTGAAGAATTTGAGCAGAGACCAGGCATAATCAAACTTGCATTTTTAAAAGACCCTTCCGGTTGCCATGTAGCAAATAAAATGCCAGGAGCAAGAACAAAACAGGGAAACCAGTTAGGCAGCTGCTTCAGGAGCCCAGGCACAAGATGGTGGCAAACTAGACTTGGATAATGACAGCAGAGGTTAACAGAACTGGGCAGATTCAAGAGATATTTTGGAGGTAGAAATAATAAGACTTGCTGATTAATTAGATTAGGTAGGGGAAGAAGGAGGAAGAGAAGATGACTCCTAGATTTCTGGCTCGAATCCCTAGAATGGACCATTTACGGTAATGAGAAAGACTAGCAAAGACAAAAATTTTGGACAGACCCACGGAGGTATTGGGGCACGTACCCAGCAATAAGGAAAAGACGGAAGTGGGACCGCCAGGTGAAATATCAGAGGAGCCAGACACCTGGCAGATGAGGAAGAGGAGCCTGGCTTCAGAGCAGATAGTCTAGCGACTTGTAGTGGAGCCCCAAACACCATTGAGTCTCCCCAGGTTCCCAAACTTTCAGTAATTATGATATTTGTCGGAGAATAAAGACAGACTTGAGCATGGGAGAAGAAAACAAAGACCCAGTTATTTATAGCAATAGATGGAGAGCCTGGGAACAGGCCATGAAGCAAGGATGGAGATCCTAGAACCCAGATCCAGGGCAAGGAGAGAGCAGCAGTAAAAGTCCTCTTTTCCAAGATGTATTCCCAGAACCTAGCATAGCCCTTGCCCGTGTTAGGTACTACACTATTTGTTAAATGGCTTTATCTTTAATGAATACTTGTTTACTGCTTACTCTGTACCAAGCACCATTCTAAATGCTTTAAAATATTAATTTGTTTAATCCTCACAATAACCCTATGAAATAAAAACCACGATTACTCCCATCTTTCATATGAGAAAGCCAAGAAATGCTAAATTAAGTAACTTGCCCAGGGTCACACAGTAATGGCAGAGCCAGCAGTTGACCCCAGAGTTCATACTCTCAACTACCACGCCACCCTATGAATGAATAAGTCAAGTCAGAAGTGCTTCCTTTACTGACATAAATTTTTACAAAGCTTTAATGTTTAAGCTATTGCAAAACATTGGTACATTCAAAACTGTTGCTGAGGTCAAAGTTAGGTGAGTCTGAATGTACCTAATATTCTGTGCAGCCACCACTAGTGAATTCTCATATTAGACTTGGATGTCTTGAAAACATATAAAGGCAACACTACAGCACCCACTTCCTATTAGGATGACAAACACTTTTTTTTTTTTAACTTCAGTACAGAAGTTAGTCTCGTTCATGGTAGATGATCATCTGTCCCTCCTACTCCTCCCCGCTCCATACATACATACTCCAACGGGTTTGCTACATTAACTTAATTTGTCTGAATCCTTTTAAATTACGTTATTTTATTTGTGGCTATTTTAAATTTATGTAAATGGTATTATGCTAAAAATATTCTTTTATACATTTTTCACTGAACACTATTTTTTTAAATCATAAGATGTTAGTAATTCTATATTGCTTCTAACTACTGCAAAATATGCAGCCACCACATTTTATTCATTCAATCCCTTTCTGATGGATACATATGATGCTTTAGATGCCTTGCTACTACAAACAAGACTGTAATGAACTTTTTCTGTGATGCCCTAATGAACTTATTGAAGAATTTATCTGGAATATATACCTAGGAGGGGTCATGAGACATTTACAAGCTTTAACTAAATACTGAGAGTGCTTTCCAGAATGGCTACACAGTCCAGATTCCCATTAACAGTACATGGGAGTTCTCACTGCCCACATCTTCACCAATACTTGTTATTATCCACCTTTTAATTTTGCCAGTTGGATGAGTATGAAGTGATAACTTGTTTAAATTTGCTGGTCTCTGATTACTGGTAAGTTTCAGCACCTATTCATATATACATTTGTTAGATTTTCCAGTATATCTCTGTAAAAATAACCTATTCATATCTTTTGACCATTTCTCTGTTGGGTTTCTTATTTTTTTCATGTTTATTTTAAAACTTGCCATTGCATATTCTTTATATTAATTCTTTGTTGCTTTTACACATTGCAAATATTTTTCCCAGTCTATCATCTATCAGTCAAATTTATCTATGAACTTTCTACATTTTCCATGACAAATAATAGAGATTTTTGGCAAAATGACATTCTCTTCCCTTTCAAGAAAAATGGAGAAATGTGAAGGCCTTCGGCTTTCATAATTGCAAAACCATTCCTTCACCAAACCATGAGACACAATGACTAAAAAGAGAGGCTGAAAAATAAATTTGAAGTTCTAATTCCCAGATTAAGGTCAATTAAGGAATGCTTTTGGTGTAGTCTATTAATAAGTTGAAGCCATGTTTTATTTACCCCACTTTGTTCCACAAAGGATCTGAGGAAGCTTACAAGAAAACAAGCAATAAAATTGAAAAATATAAATAACAAAAAATTCAGGAACAATGAAACACACAGCAGAATAGAAGGTCAAGACCAGGAGGAAACTAAGAATGCAGATATGTAGGCCACAGGGTCCTACAAAATTATTAATGTTGAGCCAAAAATTTGGCTCTGAGCTTCTTGGCAACCAGAGGGAAAAGGGAAAAGGGAATACAATCAGGCACATTCAACGATATTCTCTTTGTTGATAAGAAAACATACAAGTTCCTCAGGGGAAGATAAGCTTTTCCTGACCCTGAGTTCCAAAAGAATTTCTCAGGTGGGCTTCATGTTGGGTACAGTTTCCTGACTGACATCTCTGTGGTAAAAGCGGTGTGTCTTGTTTCTTGTAACATTTCTCAGCGAAAGCTAATGGCCACCGAACATAATCGATTAAAACATGGAAAGTAACCCAGTCTATCATCTGCCAGTTAAATGTAAGAAGGAAGAAATGAAGAGCAGAGGAGGAGACCAAAATAAAGTCCATCCAAGCATGCAATCCTTGAGAGTCCAATTTAGTATAAAAATCAAACCAAAAACATCTGGAAGAATTAATGACATATTAGTTAAAACAACACTAGCTGCTGAAATAGAAACCCCTGAAAATCTCAGCAGCTTAACACCAAATTTGGGATATTTGAGAATAGCAGTTTATTTCTTACTCATGTAAAGCCAAAATGAGAACTAGGCCTCCTTGCATCTTGAGGTCTACTATATTCAACATATGGGAAAAGAATGTAGATGCATGTCGGGGGTGGGGAGGTGGGGGGTGGGGGGATGGTTATGGGCCAGGCCTGGAAGCGAAAATACATCACTTCCACTTACATTCCACTGGCTAGATCTTAGAACACTCTCAGCCACAAATTTCAGTTGTGTCTTTCAAACATTTTTTCATAACTTCAATTTTCCAAACCAGGGTTCAGCAAATTACAGCCTGCAGGCCAAATCTACTTCACCGCCTGTTTTCACATGCCCCTCAAAGTAAGAATGATTTTTCCATTTTCTAGTGGTTGAAAAAAAAAAGTCGAAAAAGGAACATTTTGCAACCTGTGAAAGTTATATGAAATTTAAATTTCAACCTCCATAAATAAAGTTTTATTGAAACACAGCCACACTCATTTGTTTATATAAATCTATGGCTGCTTTTGTACTATACAACAGCACAGTTGAATGGCTGCAACAGAGACCATAATACTGAAAAAGCCAAAAATATTTTTTATCTGGCCCATTATAGAACAGGTTTGCCAACTCCTACTTTAAACTGATGAGGTGATAAGAGTTGAGCAACAGGTAGTGACCTGAAACACAAATATTCCTGATCAGTGGTTGAAGTGACTCTGTAGGAATTAGTGAACAAATGAACTGATGATGAAATCAATATCTTTGGGGAACATTGAGGAGTTTCAACAATATCATGGCCACTCCTTTATTCCTCTTTGGGTCAAGGAAAACCTGCAGGCAAAGCCAGAATTTTTCATAAGAAGCATTTCTGGATCCACGCCAGCTCAAAAACAAATGATTAATTAGACATTTTTACATATGCAAAGACACACACTTGCTTTCCAAAAACAAATTCTTAAATTTGTTTCTCAAATTTCTCAAATAGAAAAGCATTTCTTCAATAGAATTGTTAGATATTACACCAGCATGGTTTGTTTTAAAATAATTTAAATACAAGTAAATAAAATTTAAATGTTTTAAATGATTTATCATTTTGTTGGAGAAAGAATACCATTTTCCGAGAATTGTAAATGCCTTAATTCCAATGGCAAAAAGGTAAAGAATAAAGATAAGTGGCTAAGAATCATATTTCATGAAACCAAATATCAAGACACAGGTGGTTCCCTGATGATCATGTTAGCACAACTTTCTTTGTTTCTTGATAACACTAGAATCAGATCAAAAACAAAAGTAACTCCTTTTTATCAGCACGTCTTGTCAGTCTCAAATATTAACTAATTACATTTCTTTCTACAGCAGTTCCAAAATATAAATAGGTTCACAGGTAATATGTTCTGTTTGTATATACACAAAACCAGTTTAAGAATTAAAGAAAAAAAATGTACCAACATATCACATAAGCCTTAAAAAAAAAATCTCAGCATTAATGTCAATCACAGTGACATAAAGCATAAGCCTCTCAAGAAAGTTTTTTTAGCCACTACGGTCATCCAGAACAAGCATAAGTCCCAGTCCTGGGGACCCAGGCTACCTGAGACCAAGACGCCCAAATTTGAGAAAAACCTCAGAGATTATTGTTCTAGTATCCAGTATCAAACTCCTTGTTTTATATAAGAGGAAGCTGAGCACAGCTTGAGTAAGAGACTTGTCCAGCCGCACAGCCAGTGATCAGCAGCGTTGACATTAGAGTCCAGCCACCCATGTCCTGTTCAGCGGTTCTTCCCCTACACCACAATCTATCCTCCTATGCACTGGCTCTCTGGAGTCATCAGTTTGCTGACTCAGGCAAGATTCACACAGCCTCCTTGTAAGGTGGACAAATTCCAGTCCGATACTACTTACTGCATGAACATCTTCCCAGTGAGACTTATAAAGCAGAGGCCGTGTCGGCTCTATGGGGCCAGAAGACTCCCACATTGCCTTTTTTTAAGAGCTGAGTTCACCTCAACTCTCTGGCCTAAGGCTCGGATGTCTTTCACCTTTCTCTTCAGACTGAATTGGTTAACCATGATTCTTTTCTTCTCTTCTTGCCTCCTACCTCTTTCCTCTCTGTCATTTGCTTTGCAGATTATTCTTTTGTGGGGTGCTAGGACAGATAATGACAACAACTACACAACAGTTCAACTGCTGGAGAACATATGTCCCTGGCAACCAGACCCACCACATTAACCTTAATATTCCAAATTGCTGTGTGAAAATCCAGGATGTGTGTGTAGATCTATTTCGGCTAGCACAATGATTTTACTTAGTAACTAAAACCATGATGAAATTTTGTCAATTTCTTAATTTTTTAAAATTCTAAGACATCATAATCTGGACCACTTCATCCTGGCAGTTTATTTGGGGGAAAATTCTCTAATCAACCAAACGTAATTAATACCATTCAGTGTTACTTGACGAAACTAAATAGTAATCTCCTATTTCCCTTGTGGTTTGAATAGGGCCAGATCTCAATTAACAGCTTTGATTTATTTAAAATAAAAATAATGATCTCTCTTTATTCTTTAGCTCCCAATTGTAAAATCCCACAATCTCCAATTAACAGTGATTTATTTGAAGCAAAAAATAGTAGCAACTTTCTCTTTCTCATCCATTTCCAAAATGCATAATGTTAATGCGGTGCTTCCTTTACACCAAATCAGATGGCAGAAGCTTTTTTAAAATATAGCATGGTAGATGCCATGGAAATGGATAAACACTGTGATACTGGTTTTCAAAGTTCTTATCCAGTAATAAGTGTATTTTTCTTTCAAGAGGCTTAACTATGATATGTCCAGGTGGACATCTCCTGCAGTTTCTGATTTCTTCACCTAGACCTGACCAGTGTCAAAACAGAGAAGCTGGGGAACATAGTCGGTGAAGCATTTGAATTAGAACATTTAAAAAGGCAGATATCTGGATGTTTGGCAGTGTATATAAGCCAGTTAATTTTTCACTTTTCGCAGAAATACTTAAAGTTAGAGTTACAGAGAAAAGAGACCATGAAAATCATAGAGTCCTACCCTTCAATTTAAAAAAGAAGCAGGCAACGTAATGTGGTCAAGAGCTCACACTCTGGAATTAGATGGTTGCGTTTCAAATCCTGACTCCACCATTTTCTATTGTGAGGAATTAATCAAGATTATCTTCTACAATTTGGTGTTCTCAACTATAAAACAGGACGATGATGACATTTACTTCTTTAGTTGTATGTGGATTAAAAAAATAATATAACTATATATTTAAATATAAATATAATATAAATATAAATAATATAATATAAATAATATAAATATAAATATTATATTCATATTTATATTTTTAAGAACCTGTCACTTAGTAAACACTTGATAAATAGTAGATGTTTTAAAAATATAGATTACTAAATTAAGGCCAGAGAGTTTATGTGACTTACCCAGTATGACCATACAAGAAGTGCTGGAATTTCTAGTCTTCCTACTCCTGGTGTTCACTCCATATCTGGTGTTCACTCCACTTTGCCATCCTTCTTACAAGTGTTTTGATCTAGTAAATGTTTTTATCTAGTAACTTAGCTATAAATATTGCTTAGCATTAACGCAACAACTCAGGTAAATGCAATTGCTTTTGTCAAAAATAACAAAAGACTCCCACAGATATGGATGCAACTTGCATAGTGTTTTCTAATTGAAGGCACTGCTGTAATACTGTCCCCATTTTCATAGCCATTTATGGTGACTTTGCTGCTGTTTTCATTGGTAGTTATTCTCATTGCCCTGTGAGAAGAGTGATCAATACTGTCCCTACTTAAAAAAGTAGAAACTGGGGAATAGAGTTGATCACAGAAACCAATCTTCCTGCAAACCTATAACTTTATGAAATTACACAAAGATATAGCTAGGTATCAACTTCTTTCAGGAAATGTGAACATTTAGATTCTTATTTCTTCCATTTATATGACTAAAGCTGAGAAAGAAGTCCATTTTTCATGCCACAAAAGACCAAATGGGGCCAAACAAGTCTTCTAGAATCAATTTGAAACAGAAAGTAATTCCATTTTCATCAATTATGGTAGCCTGCCCTGGTTTAATAATTTTTTTTTCAATCGTAGACAATCTCATATACTGAAGATATTCAAATAAGACATGATTTGTTTTAACTTTGGGATGGAAAGAAAAGATTACCTAATCTTTTATAGTTTAAAAGAGATATTTAAAACCTTTCCTTAACAAGTGTTCAAACATTTCATATGAACAAGGATATTTGTTACAATGTTGTTTGTAATGTATAATGCATAAAATAGGTAGCAACTTAAATACCCAATATATTAATGTGATAAAGCTGTTACAAATAGAAAGTTGTTATGATCCTATTTTGACAAAAAAAAGAAAAAGCTAAGTGAAAATCACATTTCACATGCATAGGAATATATAGAAAAGAAGGTTGGAAGTACATACATCAAAATAAGAATATGGTTTATTTCTGGGTAGGAGGACTATAGGTTGTTGGGGTTTTTTTTTTTTGGTTTTTTTTTTTTTTGTATTTTCTAAATGTTTACCCTAACTTGTTTCACCTACTATGAAAGTAATAAAGTTTATAATGCAGCAAAAAGAACTTTATCCAAAAAGATTATTATTAAGAGATTGTTTTCAATCTACAGCATACCTCATACCAGATAAGTGAGAAATTACTTTATTTGCCTGAGTCCCTGGGTAAACTGAGGGGTCAGGATTTGAATTTAATGACATTTATTAAATTACTAAAGATCATTTGTTTATTTATTCAATAAATATTTGTTATGCAGCTGAAAGTTAAGGAACATAAGGATAAATCCATCTGATTTTTTCCTTCTGACAATAATGAACTAGTGTTACAAAATTATTGTCTTAACTTTGGTGGAATGTTCAGTAGGTGAACAGATCCTATTCTCAGAGACCATAGTTACTAAAAGAATAAGGAATCTACTTAAATTTAAAAGAGATACCACAAGAGACATAAGTATGAAGGAAAGGTTTCTTTTTACTCAGGGAATTCGGGATATGTCATTAAACAAGAAAAAGAATACAATTGAGAGCCGACATTGAAAAGTTGAATTTGTATGGTTATATGATGTGCATTACTTTCAAAAAATGAACTCTATAAAATACTAAGTGAAAAAAGCAAGTAGCTAAGTAAAACGTATGTTTAATATACATATTTTACATATACCTCAGGAATCTGTATATTAAAATATTAACAATGCTAATCCCTAAATAGGAGAATTACAAGAGGTTTTTATTTTTGTTTTTTATCATTTGGCTATCTATCCTGCCCTGTTTTACTACAATGAACATAAATGGTGTATTACAAATCAATAAATGAGGGAAAACTTGCCCAGCGTGACCAAATAAAAGCTTGTATCATGCCATAAGTGCTGGATTATGAAGGAGCGAATGCTGCCATGTGATAGATTGTGACCAGGATGCAGGACTTGCCCACTTTTCTCATAGGTCTGGCTCTGATTTTTTCCATCTGACAATAATGAACTAGTGTTACAAAATTATTGTCTTAACTTTGGTGGAATGTTCAGAGAACTGAGTAGATGCCTAAAGACTGAAAAAGGGACCAAAACAACCAGAACTCATGAGCATGTTTGCAATTATACGATCATGAATAACCAATATGACTTCACAAAGAACTTGTCCTGTCTTGGTAAAATACAGTCATCTTCTTACATAGCCAAGTAGCAGGCCTGGTAAGTCACAGAAAATAAATTGATGAAACCTAGCTTGACTTTTAGAAGGCTTTTGATCCTATCTCATAAGACATGCTAGTAAAATATGACTAGGAGCAGACAACTGTTCGTTAGCTGACTATAGCCTGGCTGGGGAGCAATAACTAAAGCATTCAAATTTGGGAGGTCACAAATGGTGCTTTGTAACATCAAAATGAACAACAGACAGAGATGCCAAAAAAGGGTATTCCAAAGGTAAAATAACAATTTAAGATGAAATTGTACAAATAACCAGAAACAAAATTCAGAATTAAACTTACTATGAAAAATGTGCTCCAAGTGTTCCTAGATTGTGGGAGATAAAGAATTAGAAATTATTCAGATAGAGATTTAACTACCAATGGGCATTGCAATAGTAGCTTAAAATTCAATTCTGACAATGGATACGGAATAAGAAGTATGATGTACAAATGCATGTTGTACATATCCATATTAGTACTACCACACTATTGCCATTATTTGTGGGCAAGACTTTCTCTCCCTCAAGCTTTTTTTTTTTTTCTTGTATGTATTTGGGAATACACCTAGCAGTCTTACAAGAGGGTCTTTCAATAAATCCTTAAGAATAAATGAGATCATCCTTCCATCTTCCCCAGGATACCCCACTAAAGCACTAAACTCCCTCTCAGAGCTGTATACTTAAAGATGGATATGAATAATTTGTTGATCATTCAGGGGAGAATTGAGAAAAGCTGGGGGTTGATAAATGAGAATTGGATCATTCAGTTTATAGAATTGGATTATTCGGTTTATGGAAGAGATAGCTGGGGGCATATAACTTATAATGCTCAAATTCTGAAGATATCTTATACAAGGTATCTTTTTCTACTAGAAATGTCCCAAAATGGCTGGGTCAGAAGCCTGATTTAAGGAAATGAACCATTAAATATTGTAATGAATAACAGCACAGCAACAACAATAATAAAAGTAAAATACACTTTACTGAATGCGTCTACAAAAGTGCTAGCATCTCAGTTCTAGAGATGAAAGTTACATATGAGCCCCTATGAATTAAGGAGCTAGCCACTCAAGGCATCCCTTCCAGAGGCAGAACCCCACAATTTTATGATATATATGAGTAATCAGCCATCATCAGAAGTTTTGCACAATTAAGCCAAAAATTTGAAACTCAATTTTATTTTCATGGTATTTATAGTCAAGGCATCATAGAGGTATATCTCAAAAGAACATAAAATATACTGCGGATATATAAGAAGTAGATTTCTGTAAAATTCCATACTTATTTCTTCAAGTAATTTGCATAGATTTTTAAAAATTAGCTGGTATGTATTAATTCAGAATGTTCTAAATAAAATCTGATATTAAATGCAATATAATTATTTCAGTTATGACCTTGGTTCCTAATGTGTTCAGTATACATGGGAATGTATGATTGCAGTAAGAAATAGTAAGAAAACAACCCAACTCTTGTTGACTCTTATGATATAGTTATTGAATATTATATTTTCCTATTATTTGGCCATTGTTTTTATTTATAATATACAATTATTCTAATAACCTATTTGTCACCATTAAGAGCATTTGTGGTTTTTTTTTCCTTTCCAAATAGCAGTGAAAGAATCCCCCAAACCTGTTGATTTAGCACCAAATTTAAATAAGCCCAGAGACCCTCTCACTTTTTACACTGAGCAGAACAAGGTCACACTGGGCTTCATCCACATGTAAAGGCTTAATTGGACTAATTCTTTCATGATAATAATGTATATTTAAGATAGCCACTAAAAATTGTCAATGCTAACTTAGCAAATCAATTCCATTAAATACTTTGAACTTTTCACCACTTGCTAATCTCATCTATTAAAGTGGCTGTTTTTGTTGAAATTCTGAAACTATAACTTAATATCAAATTACAACAATTCTAGCCAGGCGTTAGAAATACTTCCTCATATGTGAAATACACCCTAAAAGGACCTTAAGTTGTATTAAATTGTAAGACTCTAGCCATAAAATTTTCTGCAGCCAAACGTAGAGAGATCCTATCAGTCTACTGACAACGGACATTATGGTAAGAAGCTTGAAGGGTTGTTTTTTAATTTCAAAAATACATGTTTTTTGGGTCTGAAGCAAAGCTTTTAATATTTGTGATTATCGATTACAGACTAAACTACATGGTTCAAATTTAATATCAAACTTAATATCAAATTTTAATATCAAACCATGTAACAGGTAATAATTCAATTCAGATCAATAAAAATGTCAAGATTTTCCTCAACATTCTGATGAACAACTTAAGCAATATAACTCATTAATATAAAAATAATAATATATTTATTAATTATCTAATGAATTTGGAGAGAAGAGACTGCACACCACTATCAAATATCCACCATGTCTCATTTGTTTGGAACTAAACTTCTAAGGCTATTTTTATTCCCTGTGATTTACCACCGGTATCCTCTGGGTGATAGTTGAGGAAACAGATGCTGGGAATCTCTCTCCGCTCAGTTCCTGAGAGGAGAATTCTGACTCACAGCCCTGCCAGCTCTTGGCTTTGTATGGCTTTGTACTCGCACATGCCGAGGTGGGTGGAGTAAAAGGTAAATGACGGCCCGATTTCCAGTCTCTCATTGCCAGTTTCCTCAAAGTTTCCACTTACGCATTTGACTCCCTTACCAACTTCGTTTGAAGTTCCCATTCCAAAATCCTGAACAGCATGTTCCCAGGATACATTTAATTTAAAAAAAAAAAAAAAAAAAAAACCCTCATTCAGTGGGGATTTTCCAACTGAAATTTTTTTAAAAATTAATTGAAAACTAGAGAGGGGAGCATTCTTTTTTCAGGGTTTTTCCTTCACTGTTAATTGGTAGTCACTGTTAATTGTTACTGATATCTGCAGAGGAAAGGTGCAGGAAAAAAATTGTAAAATATTCCCTTCTGAGCTGTAAGCACATTTTCTTGTGAGAAACCATATACCTTTCCAAAGTTTCCTAGACTCTGTTATTTATTGTGAATGGATTTGAACTAAAATAGATATACATCTATTTGGAGAGTATATTTAAACTGTTAATAAAAAATTAATGTTTATTAAATACCCGCAAAGTCTAGAGCTTTGTTGTTAGTGCATCTAGGCTAACAAGAATATGGGGTGTTGGGGTAGGAGGGGAATCGATGCATTTTAAATACCTGTTATGATGGATTTATAACGGAAGCACATTATAGATTGAGAATTCAGTTTAACAGGGCAACAGCTTCTATTAAAACTATTATTTTACAGAGAATTTAAATTCACTGGCTAATCTATGTTTTTACAAAGGTTTTTTTTTTAATACCTACTTTATTTTAAACAATAGGACCTATATAGGTGATTTTTACAATTAAATTTTACATAAACCAATGGAATTTCCTTATTAAGCACCAAGAATTACCTAAATATTTACTTTTTAATCCTGCTATTTACTGTGGTTTATTGATAGCCCAGAATAATTGATTTAGGCTATTTTTACATTTAAAAAACTTTGCAATTGTTATTGCATTTAGGATAAAATGAGTTTAAATCAATGAATTGGGTTTCACAACATAACTACAACACCTTCTCTTGGTATATCTACGTGAAAATGAGGCAACAAGTCAATTTACTAATTTAATGGAAATCTATCAGTTCTAGGTAAGGGAAGAAAGGTTTTGGTTTATTAGAATGTAGATCAAGCAATCAACTTAAGACTAAACTATTGATTTTCCATCATAGACACCTAACTACACTCAAGTTTACTACCATATGATTCTCTAGGTAAGACCTCACTGGCAGATTGGGCACAGTGCCTTCCCACTACTACCCAATAAATATTTTTTACCAGCCAAAGAAATATATATATAGTGTCAAGTTAGTAATATTCTAATGGGAAATGAGGTATTTTGAATAAGAAAAACTACTTTAATGAAAAAATTTGGTGAGAGGTCCACAATGAGCGAAGAACCTTAAAATGCAAGAGATTCTCCAGTGGAAAATCCTTACAAATCATTACCCAACAGGCAAAAAGTCAACATAAAAACTGACGTTTTAAAAATCTATTCCCCACTAATATTGTGCACAGATATTATAAGAATCATGAGAAAAATCACACACACACATACATGCACACACATAAGTATAAATGATGCTAAACTACTTTGTAGCTGCAACAAATAACTGATGTCTAACAGTTACACTGTTGGGTTCTCTGTATGTACAAAAACGCCAAAATAATCAATCGATTCAGTCAGACATCTGAGCAAAGAAAAGTCAGTCAAATGTGCTGGGTGATCAAAATAACTATTTGGCCACCCAGGGAAAGAGGTTAATTCACCACCATTATTATATAAATGAAAAAAGACAGGGTCAGCAATATACTTATGATGACAGACTGGAGCAGGGGGAAAATTTTTTTAAATGCATACTTCAACTTCAGTATATAAATCACAAAACTCCTCCAATATACACAATTACAATTTCCTAATTTAAAAGTCTCAGGCAGCACCAACATGGGTAAGACATACTCTCATTTTAATGTATTCCTGATACCATAAATGGCCTAATAAGTGTAATATTGAAAGTCAATTCTATAGCATCTTAAGGGTTAAGTTCTGTGCTGTGAATAATTTTGAAAAAGTCTCCCAGTAAGAATCAGGCTCAGGCTAGTTCAGCAAGAGGAACTGTTCTATAATGAGGCTTGGCCTGGACCAGTCCCAGTAGAATTAATTTTGTGCCGTAGAACACCTAGATAAATTAGTTTTGCTTTAAATATTGAGTCCTAAAAGAGTTAAAAGAGGGAGAATATCAATCAATAATTTTTAGATTAACTACTTTGTATATGACAAAACAAAATTAACTTTGGCATTATGACCCCTTCTTCTGGCATTTCAGATGAACCCCAAGTTTAAAATAAAGAATTGGAGATTTAAAACTCAGGAAAACATGTGCATTTGCTTCTTGGTACAGAATATTAACTATCTTCCTAGTTTGTAAAAAGAAAAGATTACTCATACATTTTGTAAAATTACAAATATTGCTATTATTTTAATTATTAAAACAACAACATCTGAGAATTAAGAATGCTGAAGATATATAGAAGATTTCTGTAGGGTTTTTAATGAAAATATGGAAGCAATTAAGCTTAAAATTAAGTGGAAAATATTATCTCAGTTAATGTTAGATTTTTAAATTCTATTTTAACTAATTCTCTCAATGTCTATCCATTGTTTCCCTTTTATAAAATTGATTTCTATTGAAATATTTGTGCAGAATTAAAATCACGTCTACAAATGACAACAAATTTAAACTAAAACTCCCTTGTGTTTTAATGATTTTTTCTGATTAAATGCCTACCAAAAAAGGTAAGTACAAGATTCATTTCCACAGGAGATGAAATCAGGCTTTTAACCTGGGCAATGGCCCATATAAACAATCTTCAATGTTATTTGGTCATCGTTTGATAATTAAAATGGCAAATCACAAACATACTGAATTTACATCCATGTGCCAAAAAGTTATTTAGCAGATAACTACAGATAGAGGAAATGTCTCTTTAACAAATTCTTTTAAGAATACAACTACAGGAAGCATCAGGCTTTCAAACAGTCATAAAAAACAAGAAGTAGTTGAACAGTGGCACCCAGAGGTGAAAAGTATATTACTCCCAGAGATTTATGTGATTAAATACAATCTGTTTTTCAGCCATCCTTTTTGTCACGTCCAGGTTTTTCACTAGTAGCATACTGGAAATCATTTTTTCTTAGTTGCATATTAAATGCCATATTTTAATGAAGAAAATAAATGTTTTACTTTAGAAAAAGTACTCTACTTCTGGATTAAATTGCATTTCAATTTTCCTCCTTCAAAACAACAAACCAGCTGAACGACAGGCAAAATATTTTTCAGAATCGAATATAATGCTCACTCATCTGCGTCTAGCCTGTCAAAATTATCAGCAAAAACATTTTTAAGAAATGGCTCTGTGACTACTACACAATTTCCATACACCCCAAATTATGTATTTTTCCTAAAAATGTTTATGTCAAACAATTGTTTATTCCTGAACCAAAACCATAATCCTGGGGAGATTTTTAGAATTCTTCGTTGAAACTTCCCATTATTATGGTAGAGGATGGGGATGGGAATAAGAGTGCTGTGCAAGGAGAAAGGGAAATAAAAATACTGTTTTATTTCACTGGAAGTTTAAATAAAATCTATTTTGTCCAAAATTAAAATGAGCCTGCTGATTTTTAATTAAAGAAGCTCCATACCTTTGAACCTGCCAACCAGCAGCTGCATTAAGCATTGGGCTGGTGCTGAGTTCCTAAACTAAACTGCAGAAAAACACCTTTTCCTGGGTCTAATCACCTTCAGGGAGCCTCAAATAAACCTTAGTTTGTGGGGCCAGCATAGGTTAGGTTTTTTAAGAGCCTCAGAAGAACAAAGTCTTATTTTTGCTCCTGAGCTGAAATGCACACTAGTTCTTTAGTAGAGAGGGTTTTCCAGGAGGGTTAAGCCTAATCCATCATGGATTTACATCTGTTACTGAGTTTCCATTACCTTTTGTCAGACTTTTCTCCAAGATCGCAGATCGCGCTGCTTTTTTTTTAATCACCTAAGAAGCAACATTGATGTGACAGGCTCTGGAATAAGGTTCATCCTTTCTTATCTGCATCTTCGCCTAATGATGAGAAATGGACTTCCATAAAATTGAAAAAGACAGGAAAATTCTGCCAAAGTCATTATCTGCCAAAGTCATTATCTACTACCTAGAACTGGGAAAAGAGATCTGTCCCTTTTTAGAAGAATATTAAGTAATAAATAATTTTACAAAGCTTTTAGCATTTCACACACAAAATAAAGAAAATTGCCCAGTGCTATTCAAAAGAAAAACAAAATACTCCTCTATTTCCTGCTATCTGAAATCTACATCAGAATATATCTTCGATTTTGCATATCAAGCAGTGTTCAATCATCTGACAGAAATGAGAGAGAATTCTATCTGCACGAAAGTTAGTATTAAAATAATCGCTCCTTCTTTGATACCTTCTTTATTGTCTTTTTTTCCCCCTTTCCCATAAACAGCAGTGTCGTTGTCTAAATCAATATGTGGGCCTCAAGGAATAGCTTCTATGTAGCTTCTAAGTCGCTACATGAATAGGCTGTGAACTCCAGCTAAATGTCTGTGACTGCCTGCTTGTGGCTCCATCTCGTAGAGCAAAATTGCGGGCTTTCTCGTACTCGAAACCACACCACCATTGCCCATATTTGGTGATTCCATTACGGTAATAATGAAGGAGCACCACATTTACAGCATTTCGGAGCAAACCTTGAGGAAGCTGCTCCACAGGGATCACACTAATCTCTCCCGCCAGTCTCAGAAAACCCACAGCTGTCCCCAGATCTAAGCCCCGCGGAGGTAACACGCAGCAGTGGATGTGGGCGCCATCTAGTGGATTCTCCTGATCTGGGGGAGTCGTCAAGAGATTGTGGGGGGTTATATAAAGATCCTGGGGGCTATCCCTACAGCCAGCCTATAAATTAATTTTTTTCAAACTATAATGGAAGCAGTAGGGAAGGAGGTTTATCTATAGACAAAGGGAAAGAGGGCTATGTATATTTACTCAAAGAACTCTCACAGGAACTTCACAAACTGGTCTTTCAACATGAATTTTAAAAGTCTTCGAAATGTCAAAGAGTTCATTATTTATATATTTACTACGAGAGTGAAAATATGAAAAGCTTATTTTTGCCAAAATATAACTACTTTCCTATAATCTGCTAGATTGGACACTATACAGTTACATTTTACCTGAAGGGTTTATAATTCTGTAAGCCAATTTAAATGGAATTGAATACTTATTTTTTCCTCTCATCTAATAAATACGTGAATCTTAAAGATGCCACTTATAAAATACTCCACCAGCTATGTCCTCCTTCTTTACTCCATACCATCCATTCCCAAAATCTCCCCAAAAGAGATCTCAACTCCAACCCCTGTCTATTCTTTGTGCACATATTTTCTGGGTGAAAGGACTTGAACCTTCTTCTTGGCAAAGTTGTGTTTGTTACTTAGATCAAGATCAAATTCAAAATACAACTCCTGGGAAGTTGTACCTCTGACTGATCCAAAACCACTCCCTCCTCTGCTGCCAAACATATCTTATTTAACCCTGCCACTTGTAATTGATCTCCTAATTGCTTATCTCCACAAATTCTATTTCTTATGATCCACGGTCTCTGCCACAGTGAAGGGGGCTATTAAGTATTGAATAAATAGCTATGATGTAAGTAGATGACTGTCTCTGGTCAAACTCCATTAATAAATACCTAGGTTATTCTGCCCTTTCGTTGGGCTAAATATATCAATAACTAACTTTTATCGAGCTCTACTAAAGCAGGCCTTATGTTAAGTATTTACATATTTTCTTATTAGATGCTCACAACAGCCCTATGAAATAAGGACTTCTACTATTTTTATTTCATGGTTCAAGAAAGCTGAATCTGAAAGGTTAAGAAATTCACCCAGTTGACACTGGTAGTAAGAGGCAGAGCTAGAATCCGATCTCAGTCTATCTCCAGAGCCTATACTCTGAACCACTTTACTACACTGTCTGTCTTCTACGTTGTTATTAAACATATGACACATTATGATCTTATTACTGGTTGTGTTATATTTCGATGATTCACTTTACAAAACTTAAATAGTTATTTTATCCCATGCAGAACCAGTTATTTTAGATAGTTGCTAAAATTATTCAAGTTGTTCATATTTTTTACCATGTTTGTTCTTCAAAGAATGAGCTTACTATAATCAAAAGATTTGTACAGAGGAAGGAAAAGAAATCACTTTGCTGATCAAAGGGCTGATGTAGGAAAATATGCAAGCTGACTGCATTTAGCTAAGATTGCAACAATGAAGTGGAAGAGCTAGGGGAAATGGGAGATCTGGTAATAACTGTTTCTTTGTTTTTTCAGTTCACCTGACCTCTTTAAACATTTTAATTTAGAAATTCTCCTCACAGTCTTCATGCTTTGCCTCATGAGTAAGCAAATCAGGAATCCCACAGGAACCACCTGTGGGGGTTCATTTCAAGGGAATTAAAAAGGGCTCCCACCCCCCTAAAATATTAAAAGATGTTTAAAATTGCATTCTTAGAGCTTCTTGCCTTTGACTTGATCAAAAAGGGACAACACTGATCATAAGTGTTCAAAACTAGAATAAACTTACATATCCCTAAATAATGAAATGGATAAATAACATGGTAAATTCATACAACAACATATTATCTAGCATCGAAAATGAATGCACTAATGCCACACACAATACAAAATGTAATTTTGAACTAAAGAAGCAAGACACAGAAGCATACACATAATGCCACTTACGCAAAGAGCCAAAACAGGCAAAACTAGACTCTGTTGTTTAGGGATGCATAATTCAGGTGGAGAAATTACAGAGAAATGCAGGGAAATAATGCTACAAAGGTTGGTCTAGTGGTCGCCTCTGAGAGGAGGGGAACAGGACAGGGAAGGAGACACAGACAATTTCTGGAGGTTTAGCAATGCTTCATCACACTGTACACTCATGTTGTGTTCACTTTTCCATTTGTATGTCTGTTTCACAATAAAAATGTAAAATAAGCACATCCAATGGTCATTTAAATGCATCAGGAAAAAGAACACATTAAACTTTATTCATCACTTATGTTTGGGTGAGAATAAGTTTACTAGCTGTGTGATTGCAGGCAGACTTGGGAGGCGAAGAGAACAAGCATGAAGACTAAATTTCAGAAGAGGGTAATGGTTGGATTGTGAGCTTTGAAATTAGATAGACCTGGATTTGAACTAGAGGACCGCTACTTGCCAACTGTGGGCCGTGGGCTAGTGTATAAAACTCTCAAACCCTCCACTCTCCATCTATAAAATGAAGATTAGAGTAGGCCCTACATCATAGGGCCATTAAGAGGCTTACAAAAGGTACTGGTTTTCATTAATTGCCCAATGTCTTTTTCTTTCCCCGAGATTGGAAGTAGAGGCAGAAGTCATGACAGGCAGTAGTAGAAAAGGAGAAAGCTCAGAAACCCCACTCACTGTATTTCCTTTCCACTCATTCCTGTTACTCCACACCCTTTTTGTGAACCACTCACCTGAGACCACTCTAGCAAAAGTCACCGGGGACCTTATTACTAAAGCCAGCAAATATCTTTTCTCTACATCATATGACACTGTTGACTGTCCTTCCTTGAAACTTTTCTTGCCTTGGTTTCTTCAATACTCTGAGCTGTTCCTTTCTCACCAAACCCCACCACTGCCCCTGGCGAGGCCCCCTTGCATTTTCCCCCTTGTCCTCCCACAGCCTCCTAACGTGTCCTCTCCAGTGTGGCCACTCCGCACACTTTAGCTAGAGTGTCCTAACATGTAAAGCTCATCATGCCTCTTCTTCAGAGCCTTCTTATGACCCTCTGTGATCCTTAGTCCTGGAGGAGCTGATCTGTCTGTCTGTCTTCAGGCTCATCTATTGCCATGTTAACCTACCCAAACTCATTTGGACCTTCTTGCCTTTATACCACATGCTCTGTCTGCCTAGAAGGCTTTACCCTTCACCATTTGGCCTGCCTCATTTATAGATCTTCAAAACTCAGGACAAATCTCTTTCCCACCCATCACCCACCCCTTTCTAGATCGCATACCTTCTTTGGTAATCAATACAATCCCTGATCACTCTTGAACCACTGCACTATTTGTATGATGGCTTATGTCCACACAACACTGAAAACTCCTTAAAGACAGGTGCATTCCTTACTCACCTTCGTATACCACCACCCAACACAGTAACCAACAAACACCTAGTTAAGCGAATTAATGAATCAGGCAAAAATCGGTGCTTACTTCACAGTTTTACAGGACTACCATTGCCATCTCTTCTACTGTAACTCTCTTGGCCACTCCTTTTTCTAAAGGGAAAAAGAATTTGTATCATATACTCATCCTTTAAACCCTGTCTTCTAACATTTCTTGGTCTTGTCATAATTATTCTATTTTTTCCATATCATACTTAGCTAATCAAAAGCTTTAAAAGTAAATTAAACCTATCTGATCTTGTTCAATTCACTGTATGTGTGTAATTGTACCACCATGGATTTAAATCGTAGCCCTACTACTAACTAGCATGGGACCTTGAATGAGTTACTCAACATCAAGTTTGTTTTCTTACCTGTAAAATGAGGGTAAAATACTTAACCCATGGCTTTCTTATGAGATTAAATGAATTAATGTACATAAAGCACTTAGCACATTGCCTATCACAAATAAGTATACAATAAATATTATCTATTATTATTAATGTACAATTAAGACAGTTACTTTGCAGACTATAATTTGTTAAGCATTTATTATAGTGCTCTGTACTTTTTCTTTTTCTTTTTCTTTTTCTTTTTTACCTTTTCACTGATTTTATGTCAGGGTATTCTATCCTTATTAGTGCTCTGTACTTTTCAAAACTAAGGATGACCTTGGTTTTAAGATTAAGGCTTCAATAACACCCTTTATCTATCTAGAGAGATATTAGATAGATAGGTAGATAGATAGATAGATAGATAGATAGATAGATAGATAGATAGATAGATAGATAGATGATAGATAGATAGATGATAGATAGATAGATAGATAGACAGACAGACACATAGCTATATCAAAGGAGGAAAAATCTAAAATATATGTTTGTATTATATAGAGAGAGATTTGTATTATATATATTTAACGTATTACTACCCTGTTTATTTGTAACTGAAAAATATCTAAACTAGAACAAATTAAATGAAAATATAAATAGGTTCCACTTAATATTCACAGTGGAATCTACAATTTTTATTAAATTTGCATTAATCGTATTTGTTATTTACTGGTAAAACATGCTTAAGTACATAACATGAAAATCCAATGCCCCAAAACTTAACCTTTGCTCTTCCTATTTTCTGTGCTTAATATTGCAGTTCAAATAATGTTAAATTTAAAACAATGATTTTGAAGACTGCAATAAGACTGCAACAGGAAAATAGAAATGAAAAAAAAAAAACAGAATTGATTAGATAAAACTATATGAGGACACTCGTATGGCCTTTTTAAATATGAAGACAAGAATTTTGGAAGACATTCCTGATCTTTAATTTGTATTATAGGTACCTTATTATATATTCGCATCTTTAAAAAGTCACTAATCTGAAAGCAAAGGATCTGTTTCTTTTATCTACAACTCCCCCTCTTCCAATTGCCCCCTGAAAAAGAAGCACCAAATGTGAGCACTTAACTCAAAAAATAGAATCTCGTGATAATAAGATTATTATGGTATGCATTTTTCACACTTTATCCTTTGTGCCCTAATAACAGTGGTAAGATAAGACATTTTAAAAGTGAATAGCACTTAGTTTGAAGTTTAAACTATCATGTTAAAAAAAAAAGTCATTTCCTTAAACAGGAAATGTATTAATAATGGCACAAAAGACAGTAGAAGTCAATCTATAGAGTACAATGTTTCCTTTCAAAGAGAAAATAATATCCTTATTCTCAAAGGGTAGTAATTCTTTAACATAGTTATTTTATAAAAATACAGAAGTGGGAGAAATCTTGGCAACCTCATATTTGCATATATTTTGTTCAGCTCTGATCATGTGATTTAACTAAAGATTTAAATTGAAACTATCTGAAATTTAAAATTGCAAAAATATTCTCTAGTTCTCACCAGTCAAAGAAGTTCTATTTGCTTTATA
Source organism: Pteropus vampyrus (assembly GCF_000151845.1). Lineage (NCBI taxonomy): Eukaryota > Metazoa > Chordata > Mammalia > Chiroptera > Pteropodidae > Pteropus > Pteropus vampyrus. The sequence goes on along the minus strand of NW_011888783.1, from coordinate 13,645,064 downwards.
TATTTTTTACACCAACATTTTCAAAACTATCATATTTTTTGCAATTGATTCATTCTGTTAAGTGTCATATCCCAGAAAGCTCTGCAAAGAATGACTTATTAAAGTACATTCTTACAGACTCTTAAAGTTTTTAGATTTATGAATAGCTAAGAGGGATGTGTGGGGGGAGAGAGAGGTTAAGCCCTCTTGTGTGTTGACCAGCTATTGGTCATTCAAAGGCATTGTCAAATCTATCCTTAAATACAATAAACTAGATTGTGTCTCTTCACTTCATAAAATCCATCAAAACACATCAGAATTAATGAGTTTGGGTCAAATATTCCAAACTCTTTTCCCAAAGTAACTAACAGATTTCCTAGAGCCAATGGATGCTAGCTAGTATAGAGACTCTCTTGGGGGATTGAGTCAGTTCATCAAATCAGCATGTTCATGAGGAAATGGTTATATGAAGATTGTAAACCCAATTGAAGCCCCTTATCTTCCAGACTCAGGATATGAGCTGATCTCTGGCAACAAACAGTTCTTTACTTTCAAAAACTAACCTTCTATATAGAACACTTCTAAGTCTCTAAAACTGTTGCTTTACTTGTGAATCAGCATCTTTATGATCTAAGATATAGATTACTCACTTGAAAATAACTTTTTGCTAAAAACTGGTTTGAGGCATGATTTAGAAATGTTTATTCTTTGCTCATTTTTCTGATCAAAGACCATCAGTTCTGGCTTGGTAACAGAAATAGCAAAGATAGAATTTTATTTTTCCATAAAGCTTGCATAAAGGTCGCATAGATACATCAACATGAAAAGGCACATTATTTTTATGTGAATTACCTAAAAATCTTTTAACCAAAAGCCAAGGAAGAGAAAATATGGTTACACCAAACCTACCTATCTAATATACTTGGATTCATTCGAGTTGAATGGGGAAGCAGGAGAATCATTCCATTAAGTTGATTTAGTAAAAACCTAGAAATATGCACCTAAGCACAGCATGGGTATAAGGATGATTCACTCTTCCACTGTTTCTTGAACTGTTTCATGGGCAAAGATGCCTGTTACTTTGTCTGGTGCGATTTGAGGAAAATTTAAGGAATCCGGAAGTCTTCATCTATTCAAAAAAAAATAATAAACACACACATTTTGCTGTCCCAAAACATCTTCCTTATTAACGTGTGATATTTCACCATTCTATGAAAGTAAATAAAAGAGTAAGTCTATATATTCCAAGGGGACAGAGGCCATAACTGATAGAAATGTGAATTTCTATCCCCAGGACAAGAACAGTGCCTGGCACAGAGCCTGATCAATAAATTGTTGAATTAACACATTTCCTGATATTTTATGCAAAGGAGGATTTTTAAATGCTATTTGTTGCTTTTTTTTCTTATCAAATTTCTTCCTAGTCCATAAATGCTAGAACTCAAAGTATTGAAAAGCTAAGAAAGGGGGAACTTTGAGGGGACAAAGTACGTTTATTCTTTTGGAATAATGGAGATGAGGGGCAATTCCTGACTTGTAGCCATTTTTTTGTCCAGCCTAGCTACATTCTAATACATGAGGAGAAGAGAATAGATGTTTTTTTCCTAACACATGAATTTGGTTACTTAATAATAGAGTACATTCTTTATCATCAAAATTTTGCAACCCAAAAATCAATGGGTAGTAGTGTGCCCTTGTCTTTATGAGTTCCTACAAATCCTAATTCCAATCTTATTTAATTGAGCAGTTGGGGTGGGAGTGATGGATTAACCAACAAAAAATAATTCCAGCATGTAGATTTTTGCTAGCCCCTCCCTATTATCAGATTTCTCAGTAACAATATTTATTACTGGAATGGAGCATTAATACACTTAAGAAGGGCAAATAACTGATGCTGGAAACATTTTAATCTTTATGAAAAAAAAACCTTACACGAATAGATTTTTTCCCCCTAGGAACCTATGAGTCTGTGTTAATTTGCACAGTTTGTAACCTAAAGTTTGAAGAAGACATTGGAATAAGTCATATGGAGAGCTGTGTACTGTAGAATTGTGCCAACTATTAGATTACTTTTTAAAGGGGGAAGATATATGTCTGGTTTCATTTCAACACTTGAAAGAAAAGGCAGTAGGTTATGTTAAATTCAGGAAGGAAAATAGTTAAAGTTGCATCTTTGTTAACAATTTGGAAGCATCTATTGTATTACTTCTGTAATGTTATTGAGCTAGTTTTATTAAGGCAAATTTATAGCGATGTTAGAAATTAATATCACTCTTATTTCCTCCACTGCCTGACTTTATTGAATGCCATGGGGCATATTAATCAGTAAAGCCAAGTAGTGCATGAAATAAAAGTATAAATTAACCTGTAACATGAATGTAAAAGGGGCTTAATAAAATAGAAATAAATAACACTTTAATGATAATCAACCTGCCCTGTCTGAGCCAAGCAAAAATTGTGATAATGCCAAACACAGGGTCTAAGAGTCCTATTTATTTGCATAAAGTTAGATAGAAGCAAGCACTGACATAATGGCCACATAAGCCAGAAAGGATGTGTTGCTCGAATAATGATACTATTGGTTCAACAGATAAACAAATGTACTGCATTAAAAGAGTTCAAACAATGAGCAGCTAACTATTCTATGTTCCTACTTTTTGTCAAGTGGTTTAGAAGAAAATGATTGCATTATTGGGTCCTCTCCCCTCCCCAATATATTCTGGTACTTTTAAAAGTACAATATATGGCTTTTAAATTTATTGATGTACGCTGTATTTTCTTCAAATTTTTTTAAATATTATATTTTATGAAAATTTTTTAAATATCTTTTCTGTCTGTAATTAGGACTCTCTTTTTTTCCGTTATTGTACCTTTTCTCTTTCTTTCTAAGTAAAATACAGTATTAATATCACTAATATCATATGTCTATAAATCATAAATATTTTTTAGGAAAAGACATTACTGAACACACTTACACATAACTGGATGACACTCTAATTTATTTCCCTCCAAAAGTTGTTTTCTAGGAGTGTATAATTGAATCAACTATGGTACTACAATATAAGACATCTACAAAATGAAAGTCAAAGATTAGTTAAAACAAGTAGCCATAGAATGATATTCTCAGCTCTTCACAGAAAAACTGAAACAGCCATAAATCTACACTTACACATGTAATCAAAAGGAGATCATGGGAGCAGAAAGAGAGGTTTGTAATATCTCTTATTTTTAGAAACATCTATTAGCCTCACCAGGTTGAGAGAAGAACAAAACAAAATAATACAATATCATTTTGAATAATAAAATGTGCTCCCCAAATGCAAGATGCTATTATTAATATTCATGGGAAGAAAATACAGCTCTACTCAGGCTTTTTCTTTTGGATTTTAGCATTGACTGTATTAATCAAGGAAGGCGATATAAAAAACACTTTAAATCATTCTAAAATTATGTGAACAGTGTGACTTTAAAGTATAACTTTCTTATTTTGCTTTCTAATGCTGATGCTAAATCAATTGAATTAAATCTTCACAGATCCTGTTCTCTGTCACCAAACTGAGCTCCCAGGAATAGTATTCCTGTTGTGTCTCCCTCTAAAATTCTCCCTGGCTCCCTCTGCCCCCAGAATAAAGCCCTAGATGCTTAGCTGCACATCAAAACTTCAGGCGGCCCCATACTTCCCTGTAGGCACCCAAGGTTACCATGTCTGGGTCTAACTGGGCCCCTTTCCAGCCCCACCTTTCCGTTTATGATCTTTCTGCCTGAAGAATCTCACCACCACTACATACTCCAACCCCGGCCCCCCTGCCATCCCTATAAAGATTTTTCCAACCTTCAAGTCACTGCTCAAATGCCGCTCCTCCCTAAAGTTTTCTGATCACTCTGAATTTGCATTTTTTATTTCAACATGAGGGGAACCAGAAATGGAGATCCGTGTAATTATTGATCCATCATAGAATTTTATGTCTTATACTGTTTTGGCAAAAAATAAAATAAAATAAATTCTTTCTCAATTTTTAAAAAGCTGTATGTATTGTTACCAATATTCAGTGTCCTTGGCAATGTGAAGCTGATGCTTAGTGTTAAGCTATTTCTTATGAAATCAAAATTTTACTCAATAGAAATTATTTAAATAAACAAAACCTTTCTTAGTGTAATTATGAAACCTCACATTGTAAGGTGACTTTTCTGATATTATGAGCAAAATCGCCAACGCAGAATAGAGTAGAATAATCTAGGATGGGCTGCACCATGTAAAATGTATGCCAGAGACACTACAATGGCTTATTTAGAGGGCAAAAAGTCATTCAGATATTCTAAATTATTTTATGATGGTGAAATCCTACTGACCCAAAGACCTCATCAAGCATAAGAAAACAATACTAAAGGCCACTGGGCTTTCGCATTTTATGGACTTTAAAACTGAAAATTAAGTCTGGGTCATATTAAAATACCAAGTGATTATGGTGGGACTTCTCCTCACTATCACAATCTCAAAAATATGTCAGATGGTATATTTTAACATCTACATTTTATTTTAGAAAAAAAAAAAAAGTTGTAAGTGCCAGAGGACAGCCACAGAGATTACAGAAAGATTTTAGCTGACGCCATTTTTTTTCTGTGTGAAATAACAAAATTCAGAACAAGTTTTTCCCCAGATTTAAAGACAGAGAGGAAAACTCTTACTGCCAAGTTCTTGCCTATCAATTATTCTTAGTCGTATCCTAATAATGTTATATAATTAAAGAATAAAAACTCACCCTCTTTGACTTAAAATTATAATGGTCTAGCACATGGTGATTATCTGAATTTCAAATATCTATGTTATAAATGTACATAGGGTGTAAACATCTTTGTCATAAATGTAAAACAACTATAGTAATTATTATTATTATAATCCAGCTAGAGAAATTGCAGAGCATAAAACAGTATGGGCTCCCCCTGCTGTTTCTACTGCTAAACTTAACTAACATTTCCGGTTGCCAGGGCTTGGTGCCCTGATTTGAAGGCCGATTCATAAACGAAGGGTAAACAAAACAAAATTAAAATGCCATTATGTCAATAAATCAGTGGGTCAAGGCGAAGAGGAGAAATGAGGTTGTCAATGCATTTAGTGTAATAAGTAAGCACGTATGTGAAGATGAGCATCGCCTGGAATTCCAAAAGCTACATTAATGAGCTACTGGGGAGCATTAAGACTGTCCTGCCGCTGCATTTAGATTAAGAAGTTTTCCAAGTTACATTTGCTGCGGAACTTTGTCAAATCCGAAAAATCATATAATGCCCATTGGCAACTTGGACACAGTGCCGTCATCTCAAATCTCTTCAAGTGCGACATGTAGACCAGCCCAAGCCCAACAGGGCACACTGGAGATAATTTTGGAGAAACCATAATGACATTGAACAGGAGGCTAGCTTAACATCTTGTCCAAGTGAGATCCCAGGCCTCCTCCATGATGGCTGCTTGGAGTTCTGCGGGCTAATGAGGGGAACCATCTGTAGTACTTTGCTGGCAGATGTGTCCCCTCACACTGTGCCAACGTCTCCTAATGGGGAAGTCTGCAGAGGGCTCCATATCACTCCATGAGGGAAGATTGTGCTATATAGCAACCGTATAATCTAGAGGCCAAACAAATATTTAAGTATTTGTATATATGCATTTTAGTATGCCTTGTTTTTTCAACTATCAGAAAGATGTGTATTTATTTGAAAGTCTGTTTTTATGTTGTAACATTCAGAGACACCCATGAGTAAAAATGATAGCCTACATTTATTTCTTTGGTAAAAATTTTATAGACTATTTCAAACGAAAGAAAGATCCAAATTGAGTGAACTGGTTATTTGCTGATATCACTATTTCAAAGTCATTAGAAAAATCTCCAAAAATATAGACACACACTCAGGTACGTTTTTCTTCCTTCCTTCAAATGTGTTCATTTTGCAATATAGAGTTCAATTTCTAATTTTATATTATAAAAAAATAATATGAAATTAAACTCAAATGAAAAAAGCTTAAAATCTTTATGAGTAAATTTCAAATTATGATGAAATGACATTTCAAAGCATTTACTTGGCAGCATATGGGAAATTTTATAAGGATTATAGTAGGCATCAAAATATTTTAAAGCAACCATTAAACAGTTTTAAAGATAGACCTAATCACAAACGGCATTTAAAATAAGTACTTACATACTACAAAGCTGTTTTAAAAGAACATAAATAATTTTATATTGTTGTAATTCTCAAAATTTTATATCAATTCAACTGTCATTCAATTCAGTTTCAATTAATCTACTGTCAATGAAAAAGCCTTGTTAAAATTAATTTTCCTTGCCCCCCAAAATACTAATAATAATCCTTTTCAGGTCCTAATTTGAAATTCTTATTCAGTTATATAGGCTCAGCTTCTATCTCAAAAGAGAAATAGAAGAAACCAGATAAGACTGAAGATTTTTAAATATTTAACCAGGGCCTTATTACACACCAAAAGTTGCTGGATGCTTAAAACCAAAGAGAAAAACATCCAAACTTTAACTTGGTTTGTAACACGGGTTGGTACATTTTTAATGTGAAATACTCAGCTTTTAGCAAAAGTGTAAAATACCCTTCAAATAGTAGTTTATGTAAATCTCACACAGCAGTGCCATGACCAGCTATTTTATCATCTAATGTTTCACACAGAGATTTTAAATGTATTTAAAATACAACTCTGTTATAGCAGAGTAACATAAATTAGACTGCCAGGTAAAATTGACAATTCTTCCTGCCTGAAATCTCCACTTAAATTAGATTGACCTTCCAAAAATATTATTATAAGAAATTTCCATTCAGATTACCCTTTTTCTCTATAACTAACATAGGTATAGATATACATGAATGACATTTAAAAAGAAAAGTTCTTCTTTATAAGCTTCAGCTTGTTTTCATAATAAATTCCACTTTGAATATCAGTACTAATAATTAATTTTAGGAATAAGTAAGAGAGTTATAAACAGCTCCCACTATTTAATGAAAGAAATATCTCAACTTCTGATCTTATTTATTAGCATTTGAAGTCCCTCCACAAGCCTAGTGAGATCAATTATGGCATAATTACATGAGAATAACGGCCTGCCAAAAATTCTTTGTTCTTAAAATAAATACTGTATGTTTTCAGTTTTCCTGTAAATCATTATAACCTATTTCAATCTGAGGATAAATTAGACTTCAAGCCTAAATTTATTTCATGCATCCCAAATAAAGTGTTTGCTGCCTGGAATTTATATATATTTTGTTTTCATAGTGCACCCACTACAAATATCATCTTAAGAGGTTTCTGCTTTATTAACCATTTGAGAGTTATTCATCTTAGAATTGTACCAATGAGAAGGTAGCAGAGCCTGTTCACAGTAGAAATATTTGCTACTTAAAAATGAACACAAATTTAGACTTACAACATGTCTGTCCTCAGTGCTGTGTTTGTGGTGAGATTCCATAGTTATTACATGTCCTAAGTATATAGTCAAATACATCTACAAATGAAAAACAAAAAGCTAAACATTCCCTGGCAAAAGACTGAGCTGCTCCATCAACATGGCAGGAATATTTCAAATAAATGATCTCTTCTCAAATCCTTTGAAAGAACGATTGCGTTTGTCTGGCCTTTCCTCTCCCCGCCCCTGCCCACCATTTTTCTCTGCTTTCATCTATAATCCCATCTGCCCCTCTCTTGTCACACTGCAATGATCCCCCATTATATTAAGGGGGGAAAAATGGGGAAGGACGAGGGCTAAGGAGAGGCAACAAGATGACAGACGCCTTCTCGGATTTGAGAGCGACAGCGCGGCTCTCGTGTCCTACCACTAGCTGGCGCCAGAGCTCTAAAGATGCAGTGATATATCGCGTCTTAGCTCGCTAATTAACAAAGCTGTTTTCAAACTGCGGTTATCGGAGGAAAACATGAAATAATTTTAACTATGAACATGTAGTAAAGCAGCAGCACAGAGTTTGCCATTCCGATTAAAATACCTCCATTTTATGCCTCCGAGCTTTTGTCTTCAAAAAAATAAAGAAATGAAACATTAAAGAATTCGTGAAGGTTTTTTTTTTTTTAATCTAGATAATAAATTGACGGGAAGTCTTCTTTTCCTCCACAAACTATTTACTATACATATAAAACTGTAAAATTTTCCGATTATATAATGCTCTGTTAACCTAAATAAAGTGTCTTTTTTATTATACCTTTAGTCTAATACGGAAATGTCTGACACATCAGGGTCACACACAGAAAGCGACTTTACTGCCTTAGCTCCTAATTCACTCTTATACCCTCTTTCACTGAAACTAGCTTCAGCTTTCCACTCTTGGCATACATGCTCCCAGAAACCCCTGCTGTCCTTGCCTCTTCTTGTACAAGCAGAACACTGACCTTCCAGATACTTCCATGGCTGCAGAGCTGTGGGATGGAGCTGGCCAGCCATCTAAATGCACATAATTCCTCATTTAGGGAAAGATGGCCTCTAGACAAAAGAACAGAAAACAGTGCGTTTGGATCACGACATAAATTATCATTATTCAAGTAAGATATGCTGAAATTTCGAACTGGACAGAACAAAATCGTATGCGAAAAATTCAAAGTCATGCTGCCATGGAAAATATTCTTTTTCATTTGGGAAAATTTCATATATGTAGTACATTTTTACAATTAGAAAAAAGACACCGATTATTTTGTCAAGAGAGGGTGAATTCAGACAAAACTACAGGGAAATACCATCGTGTTATAAGGAAATACTTCATAGTTTGACTTGTGAACATTTTAATGGCTGGCAATAATCATTCAAATTACGTGGCCTATTACACTCCCCCATCTCCTCAGGGACAGTGGTGTTGAGCTGCTTGGGAGAAGAGTATAAAGGGACCGACTGGTTTCTCTGAGCTTTCCTCTAGCTTTCATGGGCAGAAAAATGTCAAGCTTTCCTTCCCTCACCCTTACCCTAATTCCTCAAAGAAAAGAATGATAAGCTTTATCTTGAGCGAACTTGCCTTACCCTACTTTACAAATGAGATAAATGTTTTCTGTACTTACGAGCCAGTCTCTCTATGAGCCAAATGTGTACATGTCGTGCCTCTAAGGACTGCGGTTCTAAATCCTTTACTGAGCTGAGTTTTCCCTTAGGATTAGGGAATCATTGTCCTTTAGTGTCCAAATACAGCCCCAGAAATAAATCAGGAGAGTGTGGTCTGTAATATCAGTTGATGTTTGTTTTGATGCTTCAGTTTTCCAGCTGAAATCTTTATAAACCCTTATCTAATGAAACCCAGGTGACTTTGATGTAGGAGAAGGGAACATTCAGAAGGTGAAAATGAAATTTGAGGGACATGTCAAAATTTGTGCACAGCGAGCACATCGGAGTTCAGTGTGTCTGCCATGTAAGCGAGGGTCAGATTTAATCCTTTGCTATTGGTTGTAATTTTGCTGGGCTTTTCCAGGAGACATAATGACAGAGAAACTACATTACCATGATTTGGAATGCCCGGCTCTTCATGCTTACTACAGTTATCTTTTGTTACTTAGTGGCCTTGACCCATAGATGGACTGCATCAGTTGCAAATGAAACCAGCAGGTCCATCTCCAAAGCCTAGTGCAGGCCTGAGTCCTATACGGTTTAATTCATATTCCACTCAACATGCCCGTTTTATTTCCAGTGGAAATTGCTCATTTAATTGCACTGTAAGTTTTATGGGGTATGCCCCAGGCTGCGTTCTTTATTCTAGGCATTTCAGTATTTATGGGCAGAGCTATACCCAAAATTTCAAACATAAAGTAAAACCAGCAAAATATGCTCTCCTCTGGTTCCATAAATACTTTTCACCAGTTTCATTATTTTTTCCAATGAAATTAAATGAGTATATTAAATCTATAACATAGACTATTGCTTGGTGTCTCCAGAGCTGCTTTTGTCCTTCATATTCACATCTGATACAGCTGTGCTTTCCTACTTAAGAATAAGACTGCCAAAGAGCAAGCGTGGTCCATTCTGTGTGTGGGCTAGCTCTCCAGCAACAAAAAAGAAAGACTTCTACAGAATTTTTATCTATGAAACTAACGTGATTTTTAAAAAAAATTTAATAAACTGCCTGCTTCTAGGTGACACCTACACACAGTAAATAAACACTAGATTACAGATCTAATGCATGTGTTGCAGAATGGGGTTGGTTTAAAGAAATAAATATCTATGTCAGCCTCTGTCACAGATGGTTTCTGTGTTTGGGGGCAAGGGCAGACAGACATGATTTTACCTACAGTAGGTCAGAATACATTCCTAAAACTACTCAAATGCTAATAAGATTCTATTGTGTTTTACTAAACCTATAATTGCTTCTATCTACTACTGTTATCCCACTACGAAATATATGAAAGCATATTTCCAGGGAATTCTGGAGATTTAGACAATCGTTTCCAATGTACTAGATCTTAATGATTCAGGGATGACTGCAAACAAGATGGGGGATGGGGTGGGGAACGGAGGCTAGGAATCTTAAGAAAGATGTGGCTTCTTCCTTCCCTGAAAAACCCCTGGCAGTACACGACCCCTGCAAATCCTGTAGAGTATGGGGGAGACACTCAGCAGCAACCCTTCATATGGGACTCGGTTTAAACCTACTGATCACAGTACTGATGTGATCATTCCTGTTATTGGTTGGTATTCAGTGAAGCTGCAAGTCGCTGAAAACCCAAAATAACAGCGGCTTAAACAGATAGAAACTGCAGTAGTCATTAGGGCAGTTCGCATATGCTGGCTCTCTTTCCTTTTGGGCACATGGGAAAACCATACTTCCCTACGGCCTTTAAGATTAGGCATGGTGATGTGACTTGCTTTAGCCAACAAAGTGACATATGTGTCATTTTCAGTGGAAGTTTTAAGAGTATACATTTTACTACATCCCCTTCGCCTGTTTCTGAAATAGTGGAAGCTCTGGTTGAGATGGAACGCTTCAGCCTGGGTCTCTGGGTACCAGGATTGAACAGAGTCCGCCTGCTGGCCAACAATGGATAAGTGGTGTGATCAAGAAGTAAACTTCCGTGGTGGTATGCCACAGTAAATTTCCTTCTCACATAAAAGTCTAGGTAGGAGGGCCAGAACTGGGACAGTGACCCATGGTTTTGGGGACCCATACTCCTCTGTTTTGCTGTTCTGGTATGTATTGCCATGTGGTCATGTTCTAGGATCCCCAGCAGCATGGAGCTCCCAGAAGTGGTCTCCCTTCCACTTAGATTGCCCCTCGCAGAATTTGGTTACATGGCTACACTTGGAAATGTAAGGGAAAGGGAATGGATGAAGATTAGATGAGGCTCAGCCAAAATCTCTGGACTGTTCCACTATGTAAGGGGAGATAGGTTACTGCCACTCTCTCTGGTCGGGGGAGTGAAGCCCTATTATCTCAAAACTCCTCTTGTAAACAGAAGCTGGTGATAGGGCTTCACTCCCCCTGCCACCACCACTTTTTGTAAAAATACAGAATTAGACTATCAATCAATGTGGATGATGAGAGATAGAGGCCACCTGATTTTATTTGTTATCGGAGAGGGACCTTTTTCTTCCCCAGCATCTTTTTTGGCGAGAAATTCTGAGATGACAGTCCTCATTATAACTGTCAACAAGATTTGAGAAGACACTGTTTGTATTAATTCCATGCACTTGCTCATCTGACTACTTTTAAAGAAACACTACGAAAATTAGATTTATATTATCTGATATGATATCTCATTAAGAGTCCCAGAAATACAAGATACAGGGCTATGAGTTTGGCTACACATTCATTGTTTCTTACAAAGATCAGAACTAAAGAAAAATCAATCACTGTGATCAATTCTAACTTTGGGGGCTTGTTTTCCCATTGTGTCTGAGCTGAAGATGGTAGCAAGAATTAGTGCCGTCATCTTTAAATGTACACAACACAATTGATCCACTTCCCAAGATAGTCATTGAACAGACTTGGTGAAACTGGTCACAGTAGAATTGTCATTGCAAAAAGAACTTTGTTCTTTTAGCAATATACTCAATTCAAAGCAAAGTGAAAAGCTTTTTTGTCTGTTTTAGTTTCACATCTAAGTTCATTTTCAGTCACCACTTCTTGTGTAGAAATATTTTTTTCATTTTTTTATCGTCAAATGTGTTTCTTAAGCATTTTTTATGAATATAACACATAGGCCGGGAAGGAACATTACCCACAAAATACTGATGTTCCAAGATGTGGGGAGAAGGCAGACCAGTGGGCGGGCGTATAACAATTTTTGTACCAAATTAACCATCAAAATGCAAATCAGAAAAGGACCTGAGGAAGGCAGCAGGACAGTGTCACGCTGTTCTTTCTTTCTCCTTTCATTGACTGTGCTTCTTTTCCTGCTTCCTTACTTTATTTACACAGTGGGAAATCTATTGTCCATTCCTAGGGTTCAAGCCTGCCTGGATTTGTTTGACAAACTGGTTGAGCAGGCCTAGCAGAAGCCCGAGGGGCCTCTGGCAATGGACTTCAATTGGGTCTGCTACTTAAATTCAAACACATCCAGACAAGTCTGGCAAATTAGTAGGAGGTAGAGCAAGGGGGGTATGTGTGAGATGCAGAAAAGTCTCCCAACAAAAACTCATTCTCGAGGAAGAGGGAGAGCCTTATTTGCTTGACACAAGGACTGATTTATTTTCTCCTCTCAATTCTTTTTTTTTTTTTATTGAGGTATAATCGGCATACAATATATTAGTTTTATGTGTACAACAAAAAGATTTGATATTTGCTTATATTATGAAATGGTCACTATAATAAGTCTAGTTAATATCCATCACCATACATAGTTACAGAATTTTTTTTCTTGTGATAAAAACTTTTAAGATTTTCTCTTATGTGGTGTCACATGGATACTAGATTTATCAGGGCAATCAGTTTGTAAGTTATATGTGTCTAATCACTATGTTATACACCTGAAACTAATAATATTTTATGTCAACTGTAATTGATTATTTTTTTATCCTTTTATTTTTATTTTTTTAATTGAAAAAAAGATTTACTCTCAGCAACTTTCAAATATACAACACAGTATTGTTAATTATAGTCACCATTCTATACATTACATCCCCATGACTTATTTATTTTATAGCTAGAAGTTTGTACCTTTTGTCTCCCTTCACCCATTCTGCCCACCTCCTTACCCCCAGCCACGGGCAACCACCAATAATGCTAACCTCTGCATATTGGTGTAATTTTAGTATAGGTGCTGCCAAAGCAAGCATTCAGAATAATTCTTATGATTGTTTTTGTTTTTCAGCCTAGGAAATTGAGACCTGGGGTCATAATCTGTGTACCTAAAGGGATCACCACTGTTAGAGGTTTAAGCAGGATTTGCTATCAGATCAAAAAACAAGACTGAAGGGTATCTTTATGTACATTAGAGAAAGATGCCTTGCATCAGAGCCTGGCCAGGGGAGAGGCCGGGGCTGGTAACCAGGTTCAAAACCAGACAGCCACACATTGAGGCCCTGACTGGAATGAGGTTCATGCTATTAAATCAAGATGCCCAAAAGTACCCAACTCTTGCATCAGCCCAGCAACCTCTCCTCCCCATAGATCCTGGGAAATGGGACATCAAAGAACTATACTCCTAAAATCCCAGTGCAGAGCTCAATGTTAAATAGGCCAAGCACATGGTTTAGGCTTAACTTGAAATGAGTTCTCTCCCTCACCTTAAGCCCAACCCACATCTTGGCATCTTCCATCCCTCAAGCCAGCTAGCCTCATGGGATAAGAGACCAAAGTAAAAAATAGCCCAAATAGTGACCTGAAATCTGATCTAACAAAGCTTGAGAAAAGAACAGCAAGAGTTGGGGCAGAGACCTAAGGAGAGTGATCTAATGCTTAAATCACCAACACTCAATGATACCAGTGGTCGATTTTAGTCTCAAAGTGCAATTTTAGGGAGCCACTACAGCAAGCTGGTGAGGAAAAAAAAATTAGGCCTCCAAAAGTTATGCAGAATAAATCAATACAGTATTGCAATACCATAACCCAAAAGGAACAAGAATGTTAACAAGAACTTAAAGAAATATTAACACTGCTCCTTGGCACATAAAATGTAGAAGAGTGGCATTTTTCTGGAACACATCCATTTCTGTAATTAACTAATCTAAGGGAGGCCAAATTTACTAAACTCCAAGTTCACAACCAAAGGTTTTTTTTCTTTTGATATATCTTAAAACATTTTAAGTACTTTAAACCATCATTTTATGTAGATTTTTTAGAAAGAGAATGGTATGCATTGTAACTGCTATCGTTTTAGTAAATAATAAAATTAATGCCATCTCAAAACAAACAGTGACATAAACAATAAAATGATTCACAGTTCTTCAAATAGTAATATTCACCATGTATTTTACTCAGAAAGGAAGAAACTATCCAACCGAGGCGTGGTTTTCAAACTTCTTTTGGTCCAAAAAACCTTTTTCAAAAGCTGTATTTTACATAGACATTCTCTATAAATACAGGTAAAATCAGACCTGCTACAGGGATTTGCTGGTAAATGTTTAACAAGGAGCTCTCCAAGAAAAACCGATTTGGAGGTTTACTACTTTCTATGCTGTAAGCGCTCCCACCCATGGCCACTGCTGAATGCAGACTTGGGAAGAGATGCACATAACCTGCTCTTAGGAGCACCCCACCTCTGAAACCTCTGCACCACCACCACCACCTTAATGCCCCGAGGGTACAGTTTGAAAACTCACAGTAAGATAACTTTGTTCAGGAAAATGTTTTGGTGATTATCTCTAAGATTACAAAATCGCTGCTTACCAATACCGAGAAATCCTGTTTTCCTAGTCTTATCTCATGAGTCAGTGATAGAACTTTAAAAATACACAGTAGGGATTTAGTAACCGCCAACGGACAACTTCCCCCCACTCATTTAAATAAACTTTTGACCTTCATCCTATGACATTCCCAATAAATTATTTACTATATTTTTGTCTCAAATTTAACATGATACAGAATTCTAAAGAAGGCACACAAATTCTTAAAATTTTGCTTTTAAAATTATAAAAGTCAGTGCACACAGATTTTATCTAACTCCCACTTTCCCTCCTTCTCCTTTCCCTTATCTCTTTCTCTCAAATTCTCTCATCTCCTTCTCCTACTCTCTCTTTTTACCTATCTCTCTCCAAAAGTTATAATAAATTTGGAGATATCTAGCCTGGTTGAACAAGGAATTTCTACAGAAGTGGAGAATGTTTCAATCCTTTACCTGCCCAGCCTTAGAAATGAAGGATACACGCCTTTAGATTTGGGGCAGTGTAGGGACATGGCCAGACGCAAATTACCTTTCTGCTAGTATTTCTGTCTCTGAAAGCGCAGGGGGTCAGAACAGTCGGTTACAGTCATGTAACAGACAAATGTCCAGTTAGAGAATGCTTCCGGGAGCACAGTCGCCTATGGATAAAAGGATTAAAGGAGGAACTGATGATATTGCCACTTCTTAGCAATATTCATGTTCTCTCCCCTCTTTTTACGTGTTTGCTTTCTTGTTAGCAAATAATCATATCATTTTTCTCTTCTTTTCATGGCTCTCTCTAGCCATCTTTTTTTTTTTTTTTTTTCCCATAATATTGCTGGATTATACTATCAGGAGACAAGAAACATTTCCTCACACATGCTAGGACTCCACAGTGAAATCCTTGCAGTTCTCTCCTCAGCCGATCAAGTCAGCCAAACAAAAGAAGGAGCTGGGAGGAGTCCACAGAGTTAAATAAAGAAGGGAGCCCTAGAAGGCCGTCCTTCCCAGCCTGTGGCAGCTGAGCGGCTGAGCCAGTTCATGGATTCCACACACATTTATGGAGCCATTACTATGTGCTAGGCACTTGCTAAGTGCAGAGGCTCTAGAAATCTGTTCTGCTATCCAAGAGCCCGTTTGCTCTTATTTTATGTTTTTGTTGTTTATTTTTGTAGGGGCAGGGAATTTGGTAGTCTTTTTTTCATTGCAGGCAATATTTAATTACCTTGCATATACCACACAGAGACTTGTCTGAGACTCTCAGCAAAGGTCCACCAAAGTAACCCTGCCCTCTGACTAGAAGGGAGTGAGGGGTAGTGTCTTGGAAAAGGAAGGTAGG
>NW_011888783.1:13622969-13627765 GCF_000151845.1 Pteropus vampyrus | reverse complement strand
TTATGTGCCTCATCCAGTGGAAGCCTTACTTAACTCTTATACTCAGCACATCTCTGCTAGCAGACTAACTTCTTACAAAGTTATTTTACTGTCTTCATCTAATGTGACCCTTGATCACTATAATACTCCGAACCCTGCTACTCTCTTCCCTCATTGTCCTCTGACAAAAGCCCTCACGACTGTCTGACATTAACAGACCAACTACTAATTCTTCAAGTTAATTTACAGGAAACACCTCTTGAAAATGCTGAGTTAGTTTGGATTACTGATGGTATTTACTTGAAAGATGAAACAGGACACTATCAAGCAGGCTATGCAATTATCTCTCTGAATGAAACCATAGAGGCCAGTCTAATGCCTCAGGCAACTTCTGCTCAACAAGCAGAGCTCTATGCATTAATTCAAGCGTGCAGTTTGGCCAAAGGTAAAATGGCTACCATGTGCACTGATAGCAGGTAAGCCTTTGTTGTTCTTAGGACTTTGGTATGCTCTGGAAACAGAGAGGATTCTTGGCTTCTTCCAGACAAAAGATAAAAAACAATTCTTACGTTTTAGAACTCTTAGAGGCTATCCAATTATCTAAATCTTTAGTGATCATAAAAATCCCTGGACATTCGATGACAAACACAGAGGAAAATAGAGGTAATTGTTTGGCTGACACTGCTGCTAACTTAACAGCGTTAAAATAATCCCAGCCCCAATGGAAGCATCTATGCTACCGGCTGAAGCAATTGGCGATTTAAAAGATAACATATGGAAGCACAGCATTTAGCTGTTCGATAAAATAGAAAAAAAAATGTTTAGAATGAGGCTGTAAATTTGACCCTAAAAGAAACTTACAGGTAGGTCCAAACAACCAACTACTTTCTGATTGTATACAACACTATATGTTACAATATGTACATGAACTTAACTCACTAGAACACTGACAAAATAGTTTCACAGGAAAACAATACTACTGGAAGTCATCTCCAAAGATAGCTTCCCTGGCATACCATTAATGCCAAATCTGCCAAAAGCATAACCCTAGAAAGCCCATTCACACCTCCATGGGGCATTTTCCTTTGCTTTTTGGAGCCTTTGAGGTCTGGCAAGTGAACTTTATTCAGTTGCCCCTTCTCAAGGATACAAATATGTGTTAATGATGAATTGTGTGTTTTCTCATAGGGCAGAAGCATTCTCATGCCTCGGAGTCAAAGCCTCAGCAGTTAATAAAATACTCCTGGGAAAGATCTTCCCCACTTGGGGAATTCATTTCACAGGACAGATTATGCAATTTGAAAGATTTGGCCAATTTTGCAAGATTCCCATGGTGCTTTTCATCCCCAGTCCTCCAGTCTTATAGGATGAACTATTGGGTAATCAAAACTCAATAGGCAAACATGGTTCCCTAGTGTAGCGGTTAGCACATCTGCTTTACATGCAAAAGGTCCTGGGTTCATGCCCCAGTAGAGCCACAGTCTGTTGTCTGTGGCCATGCCACCCTGAACAAGCCCTGTGTCTGATCTTGGAAGCTAAGCAGGGTTGAGCCTGGTTATTATTTGGATGGGAGACCACCTAGGAAGACCAGGTGCTGCAGGCATAAATAATAAATAAATAAATAAAAATAAAAAAATTCAATAGGGAAAACTGAGTCAGTCTTATAAGTTGCCTTGGCCTAAGGCTCTTCTTCCCTTGGTATTATTCAACCTAAGATCTATTCCCTTTAGATTGTCTCCTTTTGAAATTATTACCAGCAGACCTACGAGATTAGATCAAGGAATGTATGAATCTGCACTGGTGAAAGGTGACCTTATGATTTACTGTTCAAAACTTATAAGGGCCCACAAGACTAACTCATAGCTCACAGAGCAATCTTTCCATAACATGCTTCTGGGAGATGAAGATCTACAACATCATGGTCTCCACCTGGAGCTTACATTAGAAACACCCTCTCCATAAAGATGCCTTCCATTGAGAATACAGTCGATAATATTGTAATAGCTACGTATGGTGTCAGATGCATACTAGACTTACCAGGGTGATCACTTTGTAAGTTATGTAAATGTCTAATCAATATGCTATGCACCTGAAACTAATATATTGTATGTCGACTGTAATAAAAAAAAATTTTTTTTTTAAAGATGCCCTTCAGTCCCAATGGAAAGGGCCATATGAGGTATTACCCCTCTTCAGGCTTCCTCTTGATGTGCAGGAATCCCACTACATTGCCCTACCCAGGCTTGTCATTCCAACATTATCCCTGATACTGTGACCTATAAGCTTTCACTCTTACCAAAACCTGATTGTATTGTTTCCTTAGGTTTAGAAAAGTTGAGGGTTTTGCTCCTTTCTTCTAATTTCCTTTCTTGCTTTTGCCCAAACCAGTCTCCAAAAGTAATGTCGATGATTGATCTGAACCTGAGACATTAAATTAGGCCAAGTTTACTGTTGAGCAAATTCACTGTGTTTAAAGGTCATGTTCTCTTCTTTTTTTCCCAAGACTAGAACAATTGGCAGCCTGATTCAGGTTCTCAGGCATCTCTCTCTTATTATGTTCTTTCATGTGGTCAATCAGATGATAATATCTCAAAGCAAGTTTGAGAACAGAACTGTCCACAACCTCAAGAGAATCTAATCTTCCTTGACTTTGATTAGACCCTTAACTAGTAGTCTCAGGGGGAAATACCTAAGGCAAAACAAATGCAAAAGTTAAAAAAAAAAAAAAGAGCTATCTTCGTTTAGGTCAGGAGTGAAGTAGTTTGTGGGAAACTGGATAAATACTAAAAAAATAATAATCTGAAGAATCATATTTTATGTTTTACCTAATAACAAGTCAAATATTCATAAAATTCTTTATGTGTAGAGAAGGCAGAAGAGGTGCCTGGTTAGTGCTGGAAATTTATCATGGGGATGGAGCGAAGAGGAAGCTCCTATATATATATAAAAATAATTTACTAAAATTTTTTTGGTTAATCTGAGAGATATGGGCTAGTGAACAGAGAGGATATTCTGTCACTAGAAGGTCTTGGTGAAGAAGGTACAGTAGGAAGGGGAGGGAGCTCTAGTTCTGCTACATAGAGCTCAGCTGAGAAACACTACCCACTGAATATGCTATTGGCTCTTTCATGAATACGATTTTATTTTATGACTGTTGTGGAGATTTTAAAAAGATAAAGCAAAAGAGAAAAGGAATAAAAACGTAGAGTTTTAATTTGGACTTTGCCCACATTTAGCAATTAGACTTTGGTCAAATTACTCAACCCACAATGAAGAGACAAATTTTGACTGAGTAGAGAGGAAATGATAATAAATGGTTGGAAAGCATCCCATTACTAAATACCAATGTGATCAAGGTTCGGTAGTTTTTATTTTTGTTTTTTTATACGAAATGAAAATTAAATGTTTAATTTCTTAATTCTGAAAACAATATTTTCTCAGCAACATGATGCTAGCCAGAAGTTTCTGAGTCTTCCTGAGGCTGCCCATAGGCAACTATGCAGACAAACCCATATAAAGAAGGGTACTTCTAGAAATATCAAGTTGTAGTTTCTATCAAAAAGATTGGGTTTTTTTGTTTGTTTGTTTGTTTGTTTTTTTAAGTAAAATATTGAAACATGTTCCTTGGGCAGAATATCTTTTAGATGCCTCAGCCCTTGGGCAATCTTGCAGGACTGAGTTCTTAACCTGTGGAATCCGATGCTATCTAAGGGTAGATAGGGTGAGATTGATCTGAGTTGTAGTCCACCTGAGTTGTACTTTACATACTCTCAGGATTTTATTTTTTCTGATTCATGTAGCTGCCTATGTTTTTAGCAATTTGCTGTCCAAGAATTACTTACTGCTGTGAGAAATCCCCCTCCCACACTGGATTCGGGTACAGAAACTTTACATGTCCATTATGAAATATTTCTAGATCCTTAGAACCAACAATTATTTCCCCACCTCGCTGAGGCACAGGACTTTAATCTGGACCACACAACTCAGTACTTGCATGTCTTCCTGTCCTAACTATATTAGAAGGACAGAGGACAGATGTCTTAAGACCTTTTAGTGTTTCCAAAGCTTTGCATAGTGCTTGCACACATATTTGGTTCTCAATAAATTCTTGATTAATCAGGATACAGGGGAAGAGTCTTTGGAGTCTGAGGAAAAAGAGATGAAATTTATATCAAAACACTATGGTGTCTCTAAATTCATATCAAAACAATTATTTATCATCCATGCAATTTGAAGACATTGACATAAAATAGATCTTTAACAGTTATTCCTAAGACCACCTGAGTTGTACTTTACATACTCTCAGGATTTTATTTTTTCTGATTCATATAGCTGGCCTATGTTTTAGCAGTTTACTGGAAAACAGAGTCTGAAGGAGATTGAATGCTCTTGCTTTATGTTGTAGGTGTAAACCCCAGACAGTGAGAGGGAGGAGAAGCAGGAAGGAATGGGAAGCAATGCACAGGTAGGCTGTATCAAAAAACTTGCCATGGGGTAGTCAGTCAATGAAAGGGAGGGAGGAAGATGATAATCGATCTGCCACACTCTATTTGATCTTATTTCTAGTAATCAGAGTTCATCCCGTGTGTAGTTAGTGCCCCGGCCCTTTGCATTGCATCATCCCGATCCTTTGACAGCCACTTGGGAAGCCAGATACCATGATCTTTAGTGTGATGTTTCATCCAAGTCTCAAAGGTAGGAGGAGCCAGAAACCTAATGGCTGGCACAGCAGCAGCCAGGAAGAACCAACATCCTGGACAAGCAACTCATCAGCCCCAGCAGCAGAACTACGTAGGCCCGTTATTCATTTTTGGGCT
>NW_011888783.1:13620819-13622919 GCF_000151845.1 Pteropus vampyrus | reverse complement strand
AGTTATTCCTAAGACCACCTGAGTTGTACTTTACATACTCTCAGGATTTTATTTTTTCTGATTCATATAGCTGGCCTATGTTTTAGCAGTTTACTGGAAAACAGAGTCTGAAGGAGATTGAATGCTCTTGCTTTATGTTGTAGGTGTAAACCCCAGACAGTGAGAGGGAGGAGAAGCAGGAAGGAATGGGAAGCAGTGCACAGGTAGGCTGTATCAAAAAACTTGCCATGGGGTAGTCAGTCAATGAAAGGGAGGGAGGAAGATGATAATCGATCTGCCACACTCTATTTGATCTTATTTCTAGTAATCAGAGTTCATCCCGTGTGTAGTTAGTGCCCCGGCCCTTTGCATTGCATCATCCCGATCCTTTGACAGCCACTTGGGAAGCCAGATACCATGATCTTTAGTGTGATGTTTCATCCAAGTCTCAAAGGTAGGAGGAGCCAGAAACCTAATGGCTGGCACAGCAGCAGCCAGGAAGAACCAACATCCTGGACAAGCAACTCATCAGCCCCAGCAGCAGAACTACGTAGGCCCGTTATTCATTTTTGGGCTAAGACAAAGCGATCATTCCTGTGGGGGCAGAGAGAATCTGAGGAAGTGCATAAGATGTCTCTGACATAATGTAGCATACGATTCAGAGGAGAAGACCATTTCCCATTTTCTCTGAGAATTCTTTCCCTGAAATCTCAAAGCGGCATAATATATTCATTATGGTAATCAAGAGGAATGCCCCAGCTTCCATTCTGTGTGCATAGAACAAGGATCTTTGCTCACTTCATTGGAATTACATTAGAATGTATCTGAGATAAAGATATTCCTTCTGCCAGCTATACGATCTAGGGGTGAGCAGTGGGAACTAGCTTCTCTATTTTCCATGTAATACCTGATACATAAATAATCTATGGTTTAAATCAAATGTATCCTATGAGAATTGTATGAATTTATCAGGGGACTCCACTGTGCAGCTTCCACAAGGAAATGGGCTACTGGCAAAATTGCTCCTTACACGAACCCTAAGAGAGAGCACCACACTTTAGCTTTCACACACAACCACTTTCCATTGTAGGCCTGCCCTCTTGGGGGATGGAGTAAGCCCACTTTAGTGACTTCCAGAAAAACAGGTAAAATTTGCAGAGCCCGAGGCAAGAATACAAATAGAGGCCAGTGCCTGCCTGCAGGCTGCTCCCACCTTCTCTTTCCACCACCTGCTCAGACCTACCATAGGAGGGGCCTCTGGAGTATTCTTGTGGACACTCCAGCGCATTCATCTAAGGAGCCCATGGAATGATGCACCCTAGGGAGGAGAGATATAGAGAAAGAACACTGCAGGCTCTGCTGTGTGTGCTGGGCTGTTTGGGCAAGGAACTAGGGGATTCTAGGAAGTTGGAGCATGGTCTAGAAGCGGGGTTGTCCTATGAAAATCAAAAAGTGCATATCTTGCTGAAAGTAATTGAGGGCAGTGGACTGGCTTGCTCTGCTTCGGCCTGGAGGCCTTTCCACAAGTTTCTAGGGGGTGGTATCAGTACTGCTTGTTATCTGCAGATGACATCCTGGCATTTGAGGTGACTAGCTGCATATATTTCTTATGAGAGATCAAAGGCTTTGTTTACTGTGCAGTAATTTTTTGTTTTGTGATCCTATTATGTAATCTAGTCAAGGAATTGATTATTGTCTTTCAATAGCTTATACTGCAGAGCTTATTTTGACAAAGAACTGCAGAAACGAAATAGTATGAAGATGTTAGGAATTATATAGTGAGAGATCACTAGGTGATGATTATAGCTTCAGTTTAAATTGTGTATTGCAAACTATTTTGTTTCTCTTGTGGATGAGGAGATAGGATTTGAGGATTTAGCCAATCTCCCAACCTAATTTCTCGGGGAGAGCCCTTAGAAATAATTCATTCCTCTGTCATGAAATGATATCAGACATTATTTTGATTACAATTTATGTCATTGCCCTGCAATCAGAGATTTATTGTATGTTGTGATAAAGTAGCTAGTGGACTATTTTATACCCCTTAACTCAAATGCATCTAATTAGGTGAGCAAAACATAATTAACATCTACATTTCACACAACTTTGGAAGGAAAAAAA
>NW_011888783.1:13616856-13619769 GCF_000151845.1 Pteropus vampyrus | reverse complement strand
GCTGAAAGACTCCTTTCAGTTCTCCGAGGTGTGTGGTCACTAAACATGAACAAAACTTAAGTGTTTGACACAGAAGTAGCTTGAGGACTTCAGAATACATATTCCTTGTAGTCGAGTTTGTGCCTTGTCCATCAGAGCACTGCAAATATTAATGAATATGTTATAAAAATAAGCCTTTTGTTATCAAATAGTATAAAGAATGTTAAAATTTTATCGTAAACCTTAAATAAGCTTTTCAGATTTGTCTGCAAAGAAAACCTCAAAATCAATGATATATTTAATGTCTATGTATATTTCACAAATATAGGAAGATTACCTAAAAGTTGGATTTCTTTACTATAAGAGAAATCATAAACATGGCCACCTTCTTTTTTCGTATCTGTGAATACTATGATTCAGGTAATATAAAACAAAGACAAAAAACTATCTTACGTAAACATTCAAGTCATAATTATGGTGTAAATAAATAAAGCTCCACTATAAAGATGAGGCCTCATTTGGGTTGCATTTATTCTCCAAAAAGTATTTCATTTTACTGAAGTCTCAGATTTTTCTTATTGCTTGTTGCTATCTCACTAGAATATTATATCAATAATTATAAGAATAAAATATGGCATAAGTTAATGGGGGAGTTGAACTAGATCATTTCTAATATTTCCTCGAGGTCTAATATTCTAAATTTTATTATAATAAAATTTCATAAATAACATAAAGAGAGGAGCATAACATTATTATAGAAACAATGAACTAATTAAAACACCTGAGGTGTAGAATCCTTTCTGTAAACTGATCTGGCAATTCTTTTTTGATGGGTTTGAATATACATGGAACTTCATTATCATGAGAGGAATTAAAGTGGTCCCTAAGAGAGTAAGCAACACACCCATGGTCACATGTCAACCCAGTGTGAATTTGTTAAAATTATCATATATCAAGAGAAAAATCATTAAATAACCTTATTAGATTTTATTTGTCTATCTTAGTCAGTTTAGGCTGAACAACAAAGATTTATTTGTTACAGTTCTGGAGACTGGAAAGTCTAAGATACAGACAGATTTGGTGTCTGGCGAGGACCCTCTTCCTGGGCTGCAGATGGCAGCCTTCTTGCTGTATCCTCACATGGCAGAGAGAATGATATCATATCTCTTGTGACTCTTCTTACAAGGGCACTAATAATTCCATTCATGAGGTCCTACCCTCGTGACTTAATTACCTCCCAAAGGCCCCACCTCCAGTACCAACATATTGGAAATTAGAGCTTGAAAATACTAATCAGGGGTGGGGGACACAAACACTCAGTCTCTTTTGTTAATGTGAGCTGTTTGCTAAATAGCATTCTTGAGAAATATGTGAATTTAAAAATACAGTGACAGGAAGTTGTGGCTTTGCGTCACTCACTTTCTTTGTCTGTGTTTTAATTTGTTCTTCTGTAAAAATGTGGAATTGAACTAAATGACCTGTAAAATCCCTTCCAGCTCTAAAATTACCACCATGAGGGTTCGATACTTTGGGAAGGTCTAAATATTTTCAAAAGTTTTGGTTTATCAAATATCTCTCTAGCCGATATAAGGCTAAAATTAGAAATTTGGTGTTTACATTCATTTGAATAAAAATAAAATAAAGAAGAAAAAGACGTACATAGAAACAAGTACATAGTATAAAAAAGTCATAGTCTATACCCTTTAACACTGTTTTACCTTTCAGTAAATAGCAATCTTCATTGAAGAAGAGTCAGTTTTCTACATTTTAGAAACTTAACTCAGATTAACTATCTCATACAGTTCTAACTGTAGCAGTGACACCAGTATGAGACCAGTTTGTCTTTATTACTTATTATAAGGTCTAGACTAAAAATTTCAAAATTGAGAAATCAAGGTCATTTTTAGGCAAAAGAAGAAAAAACTCAAAATTATTTCAAATTGGGGACTGGAAATTTGTGACAATTCTCTCTCAGATACATAGAATCAGTGTTTTGAACATGTTGGCACATTTTGAGGTACTTAATGCTAAATGATTTTTATGAGGCTGCTTGAGTCCTTGCTTAAGTGTATTTGAAACTTCCTTTATGCCTCCCCCAAAACACTTTTATTGCTCTTTATTGTTATTTAATAACAATACTGTCTGCTTTTTAAATTGTCTTATAAATAGTAATAGTGCTTAAGATAAATCCAAATTTAAAATAATATTAATGAAGTAATATATACATTTTATTTCCATAACTCATAAAACTGCTTTAAATCTAAATCACTGCAAATTAGAACATTCATAATTATTCTTTCATATGGTTCATTGCATATTAGAATGTTTATAATTATTAATATCATATGATATTATCTGATTTAAGGGACTTTTCACCAAGACATAATTAAGCTGCTGAAAAAAGTATAGTAGAAATATAATTACATGTAGATAATTAAAATAATAAAAATTGGAGAAATCTAAGATATAAACTGAAAAAATTAACCTGGCTTTACTAGTATATCTAATAGTGTTTAAAATATTGTAACTACAACTTTACAAGAGCATGATAGTATTTGGACTGAACAGAATTCACAGATGATATTGTAAGTTTGAAGTAAACACAGAACATATGCTAGCTAGCATACTCTGTGAATAAGCTATAAGATACAACAAGACCAGAGATGTATTATCATTATAAATCCAACATGGTTAGTCCTACCAAATGGAGATTCGTATCTTGCAAAAAAAGTGGGGGGAGGACATTCAGGGTTCTCTGTCCTTATAACTCTTTATAGTGTTTCTACTATTATATCAGGTTTTTACTAGTAGTCCTGCTTTGTTCTCTTATGTGTACTCCCAACCACAATCTGAATTGCACTTTGTTTTGTACTTTCAGGTTTATGATTGTCATAATTGCTGCAAGGGACTAATCGAAAGCATAGATCTGTCACA
>NW_011888783.1:13299673-13615866 GCF_000151845.1 Pteropus vampyrus | reverse complement strand
TTTTTGTTACTTTCTCAGCTAGCAAAACCCATTTCCTAGCTTCTTGATGTACCCAGAACTAACCTGCTTTTGACACTCAATACCCTCACACTGGGTTGCCTTTGGGCCGCCCAGAGCTCCCTATTACCCTGTTATGAGCTTTTCACTCAGTATTGCCCTCCATCTTGAAGTCTCATTCTTCAAACTATCTCTTTTTCTGCAGCAGAAAATGCTAGTTATTTCCTCCATATCTGTATGTCCCTTCTTCCTTAATGAAAGAGTTTCCATTTTCTGGCTCCATTATAGTTTGTTATGGCTGTGTAACTAAGTTTTGCCCAATAGGATATGAACATAGATTTTGTGTGCAATTTATAGCAAATGTCCTTAAAGAAAGGTGTTGTATCTTTCTTTCCCTCACTTTGTCCTGCCTGCTGGACAAAATGTAGATTTAATTTCTGGAATTATAGGAGTCTAAGTCTCTAAGTCTCATGGAATGCCATGGCAGACTTGGACTGACAAGCTCATGAACTAAAAAGACTTCTAGAATATGATAGAGAAACAAGCTTCTACCTTGTTTATTATTATCTGAAGTAATTTGTTACTTGCAGAAAAACTTAACCTAACTATTCCCCCTCTTTCTGTTATTGAGCAGCAGGACTTGTGGCTTTGCTAATATAAACAGAAGAGTATCCTCTCTATAATACAGAACTTTATGAGCTGGTCCCTCTTGATTCAGCCAGTGACTATTAAAGAAATTTGGAAAAACTCTCTCTTAAAAACTCAGCTTGTAAGGCCACTGACATGCATAGTAGTACTATTTTACTTTCAGAAACTATCATATAGCTTTCTCTTTTTGCATCTTTTCACCTCAAATCCTAATTTTTCCTTTCTACCAGCTAGATCAACACCTCTGCCAACTAGAGCACTGTACTCTGAGAAAAGCAAAAGAGAGCATCATAATAATGGTTTTTGAATATTATCCTGTTAAGTTACCTGAAGGAAAATATCTAAGTCTTGTTCTTTTGCATTCCTTAAGCCACTTCCCATCCACATAGCCACCAAAGTTCATCTTCTAAAAATGAGACAAATTCATAGACATGGAAAGTAGATTAGAGGTTATCAGGGTTGGGGGGAGGGGAAACGGGGAGTTATTGCTTAGTGAATACAGTTTCTGTTTTCAGTAACAGAAAAATTTTGCAGATAGCTGTGATGGCTATGCAACATTGTAAGTATAATTAATGTCACTGAATTGTACACTTAAATGGATAAAATGGTGTATTTTGTGATCTATGTATGTCTTACCACAATAAAAATAATAAAATAAAATGTCAGAAAAATATGTCTATTAAGGGAGTAGAGAGAAAGATGCCTACCCCTAAAATCTTATAATAATGTGTCTCTTCCTTTACCAACTTGTTTGTATTGTTTTCTAATTTTTATGTACACTTTTGGAAATTAAAGAATGTGACTAAGATATGCTACAATGATAACGAGCATATTTTATTTGCTTGGCTGAATAATAGTAAATAAAAGCACTTTTTTTAGTACATGATTTTCCCTATTTACATTTAATGATGTAGGGGCAGGAGAATCAACTTCTTAGCAGCTCATGCCAAGATTCCTTTTACTGAGAAACTTTATTTCAGCTAAGTTCTGAGGTGAAGGGGAACCTGAGCTGGGTGTGGACACTACTTCAGTTACTCCACAGAACAATGGAGGGCCTACCTGAATCACATTTAAGCCTGTCAAACCTACATCCTTGATTAGCTTACAAATTATCTGTCCTAGGATTGTGTATAACTTTACATAGTGTATGAGGTTAGCAGAATCTCCTTCAGGAAAGACTTAATTAAATCAAGAACCCCCACAGCTCCTTGTTAGGAAATATGAAGTATAAAAGAAAAAAGTCCTTGATGGGAAGCAAAATGATACTATCTCCTAGGATATTAACTAAGGTAATGACAGTAGAAGGATCAGATGAACCAGAAGAAAGGAAAATACAAGGAAATTATAATCAGCAAATAAAGCAAAAAGTGTTCTAAAATCTAAGTGGGGATCTAAATAAATAGAATGAAAAGAAGTTGTGGGATTACTGAAACACCTGGCAATCTTAAGATTCTTTTCCATTTTTAAGCCTTCACAAAGTAGTATTTAAGTTCCTATATTAACTATGTCTTGAGCATTACTATATTCATAGCAACATGTAAACATTTGTCCTTGCTTCTACAAGAGAGGAGATTTCATAACTGCCGCTCAGGATAATTTATTCTTCTCTACCTTCTACATGTTCACAACCATATAGTGATAAAATGATAGTCAAGGCCAGAGATAGGTAGCAGAAAAGGAAGTAACTACTATGGTATGACTTGCTGAAAGAGCCTCTGTCCAAAATCAATTCCTCCCCTGATCTGACTCAGTGACTCAAGTCCCCACCCTTTGAAATCGTTTGCTTTGTGTTACGGTATTACTGTCACAAGAAATTTTAACAGATAACTCTCACATAACCCAAAGCTGTGGGATTTATGTGTCAATGTGAATTCAGAAAGCCGTGAAAGAACAAGGCACAGGACAACTAAATTATTGTGTGTGGAGGGCCCCATGAGTCTGTTCTTTCTCAGTGTCTCAGAAGTCTCATATCACTACATATGTTAACACGCTTTCCTCCTTTAATATCCCATATTGCTACTGATGAGTATTTCCCTTTAATTATAATTAATTATACTTGGGTCAGAGTTATCTTCACTCTTCCCACACATAAAAGCAGGCAGTTCTTAATTTACAAACAAGCAAAATATTCATATAATAATTTTAGCTTCCTGCTGCCCATAAATTATTAAAAACAGGGGAGCTTTTGGTGAATCTGGGGCTCAAACATGAAGGAAGGGAAGATTCTCCAGGTCAAGATGAGCCTAGGAGAGCTGATTCCAAGGACAATCTCACCGGTCTACCTATATAAAAGCCACTCTTTCCCCCCTTTACCCCTAAATCTCTTCTGCATATTGCCTAAAATTCCACCTTATAGAGTTTGTTTTGATTAATAAAATTCAAATATACCTGAAAGAGAATTTGGACACCCTCTTTAAGACTCATAAGGGCATGACAAAAAGGCCATAGAAGTCAAATTGGGGCAATTTAAATACCAAAAGGAATAATAGCTGCAATTAATTATAAAACATTTAATAAATAAAATATTCAATACATTTTTTAAAACATGGTAATGTGATCACATAAGAGAATGCAAGCTATAAAGTATTAGGGGGAAAGTGTCATAAGGTTGGCAATGCGTTTCCATACAGATACATAAAGAAAGAATATATGGCAAATTATTATCAATTGTTGAGTTTAGTCGATGGGTATAAAGGTGTGCAATTCTCTCAATTTTTCTTTCTTATCGAAATCATCTACAATTTTTTAAAAAATGGGAGAAAAGTAGCCCAGAGAGAATTAAATGTCTGTCAGCCAATACAGATGTTAGTCTCATTTTTTTCAATCAGATTATTTTCTTTCTAACAGTAGCTGAAACCAACTGTACTTTAAACAACCCCAACACTAAAATTCTTTTTCTTCACAGTTTTACATTTTATACATTTCCATTCAGTGTGTACTCTGACCTTGCTCAGTTGCACAGAAGCCAGGTGCTGCATGATATTAAAATTAAAGCAAAAGTATACCAAAATTAGGGTGATTGGGGTAGTGGTGGTTGCTGGTGATGAACTGAGGTTGAGAAATGAAGATAAAACTTAGGACTGGCCAGTAATATCTACCAAGATACCACAGTAAAAACTGCCAAATCTAAGTTGTTACATAGAGCACCCCAGTTATATGGAAGTAGTCCTGAACTGAGGAGCCTGTCCACTAAAATTAAGTCCATCCCCTTTCTAGGCTCCCATCTCTTTCCTCTTACTTCATCTACCTATCTCCTTCCTAATATTTGGGTCCCATTTCATGCTGAGATTGCTCTGGGACCCATTCAAAATTCTATCCCTTGCTTCCAGGACTGGAGCTGACAGTTCACCTTCAGCTTCTCCAGTCCTGAGCCCTTCCCATGTAGTACTGTGTTGTAAGTAAACTTGTGGGTATTATCTCATTTAATCTTATCTCTTTTAACCCTTTAAAGAAAATACCATTATTTACACAGCTACTAAGTATCAGAAGCTGGCTCTGCTGACTCAAAAGTTCACCTTCAATCTTCTATCAAGGACCCAGTATCAAATTCCTTAAAAAGTCACTTTATTTTCTCTACATATTTTATCCCTAGCCATTAAGCTGTTTTCTCACTTCCCTATATTAATTGAAGATGTGGTATCCAATACAGTTTTCTTCTCTCCTCCAAGCCCTATTATCATCAGGGATAAGTCCAACGTCCTTGGCCAACTAGCCTAACACTCTGACTTCACGTTTCCCTGACCCTCTCACCCCCAGGAGGCATCATCTCCCCTCTACTTCAGCCACCCAATTCTATGAACTTTATCATCATAGGGGATTCTTCCTCTGACATCTTATGCTCATATATCCCACCAGACAACAATCTTTGATCCTTCTAGCTGTCTTGTCCAGTTATTTTTCAATATCTGATTGCTCAATTTTCTTTCAATCCACAGGGTCTTCACTTTTTTATCTAGTCTTCATGACCCATGACCTCAACCACTCTTATCAATACTCTCAACTCCATTGCTTCCCAAGACCTCCTATCCAGTCCTACAATCCTGGACCAAACTGACTGGTTGACTTCTTTGTTCACACTCTCAGTCCACTGACACCATCTGGAAAAAATTACTCAGCTAAGGAAATTGAAGCCACCCCAGGTTTCTCGCCCTTAAACTGGGTTTCTGGAGGTCCTGATCAGTTCTTTCACAACAGCTTTTCAAAATTTCATCAGCTTCCACCATCCCTAACCATCTCAGCAGATAATTTTGTTTCCTACTCACTAGGGAGAACAGAGGCCATCAAGCATTGATGTCCTGAGACCCTACCAACAATCTTATTTGATACCATATTCATCCCTGAGTGAAATAACTGCCTCCCCAGTGAAGAGCTAATCTTTCTCTCTACTCCCAAGAGCCCTTCTGCTGATCTAGAGCCTTTCTACGATCTTACTTCATCCATCAATTTTCCTTTCTCTTGCATTTTCAAATGCTTCTACTCTGTTGGAAATAAACAGTTCTTAACTGGCCATTCCCCTTCTTACTCCCAGAGCTCAGCGTAGAAGGAGTAGACAGAAATGCCCATCTCCTAGACTTTCCCTGAAAGAGGCCTACTTGCTACTGCCTGAGGATCTAGCTTCCAATCAGCCTGCATCTAGGTGCTGACTCAGAGTCTCCCTTTTACTGACTTGTCTTGGCACATCCTCAGCCACTAGGAATAAAGAAGGCTATTTGGACAATCACGAAGGTTTGAAAGAGCATGGACAGGGCTAAACAATAAGGTTCATCTCCTATAGGAGACCACTACTTCAAGAATCTTTCTTATTCTTATTCCTTGTTCTCCCCATTATCCACAGTGTTCAATCCCTCATGTCCTTCAAGTCTTTGCTCAAACATCAACCTTCTCAATTAGGCCATCTTGGACCACCCAAATACATTTTCTCCTGCCTCCCCCAGAACTCTCTACCAACTTCTCCATTCTGCTCTGTTCCACAGTATTTATCACCTTGTAATATCTTATATTATTTTTTTAGTTAGTTAGTTTATTGTCTGCCTCTCTCATTTTGAATGTAAGCTCCTCCTCCATCCTTCAAGGTTCTTTCCTCTGGTTTAATAGTTAAATCTACATGAGATGGATTAATAAGAGAAAATAACCAGATTTAATTACATACGTATGTATGGGAATCCCACATACATGAGAGAGTCAGAGACCCCACAAACACGAAAGGTTCAGAGACAGAAAGGGAAATTGAGGTATACACGGCATTTTGAGATAAGGATGAGTAAAATAACTTGGGGCTTCAGAGAAGAGAAAGGTCATTGCAGGAAAATAAAAAGAGCAGATGTTCATAATTACTAGTTTGCCCTGTCATATAGAAAGGTTCAAAAGGTTATCTGATAATCTCTTATTATGATAAGGCCTCTAACTTAAATTCTTCTAGGTAGCTAACTGAGGCGGGAAGGGTACGGAAGTTTCTCTTGAGCCTTCAGGGTCTCGACTGACTTTAGCTCAAAATAATCCGTATACCACGGAGGTACTTTTTGAGGTGACCTGTTCTGAATCACTGCAGCAAAGACTTTGGCTTTTTTTTTTTTTTCCCCTAGTGATGTATCCCTAGCACCCAAAATTTTGCCAGGCACATGGCTGGTGCTCAATAAATATTTGTTGAATAAATAAATGAATTAGTAAATAATAAGTCACTTGCCCAATCTGAAACCAATTACTGTAGGTAGAGGGATATAATGTTCTAATTGGCCAGGCCTCAGTCAAATGCTGCACCTGTGGTCAGGGATTGGATGAGCTCTCCCTGGAATCGCATGGTCTAAGAATGAGAAGTGGGTGGTCCCATAAGAAAATTAGAGTGCTATTACTAAAAGGGAACTAGATGGTAAGCGGGCAACATCACAGATATTCATCTCAAAAGATGTGACTAGAGAAGTATAGGGAAGTTGTTGTTAAAAAAAACCCAAAAACCACGAATACCAAGATTTTAGACTTTTCAAAGTCCAGTTGAGATCTACCTGAGAAACAGCAGTCATTGTGTATGACTCATCAGTACTTCTGGAATCAAATTACCTCTTCACCTTTTAAATTACCCAGGGAGTAATAAGTTCATTAAGGTGGAACCCCCATAATGTTATTGGTGTTCTTGAAGAAACACAAGAGCTAGCTAGTGTGAGCCCTCTCTCTGTCATGTAAGGACACAGCAAGATGGCCATCTGTAAATCAGAAAGAGGGCTCTCTCCAGCACATGACCATGCTAGCACCATGATAGACTTCCTAGTCTCCAGCACTGAGAGAAATGTTTTTAATTCACCCAGGACGTGGTATTTTGTTGAAGCAGCCTGAACTGACTGAGACAGGAGGATTAATATTGAGAATGGGAAAATTAATTTGGCAGATAATTTTTTGTGACCTTGGAGAGAGTTTCCATAGCCTGGGGCAGGAACTAAATTATGAACACTTAAGAAATGAGTGGCTAATAAGGAAGTAGAGGTAAATCACAACATGGAAAATGAATCAATTGCTCAAAAGAGACTAAGAGCCTGCTCTAAACACTAGGTACCAGCGCCAGCTTTATGGAGTATGACCTTTGTAGTCACACAGGGCCCTGTGCTCAAAAAAGTCTTGGTGCGGCTTAATGCTCTGATGTTACTATCTTGAAATTCTTAATAAATTTTGAACAAGGGGCCCTGCATTTTCATTTTGCATGAGGCCCACAAATTATGCAGTCGAACATGTAGGGCACTGAAAGGGACCCAAAATATTTCATTCCTCATTCATTCATTTATTTATTCAACAACAAATAAATGAATTGCCTACTACAAGCCAGGCACTCTAGTAGTCTCTGCAGACATGATGAAAAAGGTAGTCAACATGACAGATGTATGACAGAAAATCTTATAGGAAGGTAGTCAACATGACAGATGTATGACAGAAAATCTTATAGGAAAAAGTTGTTACTTCAAAGAATATTAAAATATAAATACAGCTAGCTATGACATGACTTTCTATCTTGGTTCCATGTTGTATGGCCTATATAATCCTGGTAAATTTATTCAACTTCCTTAAACCCTAGTTTACTCAATACTCAACTTAATCTAATTGGCTATATTAAGTGATTCCTAAATCATGCAGCATCCTATCTAGCAACTGGAAAGGCCCTCCAAGGGGTTGTACAAAATGGAAGGTTTTTATAGGCAAGAGGGTGGGACTACGAAGTTAAGTGTGGATTATTTCAGGCTAGGATATCTTCCTTTAGGGAAAGGCAGGGGGTTTTATTAAGCAGATTACCTGACTACTGTGGATCAAGAAATTCCAGACTGATTGGTTTAAAACTCTAGTCTTGGAAGAGACTGCAACTGCAATTAGGTTAGGTATTACATCCAGGTTTGGTATCATGGGCTTTTTAGCCCAAACGACACCATTTTGGGCCCGTGGCTTTTCTTTTTAACATCTGAAAAATGACAATAATAGGACCTACTCCTAAGGTTGTTTGGGGAATTAAATGAGATCAGGAACATAAGGTGCTTAGAACAGTAGAAGATATGTGACTATGAAGAATTTCTGGCACTTGACATTGCCTAGTACATAGGTAAGAGTTCAATAAATGACTAGTTTGTTAAGTAGAGGTAAAAAGGAAATTACATACCAATCTGGATAGCTTGTTTTATGTGTATATATGAAGCAGATATGGCTATATACACACATTAAACATACTTAGGGAATTGAGTAGCCCCAGAAGAAAATGTAAAAGGATATATACTAAATTGGTAACTGTGGTCAAATCTATGCAATAGGATTTGAGGGGAGACACTTTTTGCTTTGTTTTGTTTTACTTTATATACTCTTTATTTAAAAAACCAAGATTTCAGAAAAATAAAGCTATTGGCATATTTAGAATACAGTGGCAGATATCAAAGCTTATAGACTATCACAATTTTTCCCTTCTAAGAATTACTATCCTCCTGTCCAGAATATTTTCATTCAATTTCCATTCTTCTAGTTCTGAATCTGCCATAATTTGTTATTAATCTTGGAAAAAATCAATTTCTTGATCTGCATTACAGATTCCTTATTCATAAAATGAAGCACACAATCCAGACAGTGCTTCCCAACTAGTGGGTTATGGCATACTGGTATCCTGAATGTGGGTGAAAAATTGACCCCTCTTTCAATGAGGTAGCTGAGAAGGGTCAGGGGCAGCCAGAGCCTCCTGATCCAGTACCTCTGGCAATGAGCAGCCTTGTTTAGGGCTCCTCAGGGCACTCTGGGGTGTATGCCAAAGATGCAGCAAGCACTATGGACAACAACCAACATACAATTCAGCTGTCTGTGCGTGGCCAAGGATGCTGGCCACATGGGCATCTATCTGCAAGGCACTCCACTGCCCAACATGGATCAGACATTCTGGTGTCAATGTACAAGTTTGTGATCCAGGTGCCCAAGGCGGACAGCACACAGATCCAGGGGAAACCTGTCAGGGGGTGAGAGAGGATGAGCTTGGACACAGTGGGGTTCCTGGTGGGCTCAGCTCTAGGCAATGCGCTTAATATTTGTCTTAACATGTAGTGGCTATTTCTATCTTTTTATGACAGTGCACTCTTTTAATGGCTCCCAGACTAACTTGACAATGCATGCATGTTCTGAAAGCTAGAATTTCATTGTGAAAACACTGATATAAAAATGTACTATTAGTTTGAAATCAATTTGCATTATCATATGAAATTGCAGCATTACATTTGTCAATAAAAGAGTTGTTATTCTTTAAATATAATTACAATTGTAAATTTTGAATGATAGTATAAAATGGTTTTAAATATTTTATCACCTACTTAAGTGATCACAGTCCCTCACTGATAGTTACTATTCAGAATCTGAGTTTATCATTAAAAAGTTGAGATTAGAAACTGCAAAAAGCCATTTCAACCATAAAACCTAATATCAAAATATATTCATAGGAACAAGTTCAAGCTTATCATTCAAATATGTGGAAAATTTTTATCTGAAAGTTTTATTCAAATTCAACATTTAATATCTTCTCTAATACACTGCATTTTATTATAATTATATAATTTAAAGAAAATGTTATGAATTTTTTAAACTGTCATTTAGATGTCTCCAAATGTTTGTGTAACCTAGTGTATTGTACAAAAATGATCTTTTTCTGTATGTGTTGATATGAAAGAAGTTGAGAGGCCCTGATATAATTATTTATAAAGCTATCTGCCACTCCATCCCTCCTTAGGACACTTGTCTTGCTTCCTAACCCATATTCTCTCTTTCTATATCAGTTTCAAAGAGCCAGGTCTATAATGATAGACAGCAGCTAAGTTTCAAGTTTGTGTCCAACGGAGTCAAGAACACAAGCAGAGATATTTATATGAGATACCACGTGGCCCCAGAACTGGGGGTACACTTAGACAAAAGCATAAGAAGTAGCTAATGTCTAAAACTACAGTCTGGATGAACTACACAACTCCAAGGGGAGGAATCCACATTTTACTGAAGAACAAAAGACCTGAATAAATGGACTGATATACTATGTTCCTGGATGGAAGTACTTAGTATCCCATTCCCTATCATTTATCAATTTAATATAATTTAATACAATTCAAAGAAGAAAGAATAACAGAAGTTACTAATTAGAAGTAGCTTGGTTAGAAAACACCTGTACAAACATGTCCTAAAGTGAAGCCAAGTGATCAGTCTTCATGATCACCTTTGTAGTGTCTCACAGAGTACTTTGGTGTGAATACCATCTTCCTAAGGTCTTTAACTTTGCATTTTTCAATTTACTCAGAGTAGAAACAGAAATCATTATCCGTGACTATTTCATACTAATCAAACTCAGAAAGCCTTGATATGTTAACAAGACACTAAAGGTATAAATGTTCCTAACAGTCTCAAGTATTGTTATTGGCTATCAGGAGTACTTGATAAGCTGAATACACAACAGTTTGCTTGTGATTAGAGCAGCAGGAGGAGGCTAATTTGGAGAGTTAGTTCATTCAAGTTATATTAAAGCCTGGTGACTGGTTTCTGCCCTGGAACAGAGTACCTTTTGTTCATGTCTGCCAAATAAAATACCTGTTCTGCTTGGGCAATACTAGATAAACTTTAACAATTTTTTTTTTTTGTATGTGCTTCTTTTTCCCAAGCTCTAAGCAGACCATTTGTGACCCTTTTCCCATTTGTTAATACAAACTTAAAAAAAAACTATTTACAACATAATTAAATTTCTAATCTTTCCAAGGGAGGAGCTTCGATATGGGTTGCCACATTAAAATACAGGACATTTCTTAGTAGGATAGGGAGACTTGTCAGTGGTCACTTTCATCAGTACCTTTGTTTAACATGAGTCCAGAGATTAACGGCTGTCACGGAGAGATCACCTAATCTCACCCTATTTATGTTTTAAAAAAACTAAAACTGGAGCTCAGTCAGGTCGAGATTTAAAATCATTTACTTAAGGCCAGAAAAGATTACATCTCTATTTTTTTTTAACTCTTTAAGTGATCTCATTCATTATGCTTCAGAACACAATTAGAAACAAAGGTAAAAATCGCTCGCGAATAGGTAGCATACCTACTTTTTAAAGTTTTGTAAAGCATTCAAGTCCTTAAATTCCACCCGTGAGAAAAGTTGCTTCAGCTCTTTCCACAGTGACTAGCAAAGTGTTAGAAAATAGTGCCGACAGATTTGAGTTCAGTGAGTACCTAATGAATTGACCATGGCTAGTCCTGCCTCAGCTCGTTAGGGGTAAAATTTCAGTATGTCAGCGGCGTTGTGAGTGAGGCCTCTCCAAAGTGCCCATGATTCATAAATGGCGGTGTCGCAGGGATTTTAAGTACGGTCCCTCACAGTTGGCGTCGCAGTCACAAAAAATGGTCCTTGGCATTTGGAACCATGTGAGGAGGCGGCGAGGGGCCAAGAATTCTTTCTTGCGACTTTTAAGTACAAGAGAGAAAGTATGGTTTTATTCAGGGACCCGCAATGGAAAGAATTCGGAAATGGAGACTGAGAGGCCTACGTGGGGGAGGGGAAAGAAGCCTGAGAAGAAAGGGAAAGGCCTTTTTCTCCGGTGACGCGCGATCACGAGGCGTTCTCCCGACGTGGGCGCTCGCCATTGGCCAAGCCAGAGCTGACGTCCCCTCAGCGGCCAGGGCGCGAACGGCAGCCAGGGCGGTGCCGCCCTGGAAGTTGGAGAGGCGCGCGCGCTCCCGCGGCCTGCCACGCCCCCGCTCTCCGCCCGCCAACCCGCTCCTCCAGTCCCTCTTCGCGCCCAATTGACCACGCCCCTTCCTAACTCGCCCCTCCTCCATCAGACCGGCGGCGCGCGGAAAGCGCGTCACGTGATGATTGGTCCCGCCTCTTCCTCTCGGTCCCATATTGCACTCGAGTTGGAAGAGGCGAGTCCGGTCTCAAAATGGAGGTAAAACCGCCGCCCGGTCGCCCCCAGCCCGACTCCGGCCGTCGCCGCCGCCGCCGGGGGGAGGAGGTATTAGGGGGAGAGTGGGGGGTTGATGGGTAGTGGCCGGCGTGGGGGGCCTGGCTCGGTGGGAGCGGGGAGGCCGGGTGGACGGGTCGGCCGTCCCGCGCTCTGCGTTGAGACGGGCGATGGGAGGGGGAGGGGAGCGGGCCTGGGAGGCCTCCTCCGGGCCTCTCGCTCTCCTCGCTTTCTCCTTCGGCTGCACAGGTGTCTCCTTGGAGGTGCGGCGTGGCTGAGGAGACCTCGGGAGGGGAGCTGGTCCGTCGGCCGCGCGGCTTCGGATCGAGTCCGAGAGCGGCATGGCGGGCCTGGGCGGGAGCGGTTGAGAAGAGGCGGTGGGGGAGGGGAGGGGACGAGCAGGCACATCCGGGCGAGCGAGCAGGCGGGCGGCGGCCACATTGACATTGATCCGCTGCCGCGTTACGAAATGGCGCATTGGCCCGCAATGGCCGCCGTCTCGCTCCGCCACCAGGAAAGAGCGCGGGGATTGGAAGGAAGAGGGAGGATGCGGCCCAGCAGAAAATGCTGCAAATGGCCTCTTAAGCTTGGGGCGCATTGCTTTTCCTGGAGTTCTGCCGTCGCGTTCTAGGCTTTACAGACATCTTTAAGGCGTGGAGAATTTAATTCTGTCTTGCTCTTTTATTCGCAGCATTCTGTTGAAAATAAGTTTTGAAAAAGTTTGCTGCTTTTTATTCCTGATGTTCTTGCTAAAGTACTTAAAATTATACATATTTTCGCGCCATTCTCACTAATATTTGAGTGTGGATGTAAAATAGAAACTGGAAAATTTTTTATCTCCATTTTTCTCATTTTCTGATTGGTCGGCTCTGGCTAGAGTTTCTTGGATTTTTGTTTTAGAGGACTGCAACCACATTTGAATTTTTCGTGTGCTTGAGAGAGAATTTTATATGGGTTATGGCTTTTTTTTTAAAGTCAGTATTGTATGTTGCTAATGAAATGCATTTAGCCAAGAACCGAACAGATGAGAGTAACTGAATTAATGCTTGAGGCTATTAATCATTTAACTTTTTTTCTCTAGCATGTGACAGTCTCTTCGTATTAAATGCCTTAACGTCGCCACTTTTAGAAATCACAGGAAGACCTTAAAATGTAAACGTGAGCCCCTTTAAGGACTGGATGAATGATATCCTAATGCATGTGTTAGTGGCAATTAATGTAATTTTTTAAAGAACTGATTTAAGTTGTAAAACAATTCAGTCCCGTTTAAAAAATCTCAATTTCTGTTTTATTGTGTTACATTCTTTTCAAGTAATATAAAGTATATACATATACACACACTTAAGTCCAATTTGTCCTTTTTGTGACCCCCCCATAAAATATTGTATTAGGAAATTTTGTGCAATACAAATGCAGATAGGTAATTTTCATAGCACATAACCTGTAACAGATGGTACAGAAAGCTATCAAGTTTCGTGAGGGATTTTGTTATATTGGGGAAGGGGAGTGTTGGTGTGGCCATTTATTGAGGAATACCTGTTTTAACATGTTGATTTGCTTGAAACCGGTGAATTTCTCTAAATTTGCCCCTCAGAACTTATAAGTGATACCTCACAGTTTTGTAGTTTAAAATTAAATGCTTGTTGGCATGTAGACAGTAGAGAAGACATGGAAAAAAACTGGCGTGGTTGAAAAGCACTACTTCTATAATTTTGGTTTCTTAGAAAAT
This sequence comes from Pteropus vampyrus, assembly GCF_000151845.1. Taxonomy (NCBI): domain Eukaryota; kingdom Metazoa; phylum Chordata; class Mammalia; order Chiroptera; family Pteropodidae; genus Pteropus; species Pteropus vampyrus. The sequence continues at coordinate 13,602,064 of NW_011888783.1, read as the reverse complement.
GGTTTCTCAGTTGTAACATCTGACATAATCTATTACCAGGTACTTTTGTAGTTTACAATTAAGGGGCTTTTGATTCTAGGATTCCCTTGGACTTCAATTTAGTTTGTGATGTTGGCCTTTGAGAGGCTGATTATAGATTTTCTTGGTAGTTTGGTTCCTTTACTGAGTTGATGTGTAATGTGTGTGATCCTGCTCCATTTTTTAATTGGACAAAGTGTTAATGGTACAGAATTTAACATTGAGCTTATTTGTAGCTGATTAAAGAAAGGCTTGTGGGTCTTCCTTAGCAATTCACCTAAAAGAAATAATTAAAATATATTGGTTTGTTTTCTCAGGGCCATGATCCGAAGGAACCAGAGCAGTTGAGAAAACTGTTTATTGGTGGTCTGAGCTTTGAAACTACAGATGATAGTTTAAGAGAACATTTTGAAAAATGGGGTACACTCACAGATTGTGTGGTAAGTTACTAAAGGAACAAAAAAAAGTTCTTAAGGGGTAAAGAATTTGTGGAGATGTCTCAGTGCTTTAAAATTTGTATTTTGTAGGTGATGAGAGACCCCCAAACAAAACGTTCCAGGGGGTTTGGTTTTGTGACATACTCTTGTGTTGAAGAGGTGGATGCAGCAATGTGTGCTCGACCACACAAGGTTGATGGGCGTGTAGTGGAACCAAAGAGAGCTGTGTCTAGAGAGGTATTTTAATAATACCATGTTACATAACGTAAAATTGTTGTAAAAATTTGTTCTTTTTACTTAACGTAGTTTTTACTTGTAGGATTCGGTAAAGCCTGGAGCCCATCTAACAGTGAAGAAAATTTTCGTTGGTGGTATTAAAGAAGATACAGAAGAATATAATTTGAGAGACTACTTTGAAAAGTATGGCAAGATTGAAACCATAGAAGTTATGGAAGACAGGCAGAGTGGAAAAAAAAGAGGATTTGCTTTTGTAACTTTTGATGATCATGATACAGTTGATAAAATTGTTGGTAAGTAGTTTATCAGAACGTGAACGAGAAAGCAGAAATGACTTTTCTACACTAAATTTGCTAAATTTTTTATAATTTTACATTGTGCATAATAGCATATAAAGTATTTTGTTTAGTTTTCATAAAGTGACTAAACTTGTGTAAGCAGCATTGGCTCAAGAAATGTTAACATGAGAACATTTTCTAATCTCTCTCCAGAAGTCCCTATCTTGATATTTTAATGAGTTATGTAGTGCTAAAGGATATAACATACATGTGCTTTTTCAACCATCAAGTAACTTTTGTTTGTTTGATTTAAAAAAATTTAGTTCAGAAATACCACACTATTAATGGGCATAATTGTGAAGTGAAAAAAGCCCTTTCTAAACAAGAAATGCAGTCTGCTGGATCACAAAGAGGTGAGTAGGACCATGTATTACTTACACAATAAATGTGAGTGGTATTTGTAAGAGTCTTAAAGATCTTCTTGCCTGTATTAAAGGTCGTGGTGGTGGATCTGGCAACTTTATGGGTCGTGGAGGAAACTTTGGAGGTGGTGGGGGTAACTTTGGCCGTGGTGGAAACTTTGGTGGAAGAGGTAGGATGGTTATCTTATTTTTAAGTACATGTCTACCTAAAATTTATTGGTAAGTGGAATGTACACTTTTAATTGATACCTTGCTTTTTCCTCAGGAGGCTATGGTGGTGGAGGTGGCAGCAGAGGTAGTTATGGAGGAGGTGATGGTGGATATAATGGATTTGGAGGTGATGGTAAGTTTTTAAAAAATTAATGTTTGATGTTTTGACTTTGTTTACTGTGCTTTATTGAAAATTAACTATTTGTTTTAAGTTTTTCTAGTTTTAGCCAGAATTTACAGTTTAATAAAGTGTGCTATATTAATAATGTAGAAGGCTAGATTTTTTTTCTCTCTAAAGCTTTAATATTAGCTAGTTATTTTTAGCTAAGATTTGTTGTATTAGTAGCTGAGCTTGCTTTGTCGAAGAGACTGTTGATCATTTTCCTTAGCGAAATTTAAAAACATCAAAAAAAGTTTTTAGTATCAAGATATTTAATCTTAATCATTCATCTTAAATTGTTACTACCCAGACTCTTGGGGTTCTATTAATCAGGTGTTGCCAGGCTTTAGTGTTAAATCAACTAATTGGCTTATTTTCCAGTGTTTTAAATGTAACATAAACTAGAATTCAATAATTTGACCCTCATGTATTTTTTTGTGTGTGTGGCTCATTTTTTTTTTTTTTAGGTGGCAACTATGGCGGTGGTCCTGGTTATAGTAGTAGAGGAGGCTATGGTGGTGGTGGTGGTGGAGGACCAGGAGGATATGGAAACCAAGGTGGTGGATATGGTGGTGGAGGATATGATGGTTACAATGAAGGGGGAAATTTTGGCGGTAAGTTTTCACTTGTTTTAAATATTCATTATAGTTTTATTACAGATGTAAAGTATTAAAGTGGAATTTGGTCAGATTTCATGATGTATAAAATAAAATATTCAGTAGATAATTGACAATTTTCGCACGTTGCTGGTTATTTAGTAAGTTGGTAGAATGTATTCAACTATTTTAGTTTAAATGGGCATGTGTTCGTAATCTCAGAATTTTACTTAATCCTAGGCACTTTTAAGTTGGGAAACGGGAACTTTAACTTTAATGTACAGACAGACATGTTAAAATGAATGGGATGTCTAAGTGACAAAAGTACTTTGAGTCTGTCACATATATTGCAGACGGCAAGCAAATCTGCATCATTGCTCCATGGTACTATATAGAGTTTTGTTGTCAATAAGGTTTTTCTTAATTATCAATTTAGGATACTTTCTCTGTCATTGATTTCAAAGTTGTACTGCATCAGAATTTGTGAATCAAACTTTAACAATTTTAATAGTGTTAGTGGTATGGAGAGAACATGTGCTAAAATGTGGCATCAGGTATAAACAACATGGCAGCTATCTAGATACATATTCTTCAGACCATCTTCCAGTGTTTTTTCTTTTCCTACTCAAGCCTGAGGTCTGCTGATGGACCTGTGTGTTCGTGGTGGAGTTTGGTAGTTCTGTAAAATATTTTTTCAAAGGGTTGCGCATATATATGTATATATGTATGTGTATATGTATATGTATATTATAATGTGTTGCCATGATTGTCAAAAGATAATAGGTACATATATTAGAAGAGGGATGTAATTGTACATATATTAGAAGAGGGATGTAACCATAAATGAAACCTTTGTCGTTTCAGGTAACTATGGTGGTGGTGGGAACTATAATGATTTTGGAAATTACAGTGGACAACAGCAATCAAATTACGGACCCATGAAGGGAGGGGGCAGTTTTGGTGGAAGAAGCTCGGGCAGTCCCTATGGTGGTAAATAATTTTTTTTAATCAAAAATTCATTATTGCCTTTTAAATTTAAAAACTCAGGTATATTTTTTTTAAAACTCTCTGCGTATGTTTCCAGGTGGTTATGGATCTGGTGGTGGAAGTGGTGGATATGGTAGCAGAAGGTTCTAAAAACTGAGAAAAGGGTAGGTATCTTTAAATTTTTATTATGATGATAAAGCATATGTGGAACTGTTCACTGAGTGTAATAATTTTTTTATCCTGTATTATTCAACAGGCTACAGTTCTTAGCAGGAGAGAGAGCGAGGAGTTGTCAGGAAAGCTGCAGGTTACTTTGAGACAGTCGTCCCAAATGCATTAGAGGAACTGTAAAAATCTGCCACAGAAGGAACGATGATCCATAGTCAGAAAAGTTACTGCAGCTTAAACAGGAAACCCTTCTTGTTCAGGACTGTCATAGCCACAGTTTGCAAAAAGTGCAGCTATTGATTAATGCAATGTAGTGTCAATTAGATGTACATTCCTGAGGTCTTTTATCTGTTGTAGCTTTGTCTTTTTCTTTTTCTTTTCATTACATCAGGTATATTGCCCTGTAAATTGTGGTAGTGGTACCAGGAATAAAAAATTAAGGAATTTTTAACTTTTCAATATTTGTGTAGTTCAGTTTTTCTACATTTTAGTACAGAAACTTTAACAAAACGCAGTTTTGAAGGTGTTTCCTTGTGAGTTAACAAGTAAAGAAGATCATTGTTAATTAATATTTTGTATGAATTTTGCTAAAGTTAACTGTAAAGAAACACCTGCTGACTTGCAGTTAAGGGGAATCTATTCTCCCCATTTCCAAACCATGAAATAAATGGGCTCTGACATGTGGAGAGAATAGATACTTGTATGTTTGCAATGTGTGTTTTAGATAAATAGAATTGGGTATTTAAATTAGCATATTTGTGACTTTAATAGCGTTAAGATTTACCTTCAAATGAAAAATTTCAATTCCTATTTGGTTTTTGTGCATTTTCTTTCAAAATGTAATCATGATTTTAGTGTGTTAGCTTTGCTGAGAGTCCTAGCTGTGTTTGGAACATCTCCATTCTACATTCACCTTGGTCACATGTGAACTGCTGCCATAGTTTATTCGGGTGTAAAGAATGTCTACTGCCCTCTGTTTAAATTCTGGAAAGGGAGGGGTAGTGGATGTTTTCCCTTTCCTCCTACGTTAAAAATCATTCATAGAATCTTTTCAAAATACAGAACCACTAAGCCTGCTATATCTGAGCAAATTAGTGGCTACCTTTTTCCTCCCCCCTTTTTAAAGCACAAGAGGCCCATAGATCTTCAGTTTTTTTTCCTTGGTTTAATATATTTTTTTGATACAAGCTCTCAAAGCAAGAGAATAAAAATCATGCATTGTTGAACCCTTAACCGGCTGGCATGCTTTACTGTTTGTACCCTCTACATTGTATTGGATGAAACCAAGGGCAGTCTAGGTACAATTGTCCCAAATGACTTAATGCAGTAGACGTGTACCACTGTTGCTTAGTACAAGCTTCTCACTTCCCAAAGACCTGAATTCAAATTTGCGTAGTCTTGAGTTATTATTCAAAATCCCAAAGAACACACTGTTATTCCATGTGTATGCTTGAATCTAAATCATGTTGGTATGAGCTAATTTGTTTGGAAGACCCTGGTTGAGAATTTTAGATACTAAGGTCATATATATAAACCAATGTCAACTGTTTTGCGCCAGCCTACTGCTTACAATTTCATTTGAGCCCTAAGTATGTGCCCTGCTGTTATTTCTTTGGCAGTTGAACATTGACTTCAAGATTCTTATTTTTGTTTTAAGAAGTACTAAGCAAAACAAGCAATAAAAAGGGGAATGGGGCGTGCTAGTGTTTGCATTTGCTCTCTTGTTGCTCTAATTCTGTGCCTCTGTGCATTAATATTTGGATGCATGCAATGCCAGCATGGAAATCGGTCTTCACAGATACTGCAGTTTTCCAGAAAACACTCACAAACCAATAAATGTAACAGACAACACACCATTTGTTAATGGACATATGTGAATAAGCAGTGTAGACAATAGGAAAATACTAGAAAATGGTTAAGTCTTTAACAATTTCAAGTGTGGTTATACAAATGGACACTGTCAATGTTTATAACTTAAAGCTGGGTACCTGGTCAAAATGCTTGGGAAACATTTTATTAAAATTGAGCTAAATTGTCTCAAGTTCTTTTATTCATATAATAAAGGTTGAAGGAATGGGGGAGATTAACATTTCCTGTTTTTATGTTTGTGGAATTGTTTGACACAACCTTGACAGTATCCTTTAATGGCATATGAAGTTAATTGTACTGTTAACAATCTTTCTGTGTTCTGGAACTAGTTTAATAGTGAAATAATTTCAGTAAGTTGATGTTTGCAACCTATAAGCAGGTGAAATCTGTATGTGACCTGTTTATAAGTTGTATTAGCTTAGTTCTTGTGAACAGTGTGGAAAAGTAAGCCATGAGGAGAGCGATTTAACCAGCTTTAATGGACCTAAGATGTGCTTTTTAAGCACAGTGTGGATCAAAGGAGACTCACTAAGACAGGACTTCAGCAGCCTTTTGAGTATGGACAAGGCAGCAGCAAGAGCATCAACTACAGAGAAGTGAAGGCATAAGATACTATGGTGATAGTGAGCAACTTTCCAAAAGCTAGTTAAATCTGCTTATTACAACTGAAATATCGAAGAAAGTCTAGCAGGAAGGAGCTCTTCGCCTTTTGGAACATCAATGAGAGATAGTTGCCACAGTCACTAGGTCTAGCATTTAGACCTGCAAGGAAGGGCAATAAGCATTAGGTAAGGCTTGAATTTGAATTTTTTCACTAATTAAAGAGTAATTTTTTGTAAAGCAAGGTAAGAGTAATCTTTTTGATTTGCAGGTTGAATGAGAACCTACTTGCCTAAATGAGGAATGTCTTTCCTACCATCTTAAATACGAAGGTTTCTGGCTGGGTAAGGTTTGTAGCTCACAGTAAAACCTGCTGACACCATTTGTTTCCCTACAAATTTATATTACATATTTTAAAACTTAGATACATTAGTGAAATTGGTCAGAGGAACCACATCCAACACATTTTAAAGTTTTAAAAATTAACCTGCATTAACCATGAGTTCAGTCCTGAGTGAGATGTGGACTCATGTACACAATTTATTATTGGTGTCTTTAGGGTAAAAGTTAATTTTTGATGAGGAAGGGAGTAACCTCAAATTTTGTGAAGTTTTTATAATAAGCATGATCTAATTATAGCAGTGAAAAAGTATTAAGCTGTCAGTCCTCGTTCTAGGAAAAACACCTTGTAGTGAACTTTTTAAATTGCCAGATGATACATAAAAATGGTCTTTGTTCAAGTGGCCTCATATGTAAGATCAGGAGATTATTTGGACTAAGAATACCTTGGGGTTTTATTTTTTTGCGGAAGGGGGGGTCATTAAACCCATTAAGCAGAAGCAGGGGGGCCTAATTACATTAATGCTCCTTTTTAAGACAAATGAGATCCGGCACATTCAGAGTGGCATGGCCTTAGAATGCTCCTTTTTAAAAGACAATTTTTCCCAAAGAATAAACTATTAGTTCACTTGCTGGTTTCATAAGGGCTATTGTTGCCCCTTTAAAAAGGGCTTGTTAAAAATTGAAATTTGATGTTAATTCACTTTTTTTTTTAAAGGCATTTGGTAGATAAATGCTTAAAACTAGTTTCTAAATTATAAATGACATTCTTATGTAAAGTTTGCCAGAGTTTAATTCTCTGAAAATGACTGGTTGGCTCTGTTTAAATCAGGACTGAATTTCTGCACATCACCAATAGAATGAAGTGTTGAACAAGATAATTGGCCTTTGGTAAATTTTCTTAACATGGGTTTAGTGAGGCAGATTTCCTAAAATAGGAAGCATTTTCCTTTTTTAAAGGCATCGTTCTTTCCAGTCCAACTCATTTCTTTTGGTAATAAAGTGATTTTATTTAAATGTAGTCCCACTGTCATTTCTGAAGAATATTCTCTTAAAGTCATGGTACCAGTAAATAAAAGGACGACATTCATAGGGAAGTAGCCAAGGCAAACAACTGATTTTGTCAAAGCAACTCAAGAGGTTATTGCTTGCTATACACTGTTTCTTCAAAAATCTTTTTTTTTTTACATTCATGTTCTAAAGAAGAAAATTTGGTAATAAAGACCCATTAGTTCAGCAACCAATTGAAATAAGTTTGGTTTTCTGAGTTTCAGTATAGAAGTCAAACAATTTGAAACATTGCTAGTTAATGACAGTATCTCTTGGGGTTCCAGTAATTGATGTCACAAAGGGGATAAGCATGCTAATGTGCAGGGGTAATGTAAGGATTGTTAGCCTATATATAAGTATTCAAAATTTTAAGTTTCAAATGTTTTCTGACTTGAGGTGGCCTGTAATGGATTAAAATGTTTCATTTGTGGTATAATGAAATGTTTACAGAAAGATAACTTTTTCATTAAAATATTTTTAGAAATGTGTGTGTTGTTTTGTCACTTCACAATGTTCATGTAACTTAAATGCTATATATAGGTGACTATTACATACTTTACTAGTAATAAAATAACAGGAAACTTGGAATGAGCTCTTACATGTCAGTTGATTTAAAGAATGGATTCTATTCAATGGGAAATAGGCGTGGGAAGAAAATCTTAGAAAATGCAACTAAAAGGTTTCAGTCTTAAAGGACAATATATGAGATCTTGGGTGATAAGTGAGGAATCTTACTTGCGGTGTAGGTAAGGATAAGTGAAAATTGGGGAGAAGTATGAAAGCTTTCTAGATGTTAAAGGCATTGGTTGAATATTTTGGTGCTGTGAGGATGGGTTGGAAAAAGCTTTCATGAAATCAAGTAGTCAAAACTACAGTGCTGCAATTTGAATCAAGGGAAGAGTAATCTTGGTAGGTTTATGAGGCAGGGTTTTTGATCATTGTGATTTTGAAATTTTTTGTAACAAGTATTAGGATTTTTAGCATTAATAGTTAAAAACGTTAAGGTAAATTGTGAGTTGAAGCCTTGGGTATTTTTAGCTGTTAACAGGATTATAACATGCTTGTATTCAACACTGGTTTCAGAATGTGTGTGTAGTGGTTTCATATTCTGCAGCTTGTAATTCCAGTTTATTGAATCAGAATAACTCATGGCAAGAGTAGATTTCATTTCTACCAAAATAAATATATTTACTTAAAACAAAAATACATTGTTAAACTGCAAAATATTTAGGCAACAAGATAAATTGGACTCTTTCTTGTACTCATCATAGACCAGTTTTTCGAAGATCAGTGTTTTTTGCAAAAGTGGGATCCTGTCAGTATATTAGGTCAATATAACTTAGAATTAAATAGAAAGTACCAAAGGTTAGGAGAGAGTAAGGTAATAGTAAAATACACCATTTCTACCTATCACGTTTTCAAAGACAGGTAATGGCAAATGTGTGTTTACTATTCATGTGGGAGAGTTAAGTGGGCAGAGTCCTGAAAGCTAGGAAATAGGAATTTACCCTTACTGAACTATTAAAATTTAATAGTAATGGGAAGTTAACTACACGGGTGTTGACAGCGTTAAAATATTTTAAAAGGAAGTGGCTAAGTTACATTTATATAGCCATTAAAATTAATAGTTAACGGGCTTGTAGTCAGATGAAAATTCTACAAGTGTTAACTAGCTATATCTGAAAGTTAAAGGTAATTCATTATTAAAAATCAGTACACGCATTCTCATGTTGGGAAAACTTAACATCCTTTAAAATATGTTTACATCAAAAGAAGTGAATTTTCTATTTGTATTTAATATCAGTTTTTTCCATCCTTATTTAATAGGTACTAGAAAAAAATGCGTATCAGTAAAAAATTTGAGTACAGAACTTAAGTATCATGAACTTGAGCAGGTTGCTTGGAGCTTGCTTTTTATATCATGTTCCCCTTCGGTGGTTTAGTGATGCCAACTGACCCCTTAGAATGAATTCATATGCATTAAATACGTAGAATTAAACATTGAAAAGTTACAAAATATTAAATTTGGTTTAGCGTGTGCTTTAAACATTAAATGAGGTTAGTGGTGGGTCTAACTTCTAACTTTGAAGAGATGTATTTTGAGATACTTGGTGGCAACAGTAATCTGATGTGATTTTAATGACAGTCACGAATTTTGAATACCATAGTTTGCTGTGATATTGAAGGAGTTTTGATTTCACTAAATGTTAGTGAAAATTAACATTCTCCCAGTCAAAATCCTGACCTAAATTCTATCCTGATTAAAAACTTTTTACCTAACTCCTTTTGTACAATGGAGATAATACCCTCATTGAGTCTGAAGATTAAATATAATGGAATTAAAGAGCTTAACTTAGTGTCTGGATCTTTAGCCCTAAAAATAGTATTTTTGGTAATCATGAGTACTGTATTCTTAATGTTCTGAAGCATATCTAAAGTTTTAATGGGTGATAATAAAGTTAATTATGCCAGTGTCTCAGTTTTTTCCTACACAAACACTGACTAAAAGTTTTTATGGTCTCTACATTTTTCCATTTGTCAAAAAGTATTACACAGCATCAACTGAAAACTGAAACTGCCCTGATAATTAAAATAGGAATGAGAATTGTATATGTTCTGAGGCTTAAAAGCAGAAGTGTGGGTATGGGCTGTCTCAAGAATGGGCTTGAGAAATCTCAGCAAGAAAATGTTTTATATAACATGTATCATGCGATTAAAGTTTAATAAGATGCTTTATAAGTCAGTGTAAACCATAGATATATTTTAAAATCACAGTTCAGGTGAGGTTTAACAATTGGATAACCAAATTTAGTGTGAGGGACACGGATCTTATATTTCAAATCCAGAACAAGAGATGAAAACTTTTAAGTCATAGGTTAAGTTGGTTTTGTTATACAGGCAGACCTCCAAGACCCTGGCTCGGTTCCACAGCACCGCAATAAAGCAAGTCATAATCTTTGGTAAAGGGAATTCAGTTTATAAAACATCTGTGAAGAACAAAATGAGAAATGCTTGTATGTAAATTGTTTTTGTTTCTAATATTTGTACAATATGTCTAGTAGTTCAAAATAATTTTTAGGTTTCTGTAAGATCTCTATGATAGTCATCTTGAATGAACTTGGCAAAGTATTTTGAAAAATTTGACTACTTCAAAAAATGCATGTGAACAAAGGCATCTGCTGTCAAGCTAGTGGAAGTCTGGTCAGCCTAGCAGTGCTTTCCGTTGTAGTTGCAGGCCAATTCCAGGTGCTCCTGACGGGGCTGCTGGTAATAGACACCACCCCAAGCCCCACCCATAATTTTAGGGTGGGGCACTCTTCAAACTTTTTGTCCTGAGGTTGGTCAGAAAAGTCCTATCTCCTGCAGGGCTTGCTCTAACCACCACTACAGGAGGAAATGCCTGACCACATTAGGAAGGCCAGCAGTGGAATCACCACATTTGAATGCTAGTGGTCTGCAACCTTTTTGGTACCAGGCACTGGTACTCCTGTAAGAATCTAATGCTTGATGATCTGAGGTGGTGATGCTAGTGCTGGAGAACAGCTGCTTCACTCACTTGCTGCTCACCTGTGTGGCCCACCTTCTTCAGGTCACAAACCAGTACCTGTCCATGGCTTGGGGGTTGGGGACCTCTGCTTTAAGTCATTTTCAACATGGAGCTTTCCAGTCATGAGTCAAATTCTCACTAAGCTAATTTGGCTTTAGTTTTGTGTGCAACCAAAAGGCATCCTAAAGCTCAAGAAAATGAGGAAATGCCCATTGTGCTAGGTACAGTATTTTTTGTGGAGTAACAAAATTCTTGCTTTACAGATGAAACAAGCCTGATTGAGTTTGAAGGTCATTCTAGGAAAGTGGCAGCAGCAAGCCCAGGTGAACTGGCTCTAGGCCCAGTGGACCTCTACTGTATTGCTAACAGTAATAGGATGCTCAGTGAATCATTTGCACACAGTGGTTATTCTAAACATGTTTAACTTTCAGATGAATCTCCCTTTCTCCACTTAAAAAACAAAACTTGAAGACAAACATTGGATTAGGTAGAGTAGTAGTGACTCAATGCTGTAAATGGTTTGTTGGGCAGCATGCAGATTTTCAGTTTTGTGGGGCCTTGACTTTGTACTTACTATTTACATGTTTAACATGTTCCAAAGTGAACCGATTTTCCCACCTAGATCTCCCTCTAACCAGTCTCCATCTGTGGGCACCTCAGTTCTTAAAGATGTTCAAGCCCTGACTCCACCTTCACCCCACATCCATTGTTAAAATCCTTTTAGTTCTACCTTTGAAACATGCAGAATCCAGTTCCTTCTCACTACTACTGCTTTCACCCTAGACAAAGACACCGTGTCCCATGTGAATATTGCAGAGCCTCCCCATGGGTCTCCGTGCTCCCACCATTATCTTCTAGACTATTCTCAACACGAGGCAGAGGAGACTTTATCAGATGTTACCCTTAACACCTTCAATAACTCCCCAACTTTGCTATGTGAAAGCCAAAGTCCTTAAGGCTTAACAAAGCAGTTACATGTTCCACTCCTCTACCCACCCACCCTTTTCCTCCCTCTCCATTTTCAACCATATAGTCCTTCTGAAACAGGCCTGAGTCTTTGAACTTGAGTTCAGTCTGAAATATTCTTAACACCATGGGTTTCCCACACCTTCAAATGTTGCCACCTCAATAAGGCTTTTCCTATTTACAACCTATTTTAAATTACAATGCTTCCTTTTTACTGGTCTTCCTAATCCTCTTTCTGGCAGTGTAGCATAGAACATCTTTGAGATGTACCACCTGTTGAAGTGATAAAATATCTTCTTGGTATATTTTATTTTTCTGTGTCTCTAGCACCAGAATTTTAATATAAAAAACATATCAAAACATTCTGAAAATGCATATCACCTAAATATGTTGTATGTAATATTAATGTCCTGGAAAATACTGTGAATAAACTCATGAATTGCAAAGAAAAGATTTAACAATCACAATATTCCTTTATTAGTACCAGCTTTCCAACTAATTTTTTAACCAGAGCTAAACAATTTCATATAAAAAAAATGCCATTTTTTTTTCCATACAGTATTTATAAAAAAGTACATAGTGGTTAGTTTTGCAATAATTTGCTTTTAGCCAGATGTCAAAACATATAAATCTATGGATGTAACAAATGAGATAAGAATATAAGAAGTTTTTGTAGTATTTACATGTATATAGAATGTATGGTGTACTAAGAAATTAAGTTTGCAGTTAAAGTGAAACTGATTTCAGCATACTGACAACTTATTTTAATGCTTCTTAAAGTTTTATATTATTTTCTATACTAGTTTGACTATAATTTTGCATAGAATTACTTATAAAGTATATTTCTGCATTTCACATCACAGTAGGAACTTAGTATAACAGTACAAAAAAGAAAAACCCACTATCTCAGAAAATGTCAAGGCCTCCCAAATCTAGTTTTTCTTAACATCTGGCTTCTTACTCTTGGGAACAAGGAATACATTGCCATCTCTTGTTTGCTGCAGGGAGTATTCACTAGGAGAGTAAGGTTTTCCATCTTCATCCCGTAGCATGCTGAAGACTTCGAGATACAAGGTGCTGAGTTGTTTTTTCAGTAGATGGAGAGTTCTGTCATTTTCTCCTTTTTCTTTGAGCAATTTTTCTTTTTCATCTTTTAAATGATCCAAATCTTGCTCCAGTTCCACTATGTTTTCCAGTTTTCTTTTTCTGCAATTCTGAGCAGCCACTTTATTCTTACCCCTCCTACGTATATCTCGAATTAATGCAAGTTGAGCCTCATTGAATTGTTCCTTGGACATCATTTCATTGAAGTCATCAACAGGGAGGTTAATGATTTTTTCTACAGGGAATGGGATATGGAGAGCTTTTGCCCTTAGCTCATCTCTTGTTAGATGAGCCTCCAAGCGGCTTGAATGTTTGTCTTTTGTGAATGGGGTTTTGCGATGACCAGGACTTAGAGGCAGTTCTTTCTTGGGTGTACTTTCGCACTGGGCATCATGTGCTGGAGCACTGTGCCCCCGAGACGGTGACAGGGGTCGGGCTGCATCCTCAGAAGACTGTACTGGCTGTGTTTTAGGACCATTCTGTTTGACACTTCCAGGGGCACTATCTATCTCTTCCATTTCGGAATCACTGAAGCCAAGTGGTGTGTCTCCATAGACAGAAGATTCCACTGAGTGTTCTGGGGATGCCATGCTGGGACTTCTGTTCAGTGAAATGCCAGAGTCAGAATCATTGAATTCTGTTGTGCTTTCAGGGTGGTTTTGGTTGAAGGCTTTACAAAGTGATAGATCAGAAACATCAATGGGCCCATTTAGAAGTTCAGAGAGTGACTGGCTGAAAGTAGAAGAGGACATGCTGTTGATGACACTGGGCTCTGCTATGAAAGCAGAATAAAATTCATCACCAAAATCTATGTTTGTTGTGGCATTTGAATTTGGTGAGTTCACTGTCAGCTGGTTGGGGTCTTCTGTGGAGAGGATGCTGCTGAAGGAATCCTCAAAAGTACTGAGAAAATGTGGACTGCCGTTACCTACTTCTTTTTCCAGTGGGGGTACTGAGGAGTAGAAATGATAACTGTTGCCAATTTCTGTCAGTTTGGTTTCTGGACTTGGAACCGTGCTGCTCTCAACCAGCTTGAAATTTTGAATATTAAGACACTGTATGGAAGAGACGTTTATACTATGTAAATCAAAGTTAAATATTTTTAACAGCTGATGATACTCTGTATCTGAAGGTAAAAACTGTCCCCACCCCCATTATCTCCAAGCTTACCTCTTCTATAATTCAGAGATAATTCCCATTTCCGACAGATCTTTATGCCTAAAGCATCTGTATTATTTTCAGAGTTCCGAGATCAGACTTCATGTTTATAACTTGATCTATCCTCAATACATCCAGCTCATGGTAACTAACAAGACTGTACTTAAGTGAGCATGGGCAGTTCTCATGACTAATTTAACAGCACCCTCTAATCCTTCCTAAAGTAGGTGGCACATAAATAATAACTGGAATGACTAAAAGTACTGAATATAAATAGCATCTTTGGTATTTATAATATTAGATCTTAGTTACCTGTAATTCTGGAATGGATAATAGCTCCTCCCAAACTTGCTCAATGTCCTGCTGCATATTATCTAAATCGGCACTGGTTAGCTGAAGGACAACAGGTTCAGGTGACTGAGTCTGATTAGGAGCAGTGAAGACTGGGCTCTCGATGTGGCTGGGAATATCAGGAACAAGTGGCTGAAACGTAGCTGAAGAAACCTAAAATTGACAAGGCATTTATCTACATGAGTCTGCTACCAACAGTGGATGAGTACACTCCAAGGCACCATCACAACACCTTAAGTTGGAACTGGCTTCAGTTCTGTATTCCTCTACTTAAAACTATTTAATACCTCTATTTCTGTATAATGAAATATCTTTTCTTCTTACCCAACTGACTCCAAATTTACTCTTTATCTACTGGTTTGTTTGATCTTGTGCATTTGAAGGCAAACTTCAAAATAGGTAAGAACAATCTTTAGGATTTAACTTGTATTTCTTTATATAATACCTCATATAGTGCTTCAAACACAGTACGTTTATTAAAATTGTTAATTAAGCCAGTTTCTGGTGCATTACCCAGGTTGCTCTTTACTCATCAAAATTATTTTTTAGTGCCTATAACAAATGAGTTACTTGTTTCCATGGTTAGGCTGATCCATGCTGCTTCTGGCTATGCAGTAGTTAATGTTTGGGGTTTTGTATTGTGAGGGGGTCTGTAAAATTATGTACAGGTTAAGGCTTCATTGACAAAATTTCCTCCTGATACATGTTTTTCATTTTTTTTAAAAATGGAGACATTGAAAGGACCCATAAAGGATGGATTAGATGTAGCTATGGAGTTTTGCTATGAATCAAATGTTATACCTCATCGTCATCTACAAATGGGAATGTCTCTGCCAAAAGCTGCATGCAGTCATCGAAGTACAGAGCATCTGGTTTGGGAATGTGGGCAACCTGGATAAAAGAGAAAGACATAAAGGAAAAACAATGATTTAATGTTCCATTCCCAGCTAAAGGTTCATGATCAGTGTTCTTAAAATGTTCACTATCTGGTTAAGTAAATATTTCTTGTATTTCAGAAATTAGGTTAGTGTCGTGGTTAAGAGCACAGAATTAATTGAACCAGATCATCTGTGTTCAAATTGGCTCCCCCAATTTCTTGAGTGCTCTGGGCAAGTTATTTAACATCTTTAAGCTTCAGATGCTCATTTGTAGATAAGATGAGGATAATGGTACCTAATTCATATAGTTGTTATACTGATAAATCAATCAATATATGTCAAGTGCTTTAGAACAGTCCACAATGCCTGCCAGTTAGTGCCGTACATCATCCGTACCTACTAGTTCCACTATTGCCACCACAGCTGCTGCTTGATCCTTTTATGATGTTTCTATAACATACAAAGCTCATCTAATTTATGTCCTAATCCTAATAAACTCTGTGAGGTAAGTCAGTCAGGTACTGAACTCATCAGGAGGCTGAGGTTGGGAAAGTGACATGATACAGTTTGTGAAGGCAGCAAAAGGCAAAACTGGAACTCATCCAGACGTTTTAACTCCTGGGTTAATGTTCTTTCCTTAAACCCTGCCATACACCTGCATAAGAACTAAGTACTCCATACCTGGGAGTAGTTGTCAGATCCACTGGTTTCTGACAGGATGTGCTGGGCTGGCTGAATGGGGAGGAATTCTCCTGTCTCTTCGTCTAGTTGTAACTGGGCAAAAAAGGCTTTCTCCTGCTCCTTTTGGAGTTGTTCTTGTCTTTCCTTTTCAAGTTTTTTCTGTTTTTCAAGCTCATGCTCCTTCTGTCGTTGACTAAAGTCAAATACTTCTCTACTCACCCCAAGATCTATATCTTGCCTCCAAAGTATGTCAATCAAGTCCATGTCCTATGTGCAAAACAAAAAGAAGAGAGAGACCATAGTTAAGATGGTTTTAAAATGGCAGATTCCGCATAATTTACTTTATGCCATTGATGATGGGGGCGAGGAATTACAACCCGATTCTGAATGGAGACAGAGATCCAATGTTCTGGAAGGGCACAGTTAATTCCACTCAATCTATTCATTAAAAAAAACAAAAAACTACAAACACAGTCATCCATCCTAATCTCTAATTACTTAGATTATTAGCGACCAGGTCTGGGCAGAGGTCACTAAACAGCAAAGTTAACAAATGTTTCACATTATGGTTCTTGAATTGAAAGACTCCACACTTGTTTAATGGGAAACAGAAATTAGAGCAAGCACTTAAAGCCGCTGGTTTATTATCAGAAAAGGGATTTGGAAAACATGATCGAACACACAGAATTTTTTCTAAACTTGCTCAGCAAATGTCCAGTTTACAGAAGAGGAGGAAAACCTCAAGTTAAATTGTTAGTCTAGCAGTTGTAAAATAGCGCCATTCTTTTGGTTTTTCCTACATTGGTTTATCTTTTCGTCATCATTTCATGCTACTGCCTCTGTGGCTCACTAAAACAATTTCACAATGACTTAAATTTTGTCTCTTGAAGCATGAACAAACTGGCAAACTGGTTAGAAAAGTCATAGCTCATGGTAATCTTGTCACATGTGGGTGGAGCAAGAGGTTGCTTGTTGTCTACCAAGAGTTGGGAAAGGAGTGGTGCCCATTAGATTCACTCCTGAGAAATCATAAATACTTTAAATCTCAAATCTTAAAAACAAAAAAACATGGCTCCAGGAAAGGATAGAAGATGCTAAGTTTTAAGATAATGGGAGAATCTTATAAGGAGAAAATGGCTATTTTGATTTATACAACAAGGCTAGGCCTAGGTACCAAGTCCATCCAGATTTTCATAAACACACAAATGTGTCAAAACCAGTTTTTCTGATTTATAACTTTAGTTTTTGGAAACTTATAAAATGAGTGGGAAATATAAGTCAGTTTCCACTTAATAAATCATGATATATTGAAAACAAAATCAAATTGAGTGGAGAAAGCAAGACACAGAGGGAAAAGGAGTTGAGGCCTGACAACCAGGAGACAGCGTGCACAGAATCAAACTTTGTATTTTGGTTCTGATGACGGCTGGCAGCACCAGGCTGGCCCAGTATGTCTAGAGCTCTCCTAATATCAGCCTCCCAAGGACAAAAATAACATGGTTGTTGCTTCAGTTTGCTTCAGTGAGCAGTCAAGCTATTTTTACCCAACAGAGGAGGAGTAGGCCACCCAGCCTAGAGGCAGCTTTTGGCAGCTAGCTGGATAGCAGAGGCCATCTCTAGCCCTGACTGAAAATTGGTGTTGGGATCTTAAATGCTATGAAACCTTGCTCATGGGGATTCATCATCATTCTAGCCTGAGCAGTATAACATACAGTATGTAAAGCACACAGAGTAGGTAGAGTTTAAAGCAACACCTGTAGCTCTAAAACTGGCTAGGGTATATCTGTGTTTAAACCAACATCTATTGAGAGCTTTTATATGCCAAGCATTATTCTAAGTGCTTTAGATATATAAACTAATCCTCAAAACAACCACATAAATATATATCACTATTTTACAGATAAGAACTACAAGGTTTAGAAGGGAGACCACTAGAAAGTGGCTGAACAGGGATACATATGCGGCAGCCTCAATCATGGACTCTTGCTTTTTAAACCACTACCCTACTCTAAAAATATATAATCTGATCATTGGCCTAAATTGGGCAGGATGTAAAATCCACTGTCTCATATACTTTGTCTTAAGATCTTGATGGTATAAAGAAGTGACCAGTTTATAGAAGGCCGGATTAAGCATATGTCACCTGGATCATTTTCTTGACCACAAGCAACAAATAGCAACCAACAAAATAGCAACCATAGAAGCATTCATGGCTATGTTCTCAAGGGGATCCCCCACTGAAATAAAGCATGAGAATAATTCCCATTTTTAAAATGATTTGTTTCCATTTTAATGGGCATGTTTACCGAAGGGTCATATGAAAGAGAAAGGCCTAGGGTACAGAGAACCCTACTTTAAAATTGCAGTTAGGTTGGGCTGTATCTTCTTGGGAATCTAGATAAAGCAGAGTATCCTATCTAGGCTTTTTTTCTGAACTGGAGCTATCGCACCTACTAAGACTGAAAAAGGAAGGCATGCTCTCAGCATCTCAACAGAACTCCAGTCTCTAAATAGGCAGTACCTGTTCCTACCCATCTCAAAAAGTGATGTGGAACGTGCACTGAGCTATTTACAGGATCGATGAAAGGGAAACCCAAATGCTTGTCCCTGCACCTGGAGACTACTCTGACACATCCTTCCCTCACTTTCCCCAGACTACCTATGCCTGAGGCTTCTCTTTCTTAAGAGATCCCAAAATAAAAACCAGTATCTAGTTTTGATTTTTTTTCACAAACAAACTGAAAGGGCACTGAAGCAATTTGTGTTGGAAACACCTGCACACACATCTGACTATTCCAGAGTATCCCTAGAATAATTCGAGGAAATCTTCAAATGTAATTTACTCCAAAATCATCAGTTGTACCGAGTTGATAAAACTTTTTTTCTTCCTTTCCTTCCCACCAGATGAGATGTGTTGAGCAGGTTCAGATGGTTTAGCTATAAATTTAGTATAATTATTCCATCTTATTCCTACCATACAGATGTTGGTGGATCAAATGAGATATGTAAAAGAACTCTCTATAAATGTAAAGTATATGCAAATGTTGTTACACATGCTGATGGTGGTGGGCCCTACAACTAGCTATAATGGAGACCAAAGTCCAGGCCATGGGATTTAATGAAGTCGTGGACCTACCTGTATTGGGAGCATGAAATAAAGCAATGAAGCTATTTGGTTCCTCCTCAGGCAAGGCCTGAAATTGACTATGAAGCATGTGCAACATGTGTTGTAAATAAAAATAACTTTACTTTTATGTACACACCCATTCAATTGCCACTCAGTTCCTGATGCGACTACCTTTCAATGCACAGCTCCAAACCAATTCAATTTTTAAAAAAAATTTCCCATAACATGATCAGAAAAGGATACTTCGATGGAATCTTATCAACAAAAAGGAAATATAAAACATGAAATATCATTTGGATCAGCTCTTGAGTACCTACCTGTTCTCATTATCTGACCTGAAACAGTGCTGAACTCTGGGGTACAGAGGGCTTCTACAGCCTTAGTTCATTGTGTCCACCAAGAACACCACCAAAAGATCTTTCAAGTGACATCTAATTGTTCTTAATGCAGGCTAGGCAGCCTTCAATGACATCTTAATGGACCCCAAACATATTTCAAAGTCTTCTCAGATGTTTTCCTCTGTATGTCTATTTTTATGTAATGTTTATTCTTGCTATGAGAGGTCTCTAAAAGAAAACATGCCTTAAAAAAAACAACTGAGTTTTAACTATTTTGAATTCCTTAAGAAAGTTGTTCTGATCAAATTTAGGATGCAGCAAAAATGGTTTCTTGTCGTGGCCTCAATATCTAATACTCTTTACTCAGATTGTCATGTAAGTTTCAGAAGAAGAAAAAAAAACCTGCAGGGATTTGATACTGTGTGAAATACTCAAAGCTTTATGTTGAAAATGAGAACAGAAGTTTGTCCACCCAGGACTCAGTACCGGGGACCCCATAGGCTCAGGACTGTGTGCGTCCTGTGCTAAACTAACAGGCAGTGAGCATTTCCTGCAACGAGCCCTGTGACTGTGCACATGACTTCTTCCACAAATGACCCAGCCCTGCAAAGCTCGAGCACCACCTCAGAGGAAATAGTCCCGGTGGAGCCCATAACAAACAACATGACACTGGACAGTGGGGAAGGGAAGTGCTTAAGGAAGAACTAAAACTGCTCTCCTATACATAAATCCAAGGCACTGAGGAAATACAAGCTGCCTTACCACATCCAAGCCCCCATGAGCAAAGCCGCCATACACAATGGCAGATGAAGGGTTAGGGAGGGAGAGGAAAGCAGGGGATGGTTTGCACAGTATTCCAACAGGAAATACATGAAGGCTGCCCAGGGCGGCTGTGAGCCTTCACATGCCGCATAGAGCAAATGCTGCTGGCCACTTAAGTGCCTGAATTTTTTTGTTGTTGTCCTTTAGTAATTCCTGAATATGTTTCAAATTATGTTGCCAGCTTGGCTTAGACAAAAGACAATTTAATAAGAAACATAAATGTTCGACAATTCACATTAAATCACCATCTGGCCCAATTGAAATATTTATATTTAAAATGTATATATCATCATTTGCCATCTGGGTAATATTACACGTTTTATGGGAAATTTGAAGTTGGACAATTAACTCATACTACTTTAAAACAAACATCTTTGTTCCAGGATAAACAAAGAAGAAAAGCCTTGAACACAGAATCCCATATTAAAAGTCTTTTGCAAGCCAGTTTTAGTGCCTTGAACAAACCAGCATTTATCATGCTCAGATGATCGCCCCAAAATAATAATAAGATACAACAAAAGCAAAAATACCAGAAAAGATAAGCAATTCAGTAACTGAGGCTTTGGAAAAGTATTTGAAATGAAAAATAAAATGGTTTCTATTATACATTCAAATGTGTAAATGAGGCTTGTACCCCAAACCCTCCTTCCTCCCTCCTTTCTCTCATCATCTATTTTGTCCTATGAATGACAGGAAGGTGGTGGGAGGTTTCTTTCTAAAAATAAATTTCCCCAATAAACTGTTAAAATAAATTTTGGATTACTAACTTTGTAAACAGAGAATGAAAATTGATTCTCTCAATTTTACTGTATGAATTAAGACAATATCTCAAGTTATTCTTTCTTAAAACCATGTATTTCTATTAAGAAAATAAATAAATCTTAAAAGTTTATTCCCTTGAGATAGTATCTTTATCTAAATATTAATTACTAGCAGTAAGAGTCTGAGTTACACGTGGTAATGTTTTTCTTTCATACAATTTTTAGTTTTTATATTATGCCCAGATTGTTATATTTACCTAAAAGCTAAATCTGGTTTAATATTTTTTCCATAGAAGTTGCTCAAATATTTTTGAGCAAGACCTGATGGAACATGAATCACATCCTACCGTCTGTCAAGAGTATAAACCCAATGAAGAGCTATAGGAGGCTACAAAAAAAAAACAAACCTGAGGGCATTCCTGAATTTTGAAGAATTGCTAAAACAACAAAATTAATCTCCTCTTGATTCACAAGGCTCTACCTTGCAGTAACAATACTTAGTGAATAAAGTAAAATGACACCAAACAGGTGTGTTTTTAAAATACATCTTGCTGATGACTATTATTTCATCAATATTTATCTATTTACTTTTTTTCTTCTCTACCACTGCTTCATTACAAGATACACAACACAATGCCAGTTGTTTTCTCACTGAAAGCAGACACATTATTCTTCATACTTTGCCCACATTCAAGTACTTTTGGTTCTACTGGACTTGCTAATTTCTGAATATATTGCTACAATAACTGTGAAGTAGGTAATTAAAAAGAAATCTCTCTCTTTCACACACACACACACACACACACACACACACACACACTCACTCTCTCTCTCTCTCTCTCTCTCTCTCTCTCTCTCTCTCTCTCTCACTCATAAAATGTTAGTGATGGAAGGGCCTTCCAGCCATCTAGGCCAAATGTCAATGTTGCTGGGTTCATTTCTTTGTAACCACAGCTCCTTTTTTTTTTGAAATCGCCTACACCACCTGGTCTTCCTAGGTGGTCTCCCATCCAAGTACTAACCAGGCCCAATCCTGCTTAACTTCCGAGATCACACGAGATTGGGCATGGCCGTAGACTACAGCTTCCTTTTTAAAAATAACTGACCTAGCAACCAGTTGTACGTGTCAACAGAGATTCCTAATAGGTAGTAACGGTTACCACTAATCCAAACTTTCTAGAGAAATCTTACTAAGAATTACTTCCCTAATCTTCAACAACTAGCAATTTTTAACAGCATAAAAATTCTCAAACACACACCTAGAGAGGAATTATTCAACAAGTTAAAACTCTAGATGACAAATTTTGCTATTCCTTGGGTTGTAGAATCATTCTTCTGCCGTTGGTCTTTCAATGAGAAAGTGGTCCAGTTTCCTCAGTCTGACATGTTACTCTGTACAGACACTTTAATGGGCTGCTTCCTGTTCATAAACAAGTTTCTTAGCAATGACTCAGTCTAAGAAATATGATCCCGCCAGTTTACTGGAAGTCATCCATTACAACTGTGTGCAAACTGCAAAGCATGATGCAAAGATAAAGCAAGACTGGAAACTGAATAGAACAGGAACTCTGATTATTTTCTCATGAAGCACATAAGTATTTGGCCAAAAAGATCAGAAAGTTAATTTTCAAAATAGTAGGTGATCCCACTGGCTACCAAAAATGCATGGATCTGACTTTTCCATGAGAAGTCACACCTAAATCTCAATGGAGTTATTTTTTGGTGGCTGGTATCAGCAAGATGCTGCTGCTACAAAAGATATATGCTATCATTACTTTGCCAAGAGAATGATTTGGTTTGATAAGCAAACTTTAGGATATGTTTTGCTAAAATCTTCCCCATTTTGAACAAGCCATGGTATGTATTGTTCTGGATGCTGTCTTCCACACATGAAAGCAACTTCTCCCTTTGTGAGGTCTTCCAATAGTATTAGAATGATTCTACAGGGAAACATACACACCTGCATGCACCATTATTATCAACAGAACCTTCAGGAGCACTGGATCTAACTCCCTAACCACCTCTATACCTTGTGTATAATGAAATTAACTGGGTGTGGAATAACCAGGTGGCTCAGCCACCCACCTTGGGCAAAGAGCCCTGCTTGCCCACCCTTGTGTACCCTCCTCCCACAAGACGCCCCCCACAAGGGAGGGCAGTGCTCCATCTGGCAGGCTTGAACACTTCAACTCCCTAAAGATCCTTGACCCCATTTGGGTTCCGCATTTGTAAAAAGCAATTATTTATTTCAATCTTAAAGCTCCTTTTCAGGTTTAACTACCTACAGTTAGCTTAAAAAAAGAATCAGAACAGTCATTCAGGCTTGGGGGCCAAATAAATTCTCTATGGAGTCAGCTGCTGATAGCCAAAGACCTGTGTGCTGGTGGCAGTGTGAACACTGGCCATGGCCATGGTGATGAATTGGAGATCTGTACATTATATGTTGTAACAGAGACTATTTAAAACACTTACCTTCCTTTTTTTTTTTAAACTGCGGATACTGTTAAAATATATTCCAAGGGGTTTAATTTTTTTAGTGTGGACTTTTTAAAGTATGACATAGTTCTTCAAATAATAAGATACTAATAGGTAAAACTTAATTTTACCAGAATGGTGGTAATTATAATAAAAGTGGTGATCAAGATCAACAAGATTAATACATATACTACCCTAAATGGATCATTAATCCATCCACCCATCTAATACATATGTATAGATCACCTCTCAGGTGCCAGAATGTGCTAGGTGCTAGGGACACAAAGGTAACAGATATTCTCTGATCTTAGTTTTGAGATGTGATGAGAAGCATGTAGGAGCTAAGGCAGCACAGCAGAAGTGTCACTAAACTGCATGGACAGACCTCGCAGGGTGACAACTGACAAAGTACACCAGTCACAACCATGTGAGCATCCTATCCTACAGACCAAGCGCTTAACCTGGTTTCCACACGTCTAGTCCAAGTGAATGTCTGAAAGCAAAGGTTATAAAGGTGAAGAGAACACAAAACACTGCTTTTTTGGGTCACCCCTCCTGGCAGTAGCAATGTTTCCCCCTTTTTCCCCACAGAAGCTCATATTTACATCTCAAGGAAATTCTCAAACGCAAAAAGACTTCTTTCTTGCATTTGGACTTTTTGGTCAGTATGACTCATCTCAGCTGTGATGGGAATTGCTGCGAATGCCACACTGTCATGGCATGCTACACTGGAAGGGACCATAAGACTCACGTAGATAGCCTCTTTCATTTTTTAAATAGGGAAACAGGTCTAGAGGGTGAAATGACTTGCTCCAAACTCTGAGGTCAAGGCTTCCAAAACTACCTTTGATCTACTTTTCTAATTTTACAACTCTTGCCAAATTATTTGGCAGAGGGAAAAAGATATGTTTCTTTTCACTTTAATTTTTGAATTAGCATCTCTTGCTCCAGCCTGTAAGCCTGCTGCTACCTAACAGCTTATATTGCAGCTGGTGTCTGCATGGTTTACAGGAGTGTTTGTAGGCAGCATCTCATTCAAGCCTCACTGAGAAAGCATGGGGGAGGTGCTTTATCTTTATTTATGGATGAGCACATTTAGGCTTTGGGTATCAGGCAACCTTGCCCCAAATCACATGTTCTGCAAGTAGCAGAGCCAGGACTCCAACTCAGAATTGTTTCTGAGCCTGGCAGGCTCTTCCCGCATCGTGGTGCCACCCCTTGGTAGTCACAACAAAACAAGGCATGGAAACTTTTAGCCCCAGTGCCCTCTCCCCAGGCAGGACACTAGCACTTGGAAGTCAGCCCTCTGACACTCAGACCTGCCTGCTCTAAAGGCCCATGGGTAAATCAGGTCTGCTTAACGGGATAAGGAGAGATTAACATTTAAATAAACCCTTCCACAAAGCTGGTATTTTACCCTGTACTTTACATCTCACCTGGGCTTTCTTTTCTTTCAATGGCCTGACTAAACTGTAAACTCCTATGTCTTTGGGAAGTAGTTAACATGTATATAGTACAAAATACAAAAACTACAAGTTCTCTCTCTGTTACCCTCCTCCAAGGCAACCACTGACATGCGTTTTTTGTTTTCTTATGAAGATGTTCTATTAAATACACACACACAAAGTAGCACATAATCATTGTGTACTACATTTATTTCTCCCTATTTAATATGTTTTAGAGATGGTTATACATCAGGGCAGAGTTGTCCCATTATTTTTAATGGCTGAGCAGTATTTCATTATCAAGATGTACTATAATAATATTATTTAATAATATAATTAATCAGTCCCTCGTTGAGCTTTTAAGTTATTTCTAATCTTTGGCTATTACGAATAATGCAATAATGAATATCCTGTATATAAATCATTTCATAAATGTGTGAGGATATTGTAGGAGAAATACTTAGAAGTGGAATTGCTGGGTCAAAGAGTATATGCATTTTTATGATAGATACTGCCATATAGCTCTACACATACGTTGCACCTTTTACACTCCCACAGCAATGTGTGAGTGTGCCCGTTTCCCCACTCTTCTCCCAATTCATGCATCCTTCACACCTTGCACTTACTGACACATGGTACCCACTAAATAAATACACAATAACTGTTGTACAAGTCTCCTATGTTAATTCCAGAATGACTTCAAGGCAGAGGTTGGGCAAAGTCTCAACAGGTGAAATACTCAAGTGTAATAGGCAAAATCAGCAAGCTCAGCCATTAATGAACTTCAAAGAAAAAGCAAATTCAGCCAGGCTGACCTGTCTACCAGCTCCTTAAAGACCAGGAAAAGGCATTCTTTCTATGGATGCGTCTCTCAGGAATAGATGTTTGTTGGCCATTAAATTACATTTAGAATACATACTGGACTAAGGAGAGCTGACAGTGACCTTGGAAATCACGGTCCAAGCCCTAGGTTTATGAAAATCTTAAAGCCCAGAGATGCTAAATGGGCAATCAGCCCTGGGTCTCATCTGACTGAGCAAAACCCAGGAGGGGTGGTCAACCTAATACAAATTAGATTCAAACTAGACTTCCTTATTGCAATTTCTATTACTTAAAAACTCACGGGCTATTAAGAATTCTTTGAAAACAGACCTTTACAAGACTGTTGTGTGGCATTCAGCCCTGCAGCCAAATTAAGGGCCTATGAAACTCTTTTATTAGGAGAAAACGACCAATGTTTGACCTGTACTTTTCTGTAGAGAACTTTCCCCAACCCCAGGCTCTAAGTACTATGTGGTTTTCTAAAGACTCTGCCTGTGCTCAATACAGTCGAACTACAACCAGACTAAAAGTCTCCCAGTTCTAAGGCCCTTCAGGCAGATCACTTCTGCTACCAAGAGTGAAAGTGGCTCAAAATTAATGTGGAGCCCTGAGAACTCCCAAATCACGGAGTCAAGGCCATGTACCCACTAAATGCACATTCCAAATGACTGACTCATGCAAGGGCTGGCTAAGACCAAGTGTAACCCAAGAAATAGCTCTACATCTCCTTGAAGAAAGTTCTTGGAGACACCAGCCCTTACATCTGTAGTGCTTTAGAGCACAAAACTCTCTCACCTGCATCATGACATCATTTATTTATTTATTTTTTTACAGCAGAAAGGAAAAGCTTTATTAGAAGGGAAAGTACACTTCCATGGAAGTAGGCCTGAGCAAGAGAAGCGTGACTCAAAAAGCCTGCATCATGATGTCATTTAATCCTCACACTGCTCTGTGTGAAGATTAGTGAGGTGAAGAAATTGACGCATTTGCAGCCAGAGCAGCCCTCCTCTAAATCTGATGACATACCCATAAATCAAATCATAAAAGTAATGCCTCCCTTTCCTCCTCTAAATATAAATATGATTCTGGTTTGCTCTAAGAATGGCCACTGTAGTTGCTGGTGGCTTCTTCCTTTAAGTCAGTTGGTAAACTCATAAGAAAATGATACCATAAAACAGGGCTAAATCTCTACCAAATGATCTCAGAAAACCTAACTGAATAATAAACACAACCTAACTGAATAATAAACACATGAGGTCAAACTTAGCCTTCTCCTCGAGGACAAAAGCTGTGGGTCTGTCTGCTGTAAAGTCTCTGGCTTTGGGAAGAGGACCAAAGCTAAAATCTGAAAGCCCGCTATACGGAGTTCTCCAAAGCAAATGCTCATACGAAGTATGAGAATTATTTTTACCTTACTATTCCCCATGAAGGTATCATTATACTGCCCAACAAAAATATACATCACATACATAATTAATCATACTGTTCGCTGGTAGGCACAGCACAAAAAATTACTTTTCCTTACCACCTGAAATAATTTCTTTTAAAAGTCCTTTTCTTTAGCCTGGATCTGGAAGAAATTAAAGTTCTTTGAAGCCCTGATGCCTACCACATTTCCGACGCCACGTTAATCCAGGACACATCAGGTCCCAGTCCCTGTCTGGGATTGGGTTGTGCCACTGTTTGGTAACTGTTAGCCTCGGTTTCTTCATCTGCCACAGGACACATCTGGCTTAGGCAACCCTAAGATCCTTTCTTCTAAATACTTCTGAGTCTATGAAGTCCAAAATTATGTAAACTTAATTCTGAATTTTAAAACAGGCTAATTAAAGCTACCTGTAACAGATGCTCTAAAGCAGCACTGTCCAACAGAAATACAAAGCAAGCTACATTGTATTTAACATAACTTTTAGTAGCCTCACTAAAAAAAGAAACAAGTGAATTTAATTTTAACAATATATTTATTTAACTCGATATATCAAAAAATTATTGCAACATGTAACCAAGATATAAATTTATTAATGTGCTATTACAAGTGATGAACACATTCAACATACAGCAAATTCCACCTGACATCATCATAGGAAATATAGCCTTACCAGAATAGTTATATTTCACAGAGATACCTTACAATACTGCTGTTCTTACATTTAAACCAAAATTCTTTAAATTTAAAAATTCAGTTCTTCACAGGCACTAGCCCCATTTTAAGCACTCAAAAGTGTCAAGTGGCTAGTGACTGCTATTGGACAGTGCAGCTCTGCAAGAGCCTACAAAGTGAGGCCTGCACTCTCCTTAGGGGGCATTGTATTGAACCAAACTCCTGTTTTGCAAGTTACTTCCTGAGGATACACTGGGAACATTAGCCCTTCCAAACTACACTAGGTAGTATTTATACTTTTAGCAGTTATTTAGAAAAAGCTACCTCAATGACCTGAAAGTGTTAGTGTGAATCTGAATTACTAAGAGGGCTCAAAATAACTAAATGGATCATGATATTATTCAGCAATGTTAAGGTCCAGATGCCACACAATTACCATGATTATTGTAAAGGTCCTCTGAAGAATGGGTAGAAATAAGGAGTCTTAGATGATGGGAAAATATTATCTGTTCCAACTAAAGATATGAATAATCCTGAGTTTGAAAATTATATTTTGTCTGCTTTCAGATGTATACATTTGAAAATGCACAGTACCCACTGTTGCTGCCAATTGCCAGGTGGCAATTTGGACCTCTTAGAAAGGAAATTAGTGTATACATCATATTATATTCTCTTAAAATATAGAAATCTTTTAATGTAAATCTTTTCAATTAACTTGCTAAATAAATATGTAAGGGTAGTGGTTACCTGGTGAGTCTTCACATTAAGGTTTGAGAAAGATCACAGTGCCAATATTCTAAGTCCAGATAAAGATAGGTATGACAATCTAAGTGATAATAATAATGGCTACCACTTACTGTGCACCTTTTATGTGCTCAACACTCTTCCAGGTACTTGTATCCATTATCTGTTTATACTCACATCAGTCTGCGAGGTGGGTAGTATCATTATCATCACCCTTTTGCAGCAAGGAAACCAAAGCATGGAGGTTAAGTAATTTTGCCTGAAGACCTCAGTCTAGTAAATGGTGACAGTGAGATCCAATTCAGGGTCATATTACAGAAGCACTCAAATAACACAGGTTCTTACTTCAGAATAACCCAAGCCTCTTTAAAAGGGAGGCTGACAACGCTGACTTAGGGACACCAGCGGGTGCCGTTGGGGTTCAGCTAATTAGCTGCGTGGGGTAGCTCGGCCTAGATAGCTGACCTCACTGTGCTGTTCCTGTGAGGGAAAAACCAAGGCGATAAGACATGTCATCAAAGAATTTTTTTTTTCATATGAAAAAAAGTATGTGAATGCCCCTTAAAAATACAGTGGACAACTCGGGGGTCATTAATAAATTCAGTTCCTGTTGCAGATGTCAAATGAACATGAGAAACATCTAATTTTCAGGCTTCTGGGTCTAACCACTATATAAAAAATAGCAAGTGAGGTCCTAACTTATTTTAATATCAGGTATCTGCATGGCAACAACAAAGGGTTGTTGGTAAATGTAAAGTTTTCAGCTGTGTCATCTTCCTGAGGGTCTTAGAAGGTTCTTTTCCTTCGCCACTCTGGTTTGTTGTTGTTGTTGTTGCTGTTGTTGTTTTTTAAGGCCAGAGTTACTTCGGGGTAATTATTACTAAAGAAATATTTTGGTCAAGACTAAAAGAAGGGGGTGTGCTTAGGAAGAAGACAAGGCCACAGGGGTCAGCTTGGTTCATGTTTGAATTTAGCCTTCCACTAATGTACTTCTGCCTCCCAAACTCTTTCTGTTCGTACAACTCTGTCTCTAGGCCCAGAATCTCAGAGTAAGAAATTCTGCCAGAAGTGAAAAAGTGTATCTGGGAAGAAGTTCAGCGGGATGGCTTATTAATCCACCTAAGTCCAGGGAATCCAGAGGAAAGGCCAGAGGGTTCCACAGAGGAAGCTGGGCAGTGCATGACACTGCTGTCCTAAGGACGCACATTAAGGCCTTGCCACCGATTGGTTTTCTGTCTCAAGAGGCTTCAGTTGCCACAACAACCAGACCCTCACATGAGGCCTGGGACGCGCACAGGGAAAACCAAAGGAAAATAAGAAGTTTATAGCAAAGACCAAGAAGAATCATGTGAATGCTTATGCCATTACACAGCTAGAATTCAAGGAGGGATTTTTTTTCAAGGTGGCCATAGATATCTCAGACTCCCACACATTCAAATATCCTTGACAAAGAAGAAATATAATAACAATAATCACAGTCACCATTTGTTCAATGTGTACCATGGGCTAGGTCTTGTACCCAGTTCTTTTCTTAAGAATACTGTGATACAGCCATATCATAGAGATGATGAAACGGAGCCATATCATAGAGATGATGAAACGGAGGCATGTCCCACTGTAAAATCTATCAACTTCACCTCTTGGGACCTCAGTTCTGAAAGCCTATAAAACAGGGATAATGCTTCTTACCTCACAGAGTAGAGTAAGGAGTACACAAGACAAAACCAGTTTGTTAAAGCACTTCGCACCCTGCCTGGCCTTGGTGAGAGCCTGAGAGATGGCAGCTGTCATCACCAATATTGTCAGATGCCCGCCTCTGTTAGCTTGGGACTTACGACCAAAGCCCATGGCAGAGAAAAGAGAGGACATTGTTTTTTCTTTTCTTTAGTGAATACTGCTCATCACCGGGACTGGAAGCCAAGGATGAGACCCGCAGATGACTGGAGGTGGCCGGAGTGAATCAATCTCAGGAAAGAGCAGAAAGAGAGAAACTCTCCCTGTGCCACCTTGGAGAAGAAAACAATCCATCCTTACAGCAAAATAGCAGTTTCTGGCTTGTTCTCCTCTCCTGTCAATGGAATGAATATACTGGTGGATGGGTTTCTGTTAAAACACAGGAATAACTGGGCATGCACACTTGTGCACAAATAATTGCATCATGGGGCTAAAAGGAAGAGAAAATCTACTCTCCTCCAAACTTTAAAAAATTCTTTTAAAATAGCTTACAAAGGTACAGTTTAGAGTTACAATTACAGAGCCTCGATCCTTGTGCTGATGCCTAATTGACTCAGCCATTCGCACACCAGAGCCCCCTCACCATCTCTGCCTTCAACCTGCCTGTCTTCTGATTCACGGGCCATAATAACTTCCTGTCCACATCCAGCTCTTCCTTGACCTTTCCAAAATATTCCATGATTTCCAGCTGCCTTGTATAAACATGAAATGTCACACGCAGGCACTTGAAGGCCCTCTATAGCTAGCCCCAAATTAACCTTTTCGGCCCTAGTGACCCAATAC
Source organism: Pteropus vampyrus (assembly GCF_000151845.1). Taxonomy (NCBI): domain Eukaryota; kingdom Metazoa; phylum Chordata; class Mammalia; order Chiroptera; family Pteropodidae; genus Pteropus; species Pteropus vampyrus. The sequence continues at coordinate 13,570,856 of NW_011888783.1, read as the reverse complement.
ACTGCCACAGTCCATCCAGCTCACGCCTACACCTTTCCTCAGGCTTCCAACTAAAGCTTGTGCCAAGTGAAATCCTTGGCTTGAAAAAAAGTCTAGTTAAAATGCTACCTCTCCTCTGCACTGTTATGGAGCTGTCATATATCACAGAAGAGCCTGTATAAACACCAAGCTCCTAGAACGCAGTAACAAACTCACTCTTGTGTTTATTCAGCAACTACTAATAAGTACCAGGCACAGTGCCAGACATCAGAGTTATAAAAATGAATAAAAGACAGTCCCTACCCTGGAGGAAGTCATATCTTAAACAGATAAAGACGTAATTTATAATCATTATGATATGATGCATGCCCTGTAATCCAGGTGTACAAAGGGATCGAATAGTTACGAGGGGCAATTTAGAAAACAAATGTCCTTCAAGGAGAACAGCACATTTGCCACATTATCTTGAAAGAGTAAAACAACTTTATGTCCTGAAAGTTCTGCAAGGTGTGTAAATACCTAATAAATACTTGTGGAATGAGTAAGTGCACATTTGTGCTCAGAATTTAGTATCTTCATTGTACACTTAAGATGTCTGGGGTTAAATAGTTCTAACTACTGAAGTAACAAAGATATCATGTTTAATGTCATTTATGACCCAACCACTAGTCATAGAGAAAGTATTTAACTTTAATCACAGTAATGTTGCTTCAAATTATTCTTTGGGTACTTTACTAAAACAAAGTGTCATTTCTTAAGAACTATAAACGCACACTGCAAATTAAAAGTAAAGTTGATTTTTTAAGAAAACAAACATGATCGTATCCTTCAATATCCATTAAAAGATTTTGCAATTTGGATAGTATAACAATTAATCAACCAAAAAATGCTGATTAAGTGTATTTTCTTAGAGGAGACTAGTTATTTCCCTCAGACTGATGTTCAGAAAAAGGACAAGAAATGGGCAACTTCACTTTGCCCCCATATTCTAGGATTTTTCTCCAAAGCATCAATCTATTAACTATAATATCCCAATCTCTTTCACTGTTCTACAGCTTCCCTTACTCTCAGTTCTCAGATGTCTTCAAATAGTGCTCAGCAGAAAAGGCAGTAAAGACCCAGAGAGCTATGGCATATGACTTTTAACTTCATCTTGAAAATTAAAAATAATGTTTATCTTTTTCAGACCAACTTCTTGCAGCTGTAGGCCCAAGAAATGGTATATAGCGGTAACAATCACCATCAAATAACACTGCTCTGTTAAGGGAACTGGACTAGATATTCTACCTGAGTCAATGAAATGTACCTGGTCCCTCTGGTTTCTAGAGCTTTTCACCACTATGATCTCTCTTCCATTACCCTGTTTCAGTTTAGAATACAAGGTGTGAATGGGCTACCATCTGAGATGCTGGGCCTCTTTACAATGACCAAGGAGGTAATATCCTGAGATTTCCTGAGAACGAGCAGTAATATTCTAGAAGTCAAGGCATCAAAGTGGTTCCACCAGGCTGGCACTGCCACCTCAGAGCATTTAGAATTGTATGGGGGCTGATGGGTCTGCCTTCTGGTTGTCACAAAATATCCTGTAGTGTGGGACTGTCCTCCAAAGACAAGTTCAGCCCATGTGCCAGTAGCACTCCATCAATAAACACAGAGTACGCTCCTTGAGGTTGGGACTCTGTCTTAATTTTTGTCAAGGAGTCTATTATTCATTGGCATCTAACAAAACAACCATAGTCATTAGACAAGAAAAGAAAGGAAGGACAGAGGAAAAGAGGGAAGGGAGAGCGGAGATTATGAACAGATATCTCAATTCCTGCTCTGCCATCACAAGTTGCATGGCCCTGGACAAGATATTTTAACTCTTTGTATAGGTTTCCTCATCTGTAAAATGGAAAAAAACAGCCCCCGTCAGCATAGATTTATTGTCTAAATCAAGTAAGAGAACATGTCTAGGACCTATAATAGTACTAGCAAGTGTTCAGTAAAATTTAGTCTTTCCCCCTTTTTCTTCCCCATGAAACTGCCAGTTATCTGTATTCAGATGCAACTACAGAAGGCTGGTTCTCTTCACAACGTAGGAAGGAAATCAGTTGGCAACGTGAACCTAAATAAAGACTAACTGTTCTCTCTGCCTCTGTTATTATCTTTGCCAGCACATACGTAATCACTGAAGCTTTACAGCGCAATTGTACTGTTACCAAGTGGACTTTGGAAACCTGTAGCACAGGGCAAGAGATGTGTATTCTGGAGCCCTAGACTTCCAAGAGTCCCTCAGGGACAGAAGGAAGAGAGATGCATAAATTCTATCTAACGGAGTTATTTCTACTCATATCTCCCTAGGGAGAAAAGGTTGTATTTATTAGGATGAATGAGAAAAGCTGTGAAGTTATCCCAGTTCTTCTTAAGATACTTTCCCTCCTTTCTGAACCTCCCCCCAAGTTCAAGACCCAAAGGCCCAAGTCCTTCGGCAAACCCAAAACATCTATATATAATCAATCCTGCCCTGGCATCCAAGGGGTACCTCATAAGGGAAGGGGAAGCACAGAACCTACCAACAATGGGAATACTTATCTAAACCAGGAACTCCCCAAATAGGCCTCCACCTGCACTCCTTAGAGGAATTCCTAAGATTACATTACTACTGAATTACTCTGCAGTCACACACGTATGGCCATAACTAGAGGAAATGTATAACTATAACATGTTACATGGAAGTCAGAATACAGTGGGCATTGTAGTCTCATTCTCCTTGCAAATGGGGAAACGTGAATTCCATACTTCATGGAATTCCCATGCAATTTATCCACAAGCAGGAATGACAACTGCCCCTACTCTGTTCCCAGGCTCCCTTGCCAACTGGCTTCCGACTATGTTCCACCAAGGACTGGGGGTGGGGAGGACACTGGAGAGATGCTAGAGATGAGAAGGGCACTTGTCAGTAGTCACAGCTTCCAAGGCCAGGGTAACTTCAGGAGGGCAGGCCAGATCCTGGTATTCCACTGACTCCCTCAGCCCCTCCAGCCCTACAGATGGCAGTGGCTTCCTAAGGCTGCTAATCTCTGGGTTGTCTGGCTTCTCAGCTCTTCCATCACCTATGTAATTAATTTCCTATATTAAATTCCTTCTGTTTGAAATAGCTCTCGTGGTTTCTGGTTTTCTAAACCAAACTAGACTGTTTTTTAACCTCTCCAAAGAGTTTTCTCAATAATGACAATATCTACATTAGAGAGTTGTTAAAAGAACTAAAGATAATGTGTGTAAACATAATACAAGTAAATACTCAAAAATGCTTTCCCTTTTTTCACATGGAGAACTTAAGGGAAAGTTGCATGTTGAAGAGCATAACTAAACATTACAGATTTGGGAAATCCTCAGGTAAAAATTCTGGGGCAACCTGAGGTCTCCCTTGGGAAGAGCCCCCAAAGAGATTCCTCCTGGGTTCATTAAAAGGAACCCTACAGGCTAGTTTTCTTTTTCCTTCCAGCCCCTCTCAGTTTAATTACAGAACCCTTCCTCCAAGTGAAACCTAACCTATAATCTCCTCTCTTGAAGTCACCATCCTCACTCTCAATCCAGTGACCCAAGGAGTCTCCCAAACATGCAGCGTGGTAAAGACGTTCCTAGCAGAGAGAGGTGAGCTTCTGCCTCTGGAGAAGAACCTGAACCCACAGGACAGTTCTCCTTCTTGGCTTGGTCTCAGCTTGGGTGCCAGTGGAAGAACATATGGCCAGGGATGACAGGAGGACCTAGCCAGCACAAAGTAAAGGAGCCTTGTTCTTGTCTTTTAGGGTTTCTCAGTATAGATTTTGTAGATCTTAATTATGTTTCATTGAGAATTACCAAGAACAAAAACAACTTCTTCAAAAATTGGCAATTTTTCCTATTGCAAGCAAAAAATGATTTGTTTTAATTTCTGGTGGTTTTCATCACCAGGATTTTAATGATTTAAAATTTTTTTTTTTTGTTGGTTGGAAAAAATTCATGGTTCTTTAATACTCTCAAGACACAGCAGCAAGACTCTAGCACTGTGAAACAAACCAGCAAAAAGTACAGGCCCTCAGCCCTCAAGCACCCGAAAGAGTGGTATAGTTCCATCATGTGCCATGCCTCTGCGCTTCTTTTGTTCACAGATGGCGACAGAGCATCATCATCTTTTTCTCTACACCACTCCCTTAGGCTAGGAATAGGCTGGGTTCTACATCCACGTATCGTATTATAACTGTGCTGAAGCAGAGTAGACAAGATTGTCAAGTAAAAGATTGTAAAGCAAAATTCCACACCCTTTGTCAGCAGGCCGCTAATACCTATTATTCTTGACTTTCACACAGACATAGGAGGGTGACGGGGGGGATGGTACGAGATCACTTTTGCCGCTTACACTCTGGCAAAAAAGAGAAAGGGCACTTAATGGGAAAAATGATACATTAAAATACAAGTATGCATTGCATGTAACCTAAATGTTAACATTGAAGTCCTTCCCTTTTGAGGTAAACACATATCATGCATAAAATTCATAAGAACAAGAGAAAGAACAGGATAGTTTTTTAAATCTTAAAACAATAGGAGGGGACGGGTTAAAGAATTTCAAACTACTGATGACTAGAGTTGGAAAAGCAGGCATTTTCCCAGAGGTGACTAAATGTACCCCTACCCCAATGGGATGATGGCTGGGGGCAAGACTGGAATGGGGCCGCACAAGCTCTGCTGGCAACACCGGAGAGAGATCGTGGCTGGCACAGCGATGCCCACTTCCTTCTGGGCCTGTTCCTACCCTGTGTGCACGATGGGGCTAAGCCAGCTTCAGAAGGCCCTGAACCACACCCTCAAGTCTCTTAAGTGGGATTTCTGTGCTATCCATCACTCACTCTCTCTCTTCTTCCAAAACAATTTCAGAAGTTAGCCCCTGTTGCCAAATATGTAGACCAGAAAGCCACTCAGGTAAGTACAAACAGTAGCCACTATGGTCAGAATATGAAGTTGACTTTACTGGGCAGATACAGAAAATCAAAAAATTGAGTTGCTAAAAGATGCCTTGTAGATTTAAGGGGTTTTTGTTTGTTTTGTTTTGAATTGGGAAGAGACGAGTGGATAAATAAAATGTTGTGTATTTGTACAATACACTAGTATTCAGCAATAAAAAGAATGGAGTCCTGATACATGCTACAACATCATTAAACCTTGTATACATTATGTTAAGTGAAAGAAGCCATAGTCACACAAAACCACATATGGTATGATTCTATTTACATGAAATATCCAGAATGGATAACTTCATAGAGATAGGAAATAAATGAGTGCTAACCAGGGACTAAGGAAGTTAGATAGAAATGCAGAGTGACTGCTAATGGGTATTGGGTCTCTTTTCAGGGTCATGAAAATGATTGTGGTGATGGTTATACAACTTTGAATATACTAAACCACTAAACTGTCCACTTTAAAGGGGTGGACTGTATGGGATTTGATTTATATCTCATAAAGCTGTTAAAAAAGAAATATAAAATATAAATATAAATATAAATTCTATGCCCAGCTCTCAAGGAACTAGCTGCAGAGAGAAAGAAAAGATTCAGAGCTAAGACAAGTGTCAGTAGCTTTTTGTTTTCGTTTTTTTTTTTTTTTTAATTTTTATAAGAGTTTTTTGAGCCAAACTGACAACATATGCCAGGGAGCAAGCCACCAAATGCTCCCAAGCATTAGATTTTAAAAGTCCATTAAAGAGAACTGCCTAATGTAGGAAACAAAATCTCTTAAGTTCAGAAAGAGGCTTCAAAGCCCGAATGATTTGATATTTTCCTTCTTACCTAATCATTCTTCTCTGATTTGTGAAAAAGCAATGGAGAGTTCGGATCTCCTCAGCATGCTGCTGATATTACTGGCCCCAAAGTCTCAATTTCCAAGCCTGTGAGAAAGGAATGACTACTTATCATTGCCAAAAAATATATATATTTTTAATCCTTCAGAATATAGCCTGTTGATGGATTATAATGACTCTCAAGAGTCAATTATCAATAAAACAAATTTGGTAATCTAAATCCTTCCTTTGCCCGGCATTTGTCTTTAATACTACCAGTTTTTGGGCCAACACACTTATGTGCTCACATACACAATAAGACTTTCATATATGAGGCTTTGTGACATACAGTTATCACAGGACATATGCTGTAAAAACGACTGGTGATAAGTACTTTCCACCCACAGAGTTCCTAAAATTCTAATAATAAAGTATTTACGGTGGCAGGGGTTGACACTGAAAAGGCCAACTTTAGGCAGGGTGGGCTTTTGTTTAGCAGTTTTGTTTTGATTTTGTGAGGAGAAGGGAACAGTTGGTGCAAGAACACCATGTGTATTTTTCTAATACCGTTTGAGAATTATATACTTGAACAGATTTTTGCTTTCATTTCCAGAGAACATACCATTATCAACTGAAGAAGCCTTGGCCTATACCTTAGAGCCCTTTTAATAAATGTTTGTTGAGCATACTTAAAAGCAGATGGTAATGAAATTTTAAGAACTCACAGAAATCATATTAGCAAAATATAAACTCTATTCTCCATTTTATGGTAAACTTAAACACACAGTTATAGGTAAAGAAAGCAAGTTAAATACTGCTTTAAGTAAACTTGTCCTTTTACACCTTGGTGTGCAACAGACTTCAGCAAATTTTATAAGTGACTGTGCCAGGCATTTAAAGACCCTGGGTTTACCCAGACCAACTTTTCGGTAATTTCATCCACTGGATCCTAAAAAACCTGCAGGATCCTTAATTCAGACAAATAGGACAATAATTCTGAAAACAATTTAAAGATAAGGACTAAGAAATAAACCATTTAATTTTGAACTGTACTATTCTCAAAATTACAAATGAGCTTTAATTAGATACACTTGAGCCCTTACATGTGCTTCAATTTGTCAATACCAAAACAGGAGATTCATGTTTAATTTGAGCCAAAGGTTCCTACTAGCTGTTTTTAAGTCAAATTCTTTCTCTTCTACCCACTTTCCTTCAACCTGATTTAATCCCATCTGTCCCATTCTTCACCATAGATAAATTTTCACTACTGAAGTTACTTTGGACCACTACTTCAAACTGAAAAAAGCCAACAGAACAGGAGAATATACCAACTAACAAGGCAAACAAAGGTGAACAAAGTCTCTCAGAGGAGCTTAAGAGACTTAAGCTCTCTCAAGCTAAGAGACTCGATCAAGAAAAAGGAAAACAGTCCCTGAAAAGTGTTTGAGGCAGAATCGTGGACACTGCTGAAATCCCAGAAATTTTAAAAACTATTTTTAAGAAACAGTCCTGCCTCTCTAAATTAACCCGTTTGGCCTGTGTCTTCCTTAAAAGGCCCCCATGTGGTAATTCCATTGGTAGGTCTAACTATTCTTATTGTATTGAAGAAGGTCCACGTCCTCCCTCACAGTTACTGAATTTCTTGGTAAAGAAAAGTCTAGTCTTTTTAATTCCTGCCTTTCCCCAGTTTTCAATTTATTCACTTTTTAAAGTGTGAGCTTTTCCTCCAGTTCAAAGTTTAACTAGTCCTGGTCCAGTTTGGAAGTGGTGATTAAGTGCCATGGGAGTCAGATACCTAGGTCTGAATTCCACCTGTGCCACTCAATAATTGGGTTACTTTAAGCAAGACTCAGCCTCTCTATGCCTCTTGTCTCACCTGGAAACTGGAGATAATAGTGTCTCCCATGGGGTGACTGTGAAATTATGCATGTGAAGCAATTATGGCACTGCCTGCCACCCAAGGGAAGTGCCCAATAACACATCTATTATCACCTTAGTGCCAAGTTCTTCCTGCACCCTACTGAAACCTTAACCTCAGATCAAGGAAAAATTAAAGAGGAAATATTATTTATGCAAAAACCCCTTTAAGTAAATGTGTTCAGCCAGGAGAGAGGAAATTCCCAGGGGGGAGAAAAGTGCTTTTAGTTCACAGAGGGTTCCTTTTCTCATGAAGCTTCTTAAGTAATTCATCCTGAATAAAAATAAATATGAAGAAAAATAATGTATTTGGCTTTCAACTCTTTCTGGTAATCCTAAAGACAGACAGGGTTTGTCTACAGAAATTCAAGTTAACAAGAAAGATTTCAAAATGGCCTAAGTTATTTTTAATGCAGAAAGACCGATGTGAGTTGTGTATTTACCTTTTACATGCTGCTTCCACAATCCCAAGAGCTTTTTCACATCTTAAAAGACAAGCTGGTTTTTGGTTAACATTCACTCAGGAGATGGAGAGACCTGTACTAATTTTCCTTTAAAAGTAATCGTATTTGTCTAATCTAAGATCAATGTCATCCCTCACACACAAAAGTACTTCATTTTTCCAAGACATCTTTGAAAAGAGTAACGGATGGCTTCTTCCACCGACTGGAGAAAGCACCTAAGGTTCTTCTTACTGACCTGTTCATCAACACCTCCTCTGCAGAGAGGACCAAAACCAGTATCATAGTACCACATCACACCTGAAGTTGCTTTGACAAAAGATCAGAATTCACTTTGACTTTTTGTTTGAATTTTTCCGGACTACAATGATTTAATATGAATCGGAGTTATAGACATGAAATTGATTCTAAATTTTACTCCATTTTCCTTTTTCATAGTCTTCAAGTATGCTAACCGATGTCTGATTACAAAGGTGGAAAGGAGTTAAACTATCAAACATAACTAGAAAGTTCACATTTAAAAGAGAAAGCAATATAAATGCCATACGCACTTCTAAGGAATGTTAAATTACGGAGTAAAGAAAAGAAAAATACTAAAAATAATGGAGGGCTCCAGGCTATAATTCTTGAATTTGGGAAAACTAAAGCTCATCAGCATCGTATTTCCTTTTGTCATACAGATGACTATAGTTACAGATTACTCTCGAAAAGCACCTAAATTCAAAGCGTACTTCTTCACACCAGTGGCAACCAGGAGAATACAATCCCAGTCATTACTGGGGAAAGTTCAGGACAAACAGCTTTAAACAAGCACAACTAATGCATTGTCCATAACTTAAAACCTTACTTTAGATCTTCGGGATCAGTCTAAAACATTAGGTTTAAGAGCATAAACATATTTACTGTACTTATTAAGTTACACACTTCCTTAAACCAAATATTTTTCCCGAAGACTCTAATCACACCAAAAATGGAAATATAAATATCTACTCCTTTAAAAGTCCATACAAAGTATGAACAGAAACTTATTTTCACTTTTATAACAATTTACAGAACTTTATAGGAAAGCAATATGAAACACAAGTGTCTCACCCTTGAGCTTGCCCAAGAAGCGACATGCTAAGATATCGAGGCAAATTCTCAAACAGAAAAGGAAAACTATATAAAGCACCCAAGGGAGAAATAATATCCTAAAGTCAAATATTTAGTAACAGCCTAAAATCTACAGGAATTCTAATCTACATTCGCAACTCTTACCCTTGACAGCACAAAACAGAATATCTTGCCTTACACATTTTGGAATTGCAATTCTGAAACGCTAAATCCAAAGACAAAGCCGCTCAGGGGAAAAAATAACAATTGCGCAACAGATCAACAGCTCCAACTTGTCCCTTGGCCCCGGCGCGGCAAGGTTTGCACGCTATAAAGCAGGAAAGGGCCAACCCAGGGCTGCCGTGACGGCCAACCGGCCACGGTCACGGAGGCCAAGGCCACGCACACGGCGTGCGCCACCGGGCGGAAACTGAGAAGCACCCGGCGCGGCCGACTCCGACCGCAGAGTTCTCTGCTCCGCGCGTTGCGAGGAGACGACCCATGGCCTTCCAGCCCTAACCTTTACGGATGCGCAAGGCCGGCTTCCGCCGCCGCACGTCGGGGCATCCGAGCGCACTGGGCACTTAGGGACCTCCTCCATCTCCCCCTGGGGGCTAGGCTTTCTTGCCAAGCTGCCTAAGAGGGTGATCCGACGGATGAACTGATGACTTCGCAAAGAATCACCCTTAGACGGCCCAGCGGGGCGAGCGAGCCGTGCTGCAGCCCGCGCAGGTCGTGGGGCCAGGGGCGGCGGTGGCAGAGGAGGGGCCTCCGGGTCCCAGCCCGAAGGAGACCTGAGCTCCCCCGGGAGCGGCCCCGTGACTAGGCACATTTTTGCTGTCTCCGAGGCGGGGTAGCCGCGCGGCCCCGGAAGGGCCGGACCGCGCCGGCTCAGACCGCCGGTGTCCGCCCCCTCCTGCCCCGCAGCCTCCGGAGCCGTTCGAACTCGGGGTCCAGCTGGGCCACCCGCGTCCCAATCGGGCGGCCCGGGACGCCGCTAGAGACTCCTGTTCACCCCATGCACGCAGGCGTAGCCCCCAACCAACCACCCAGTCGCGCTCCGGGGTTGCGGCCAAGCTGTCGGTGGGACCACCGGCCGCGCCCCCACGCCCCGGACGGCCCCTGGAGTCCCGCTCCCTGTCCCCGCCCCGCCCCGGCGCAAGCGCAGCGGCCCCAGTGTGCAGCTGCGGCAGCCTTGGCTTCGGCCACAGACAGCAATAGCCGGCTGCGGCTGTCCGTCCCGGGCCGCGGCTCCCTCGCGCCCCTGTCCCCGTCCTGGTACCACAGTGGGACCTCGAGGGCTGGGCAGCACCTGCTGGGACGGTAGTCCCGGCGGCGGTAGCTCCGAGTCCATCATGCTGTACTGGGGACCGTGCTCTGGGGCTCCCCGACGGCGACCCTGTCCCGGCTGGCGAGGCGCGGCGCGGACCCGGAGGCACTGACGACGGCGGAGGTGGCTAACCCGCCTTCTCCGCGACAGGGCCGGAGTCGCCTGTCGGGCTCTCGCCCCGCCACGCCTTCCGCCCTTCCCCACCCGCACCGAAGGCGGGGCGAGAGCCCGGGCCTTCCCTTCCCCGGCTAGCCTGCCGGCAGAGCTTCCGAAAATCCCCCACCCCCGTCCGGGCTGACGCAAGAAGCTCGCGGCCCGGGGGTGGACAGGGCCGCGAGCGGGGGGTCCCTGTGGGCGGCCGCGGGCGGGCGGGGCACCCGGAGGATGGCTGCGTCAGCTCCACGGGTTCTGCGCTCAATTTACCCTCCCTGCAAATAAAACCAGCGCTCTCCGCCTGCGAGATCAAGAGTTATTTGCCGAAGGTCGCTCGACTTCGGGCGCTTTGAGACAGTTTAAACAGTTGGAACAAACACGCTTGGAGACAAGGCAAAGGCCCTGGTATCGGAGCTGCGCCTCCCTGATTTGGAGTTACAGAACCTTGCCCCGCTTTATCTCACCCCACCGCCAGAGCGTGGCGCCAGCCGGGAGGCGGTGGCTAAATGCTTGGACCCGGCCGTGCGCATCGCCAACTGTCCTCTCGCCCTCGGTCCCCTCCCGGGCTGGGACCAGTGGGACTTTCCCAGGGGAAGTGTGGACTAAGCTGGGAGCTCGTGCTGGTAGTCACCCTGAACGCCCTCCACTTAGTCCCACGCACTTGCAGTCTCACTACGCTCAGGACGCCAAGGGCAAACGAAGTCTTTTGGTCGGAGAGTAGTCACTACTGCCCACTATAAGCTTTCTTTTCCCAACAAAGCGCACACACTACACCACAGATGGCGTCCTTTACCACTGTGCAGTACTACAACATCCCATAGTCTTCACAAGTTTCTTTTCACGTATTCACGATATAATTAAAAAAAAACAAAACAGTTTATAAAGTAGTTTGTACAGTATGGATGCATTTTGCAAAAACGTCTAGGAAAAAAAATTGAAAGTTGTCCACCAAATATTAATAGTTGTAGGATAATGAATGATTTTTATCTTTGTTACTGTTTTGTCTACAATGAGTATGTTTTACGTTTTACATTAAAAGCAATTACTTAAAAATTAATCATTGCCCACAGAAAACTTCAAGTTTTTGAAAACAAATATTGTGAAATCGTATGAGACTTAAAAAGAATATATATTTTTTTTTCTCAAGCATTAACAATATTTCTAATTCTTTAAGAAGCCTGGTTTTCAGTTTTTAGCTTCTTGGAATTATGCAAAACCAGGCGAAGTAGTGCCAGCTGCGGTTTTACTATTTCATTCAAAAACCACACACCCACCCACACACACACCTGACTATAGCAGATCAACACCCAAAGAACTTTCTTTTGGTTGCATAATTTGACACTCCCAGGATTTATCTGTAAATTTATATGTTCAAATATTCCTTGAGGTAAGTGAAGCATAAGATAATCGCTTGTAATTGAAGCAAGCGTCTTCAACTTGAATTAAACCCTTTCAGCTCTTATGTGAAAAGCCTGCACGATGATCTGCACACCAAAAACAAGCTTAGGAGAAATTATTTACAATGAACCGTACGTGAAACACAAAGAGACATAATGAAATGACATTTCAGCGTCAAAGAAGGGCAAAAGTATATTGTTAACAATTCAAATTACTTATTAAAATTACTACATTTAAGAAGGTAGACAATGAGTCCAGGAGGTAAGCGATACCAAAGTTACATGTGATATGGCTGCTGCCCTCAAGGGGTTTATATAAAGTGTTTGGTATTTCCTCATTAAGCAACAAATTTCCATTGAGTTTAGACTGAATGAAAAAACCTTTTACAAAACTGCAATTGCTGGGACTATATTATTTCAGGCACCTGCAGAGTACATATTTTCAAAGGGAGTAGAACAGTATGATAAGAGTATGAACATGTTTAAGAAAAATAAACATTAAGGAAAAGCCGTTTGGTATTGAATGGTGGTTCAGCACAAGAAAAGGGAACCCCAGTCTCAGATTACCCGTGTAAAGCGGGTTCCCAGTCTTTGCAGACATTGAAATGAGATTGTCTTTATGTGAGAACTTAGGTCTTGCTCTCTGAACTTACTTATTGTACTGTGGGGGCACGGATATTATACATTGAAACCCTCAAGAGGAACAGGAAAGATGATGCCGGTTTTTCTCCCCTGTCCTGGTGCCATGAGAGTCCTTTTTACTGCCAGGCTCTCTTAGCCACTATTTTATTTCTCTCCTCTGCCCTGCCCCGCCACCCGCCCAATTGATTTCACATTCTACTAATCCTTGTACATTTCAATTGATGTCTGAATTCTTCGCTGACTTTGGAAAGACAACCCTCTATATATGCTTGAAATGTGTCAGAATTTTAATACTTTGCTCTAGAGTTCTCATAAAAAATAAGCATTATCAAGTAAGATTTCTGAGCACAAAGATTTGGGATAATGGTAAAGCAATGACCCATTTATTTCACCATCTTCTCAGTGATCTAAGCTGCCAAGTTTGCAAGACCCAAGAAAGTACCTACTGTTTCAAAATCCTTCATCAACTTGAAGTTTCTTTACTCTTCTTTTCACTTCTCCTTAATTGAACTATGTTTTTGAGCCAGAAAATATCCAGAATCTCTTGGAATTATAGTTGAAATTCTAAATTTGTCCAGCTTATAGTTGGAGCATATGAGGTAGCTAGTTTTTAAAGATGGTACCCAATGAAACCCCCGCCCCCCATATTGATGTAGTCCTCCGACACTGAATCAAGGCTGGCCCTGTGACTTGCTTTAACTTATAGAAGGAGGCTGGAAGTGACACAATGTCACTAAGCCTTAAAAAGATCTGACCACTTTTAATTTTATACTCTTAGAAGTTAGCCATCATATAAGAAGTCTGATTATCTTCAAGGGAAGAGAAGTTATGGGGAGAAACCCTGGGGGATGAGACTCTTAAGTGGAGAGAGAGGCTATGTGAGTGAAGAAACCATCTTGGACCTTCCAGCTCACCCAGTGAAACCCCTGAGGACTCCAGCCCCACCTGTTATCTGTCGGCAACTATATATGAAGATGCTTAGCAAAACCAGCAGAAGCCTGCCTGGTTGAGCCTAGCATAAAGAATTGTGAGAACTTATAATAAACTGTTTTTAGCTGCTAAGTTTTGGTATGGCTTGTTTCACAGCAATAGATAACCAGAACAACACATATTGAATATCAAGGGCAAGGTTTTTCCCAGTTGCTTTTTGTTTGTTAATCATCATTGCGAGCACATATAGGGATGGTACTTTGCAATTTAATAGTCTCAAACTCTCAGAAGCAATTGACCACCCTGTGAATGAGGAAGGTATCTTTCCTATAATATATGATTGTTGCTACATAACTAAGTAAATCATCTCATCAGAGCATACATCAATATCATACCATTAGATAGGCGATGGTGAGATATTCTCCTTATTGAAATACACTTAAGGAACACAGACATTTCAACAATTAAGTAAGTGGAAGTATAAATGCATACAGAGATTCTGGACCTGACATGACCTCTTTCATATCAGTTATGTAAGATACTTTCTGAATATCTGCTGAGGGAATTTGAACTTCAGGAGCAGTGTGCTCAGAGGATAAACTGAACTCCGGTATAGCAGAGTTCCAGATAATTGGTGTATTAATTTCAAAACACACCCATAATCTTGGTTCCTTGGTGTGCACACCTCACTGTCTAAACTACTGATACAAAGAGCTGTAAATCTCGAAAGCCAGTTTTAACTCATAGTTTCCTGCTCGTAATAGAAATAGTTCTCTGCAAGAACTACAATGCAGAGAAAAACCCAGAAGTTTAAAAGAGTGCTTTTGAATTATATGTGTTGATACCTATATAAATATATATGCATAGGAAAAAAAGACTGACCATATATCATCAAAAATATTAAACATAATTATTCTGATTAGTGATTTTATTTTTCTCATTTCACCTATCTGCATTTTTCTAAATAAACATATACTACTTTTATATTAAAAAACAAAAAAGGTGTGTGTGGGGGTGTAGGAGGGTATGGGAGGAACATTGGCTTTTCTCCCAAGCTACTGGGTCCACTTCATTTTCAAACTGAATTTTAACCACAAGCTTTGGAGATCTCTCCATTCTATATTTACTAGAGTGGAGCCTGGAGAATTTGACCACATCTTTAAGTGTGGTTGTGGTAAGGGTCTAAAAATCCCTTTGTCCTTTCAATCTACTGCTATATTTGCAAAATGTCACTTAGTAGAATAGGAGTCCCCAGACAAAGATGGAATTTTACAGGTACATTGAATAGAGTCTAACAGCTGCAGCTTTGGAGTAATATGCAAAGTTGTCCATACATAACATTCCTGTATGGGGAAAATAAACAGGGTGCAGAAAAACACATACCTAGAGTTATGATTGCAAGGTCGGTTACCAAATATTAATAACGGGCATTGAATATCATATAATTTTCACTTTCCTCTTTGTACTTTTCTGCACTGCTCCAATTTTTACAGTAAGCATTTTTAGAATTAAAGGAAAAAATCAATTAAATTCTTTTCATTTTGGATAAACAAAAAGCAAAATTTAGTGATGGAAGAGCAGACATCTTCATGGACAGGCTTTGTAGACAAAGCCTTTAACACTCTCGAGGATGGAATGTGAAAAAGGGAAGTAAGATTTGCCAAGATATTTGTGTTTTGGCATTTGCTATACTGTGTACTCTCATTTGGGCTTTCGAGTAATATTAGAATTAAAAGAACTCTTAGAGCTATTTTGGCTCAAAGATGGCAAGTAAGTTTTACTATGATTGCCAACTCCAGTTGATTGGTAATGGTTTGCCTACAATGCTCTGCTGAGAAAAATTCAGAAGGAGATTCCTAATTTGGTAGGAAGTTTTCAGTAATTGATTAACAATGTCTGCCACAAACACAGAATGATAGGAGTGGTGGCACGTATCAGGGTATCAGGTGTTTCCTTCCCTGACCTAGTCCCACTCCCTACTTTTACATTTAAGAAAACTAAGGAGTGAAGTTGTTACCAATAATTACAGAACGAGCTGTTGGCAAGGCCAGGAATGAAATAATATTTCCTGATTCCTGGAATTATGTTCTTCCCATGCAACAAATTGAGTTGGACTTTTGAAGGCAAATCTAGTACTGGGCCAGACCTAAAGGGTCTGATGTAAATTTTATTTACATGTCAGTGCCTTATTTTGGGAAAATATTAATAACCCAATTTATTAATGATAATAATTATTTCATGTATTTTATAAAAATTCCCTACAAATCATGAAGATGTGATTAAGCCCAATATTATAAACCAGAAAGCTACAAAACGATTAAGCGAGTTGCTCAAAGCTTAAGAAAATTGTTATCTGAAACTGGCTGGTTCTAAAACCCAGGCTCAGTCCACTATAGGTCAGGTCTCTGTAGAGTCCCTTGGCTGTGCTGTATTTACTGAGAGTACTCACAGCAAATCTCCCTGAAGATTACGTTTTTCCATATTCTGTTTAATTAATTCCCCATGGACAGAATGATAAAGTATTTTTCACTAGAGAGAAAACTTGCAAACAAATATGAGAACTGGATTCTACATTCAAGAACCTCAAAGCAAAGAGTAGGGAGAAACTAAATGGGCTGTTTGCAACCTCAGCCTCTCTACCTAAAAAAAATATATGGTAGGGTTTTTATCTTTCTATTTTACTGAAGAAGTCTAACAAAGTATAAAATGTACTGACAAGATTGTAAGCTATATAATCCTTGTACTTTTTCCAATAATTAAAGTCCTCTGGTTGCCTACTTCTAAAAAGCCTAAGATACAGATAACTTTAATGCCAGTTTAGAGCTATCTCTCCCTATAAAATTCAGGTACCTATGAATCGTATTTTCTTTCTTCTAATGGAAGATAAAATATTTCGGTCTTTGGGGTTCATAAACTGTCAAAAGTTTGTGAAAGGCACTTGTCAAAAGACACTTGTCTTATTATTTATTTATTTATTCTTTTAGGCGAGGCAACCCTTGGTTGACCTCACAGATTGCAAGGACCTTGTCAGCTTACAATTCCTTATTTTTCATTTTTTTCATCTACAGTACCTGGTCTTCCTAGGTGGTCTCCCATCTAAGTACTAACCAGGCCATGCTTAGCTTTCAAGATCAGATGGGATTGGGTTTGTCCAGTGTGGCATGGCTGTATCACTTGTCTTTTTTAAAATTGAGTATTGACTATGGGCCATGCACTTTATATGGATTATTTTATTTAATCCTCTCAGAAAAGCAATGACGTAAGTATACTATAACTCCGTTCGAAGTGAGAAAACTGAGACTTGGAGAGGCTAGCTAATCTTATCTACGGTCAAGCAGTTAATAATAGTAAGTAGCTGAGCAGGTCACTCTATCTCTAAAGTTCCTAAGCATGAAGATTTGCTGCCTCCCATGGATGTTTAAAAAAAAAATGGCAAGGGTTAGTTAGGGAATTCAGGTAGAAATGTTTTACCTAAATTATCCAGGCAATTTATTCACTTGAAAAACAACAGGTGATGAGGGGTACCATGCTTGGAGAGGATCAAGATGAATTAAACATGGATTCTACTCTCAAAGTTCTTTCATTCCAGTAATAAAACATCACAATTGCCCATATCCCGGAAGTGGTGAATGCCATAGAAGAAGCGGGCAGTTGATATACCTAATCTAATAGCAGAGGGTCAGGGTTGTCTCTTCATTTTTATGAAAAATAGCCTTATTGAGGTATAACTGGCATACAATAAATGGCTCATATTTAAAGTATACAATTTGATAAATGTTGATATATATGTGAGAAGCCATCGGCACAATCAAGATGTCCATTGCTCTCGAAAGTTTGCTTGTGCCTCTCCCTGTCCCCCATTCCATTCCCAGGCAACCACTGGTCTGCTTTCTGTAACTATAAATTAGTTTGCATGTTCTAAAATATTATAAATGGACTCATACAGTATGTACTCTTTTTTTTTTTTAATTTGGCTTCTTTCACTCTGCATAATTGAGATTCATATATTTGGTTGCATGTATCAACAGTTAATTCCTTTTTATTGTTAAATATTCATTGTCTGGGTATACCACAATTTGTTTATTCATTCACATATTGATAGATGGTTTGTTCCCATTTTTTAGCTTTTACAAATGAAACTGCTGAATGTTGATGCACAAGTCTTTGTACAGATATACATTTCGCTTCTCTTGGGTAAATATCTAGGAGTGAAATGACTGAGTCATATGGTAGGACTATGTTTAACTTTATAAGAATCTGCAAGACTTTTTCCTAGTGGTTGTACCATTTACGTTCCCAGTAGCAATCTATCAGAGTCTCAGTTCCTCCATATCCTTGCCAAGACTACTTGGTATAGTCATCCCACCAAAAAAAATCTACATACATATAGATATATGCCACTGTAATTTTAATTTTAATTTTAATTTTAATTTCCCTGATGACTACAGATGTTGACTATGTTTTCATGGCACAGTGGTTTTAATGCATAATGTAGTGTTTTCTATATATTGATTGAGAGGAAAAGCTACATCCCTACAATATGCTTCATTGTTATAAACTTTGCTGTTAGATAATCAAATATGAGGTATGGTAAGAAAATATCATTAACTGTTGATTTAGAAGTCATTAAAATTCCAGAAAATATAAAATATGCACCTTAATGCATATTTGAGTTCTTAAAAAAAGAAACTACACAGTACTAAGCTTTTACTTTCAACTGCTGCTTCAGAATTTCTTCTACACATCCTGCATTGATGGACCCACTGGTGTTTCCTGAACTGCATTGAGAAGCAACAACTATTATTTGATTCTTTTCCCTCTTTGATTCCTCTTCCTTTGACATCCTAGTTATTACCATAAAAAGTTTTAATCAAATTGGTTAAAATCATCTATTAACTACTCTGACAAGATCACTGCAGTTTTATTTATTTATTTTTAAAAGGCCATAAACACCGAATAAATAGATATTTTGTGACCATATTGATTTATAAGACAGACAGAGGAAGTTTTTACTGTGCACTATAGACTTCTCCATAAAGGAACATTATTGAGACATTTCTTGCTAAGGTTTTCCTATTCGCATCTCTCGGTAAGTACTATATCGTCAGCAGCAAGAAATATATCCTTTCAATTTCAGTTGTCCACTTCAAGAGGAAGATCACATAATACCAACACTTAATCTCTTAATAATCAATTCAATTTAATAAAAAATCATTGTGTGTACTATGTGAAATGCACCATGTGAAACGAGCTTTTTCAGCACTTTCTTATACACGAGGCTTTACTTCCAGTAACTTTATATGTCATGACTAATCCTCACAACCACCACTTTATAGGTGATAAAGCTGAGTTCAATCTGATTCAATAACTTGGCCAAGGTCACACAGTTCTATGATTCAGTAACGTGGCTAAGTTTCCATGGCAGAATTCTTATGAAATCCTAGGTTTAACTCATTCTCAAAACTTAGCTCTATTCACTGGGCCAAGCCAAGTCCCAAGATATCACTCAAAGTTTTGTGAATAATTAACTAATATAGGGATATGAACTATGTTATAACTTCTTCCATGGACCTCATTTAAGTGTATAACAATCTTTGAAGAAAGAAGTGTAATTTTATGCTATTGAGATATAATAGAGCTATATAAACTGTGCCATAATTTTCATGCTGAAATTTAATTTAAGATATCGCCATGTATTTGTTTTTCTTTCTTAATTGGTGCTTACCAACCCTCTACTATTGATCCAAATCTTTAAATACTTTAAAAAGAAATTATAATGGCTCCTCGAAACCTGTATCTGATTGCTAGTAGCTCAGAGTGAAATTTGAAGAATATCACTCTACAAAACATGATTCAGATTTTATAATATTATTGTATGGTCCAAAGTCTTTGAAGCTAACTGTCTGCCAATCAATGCCAGATTTGATCATGGGACTTTACCCAAATTATCTCCTTTACAACAGAGCACCTTCACGATTGCAATAATCTTTAACCTGCTCTAAGTGAGCTATGCATTGATCATCCTCTATAAAGTGAATGTCTTACTTCTTAGAAGACTTAAGTAGAAGAGTGTGTGTGTTAGAATTGCAACAACATGGCTAAAAGAAAAAAAAAATCAGGTACCTCCTAAAACCATAATAATAATATAAAAATAATATGGTATCTTTAAAGATACGGTAAACTTGATATGGCTATTCAAGAACTGTAGAGCAAAGTAGTTCAAATGGACAAAATATAAGGCTATTGGAAAGTTTGAAAATAAAAGGCATATCATGGGGAAAAAACAGTGATTTCATTTATACATTGATCATTTTATTGTAGAGCACCATAATGACTAAAACTAACAATTATCCAGTATCATCTCATGGTTTTCATGAACTGGCATTAAGGTACTCAGAAATACCTCGTGTCTACAGTTATAGTGCTTTTCTCCAAGAAATTCTTTATGAAGCATCAGGGGATTTAACAGCCAAATGACAATCATGTTCTCTTAAAGTATTAATACAAATTACAATTTCCCTAGCCTACATTTTGACAAATCTTGCTGGGTACTATGGTAGAGAGAATATAAGCACTAGAGACAGGTCTGGGTTCACTTACTAATAGCTGTGTGATCCTGGGAAAACTGATTAATCTCATTGACATCAGTTTCCTCATCTGTGAAATGAAGGTTGTTATGAGGTTACCTGGCATAATGTATATAAAGTTACTCGTGAAGATGAAGAGCAGTTAGATCTTCTGAAATAATCCCAAAACAAGAAATTACTATGTGAAAAGCACTGCACAGACCACTGCCAATCCATAAATATAAACTATTTGGTTCTTTTTGTAAATGCTTGATATTTGGCATAATGAAAGAAGTACTGATCTGAACTTGAGAGATCTAGAGATTCTTAAAAAAATAAAATAAAGGTGTTGGCGTAAACTTAAGGTCCTCAAGGGCCAGGAACTGTTATTCATCTTACCCTATTGTGTTTTACTTTACATAATGTGTGGAGACACTCAACAAATATTTGTTAAATTAAAGAATAATTGCATCAGTAGCTCTGCTGATGTCTAAGGTTTCTTCCAAAATTAATACACTGCTTTTATAAGAAGATGACAGGAAAGAGAGTGCATTGATTGTATAAACACTATATTGTAGTGTTATATTAGGGCACATGTATTAAAAATGTTAACCGCTAGTTTGGCTAGAGACCTTGAAGTTTATGTGAAAATGGGGAAGCTGTATGTGTTATTTTATAAACACACACACACACACATATGTATATATATATATATATATATATATATATGTATATATATATATATATAATTAATAGATATTTGTAACATTCATTTGCTACTCACCAAGGAATTATTGAATCAAAGGAACATGATCTTAAGGTCTTTGTAATGTGATGTTTGCTTTATTGCACTAGTAGAATGTCAGATTCCAATTAGACAATATTTTTTAAGAATTTTAAATAATGGCAATGGAAAACAAGGAATAATTCTTAGTGTTCTTTGTAACTTTTTGTTTGTAACTTAGGAGCCCTTGCTGGCTGAATTCTGTGCCAAGAATTTGCAGACTGCATAAACATTTTCATTTGCTAAAATGTTAATGCCTTAATTTTAAATCTACATAATACTTAGCTCATTAGAGCTAATGACCTCTGCCATTCACTTTTACATCGTGACCTAATTCAGAATTATTTTCCAGTTCCACTTTTACATATACCTGAACTTGCATAGGATTAAGTGCTGTGTAAGCCCATCAGCTCACTGTGAGCCTGTACAAGGGGATCAATATTTACTTCATCTACTTATCTTTGGTCTAGCAAATTTGGCATTGCAGCAGCAACATGATTTCAGGGACTCAGAAAACAGTGCTTTCCTTGCCTAATACATTTCTTTTAAGTCTCTTGTCATTTGTAAAGTCAGCAGGAAAGCAGATATCCTGATCACAAGGACTGATGATTATTGACCTTCTATCTGAAGACAGAGTCAGTAACCAATCATATATATCTAAGAGTAGCTCTGCTTAGCAGCACCAAATGGAATTTTTTTTCCTTCTTTTCATATAATAATTATTCCTTTCCTTTTTCTCATAAAAACCCTTGCTTTCACCCTGTAATTGAGACACTATGTGTATTTCTACCTAAATCTGTGTACTACAAGTTGTAATTCTGTTATCCCAAATAAACACTTTGCTTCCAACTGGGTTCTTGTCTTTTTAGGTTGACAATAAGAAATACATATTTGGTCTTGTCCTATTTCTGGCATAGAGCGCCTAAAACAAACAAACAAACAAACAAACAAACAAATAAAAAATCCTTGGAATGCCCTAAGTGAGGATAGCAGTAAAGGTTTTCTTTTGTTGTGACACTTTTAATGAGGAAACTTTTTGGAAAGCACTCAAGGATGAGGGCTGGTTTTCAGGGTAACCAGCTGTGTGATTAGAGGGCTGAAACTTTCAGACTCACTCCCTGACCTCCTATGTGGGGAGAGACTGAGGATTGAGTTCAATCAACAATGGCCAATTATGGCCATTCGATTATGCTCATGTAATGAGGCCTCCATAAAAACCCCAACGGAAAGGGTTCAGACAACCTCTAGTTGGTGCACCTGTAGAGATTCCGGGAGAATGGAGTGCTTGGAGAACATGGAAGCTGCGAGATCGTGCTCAATTCTTATACTTTCCCATTTTTATACTTGAAGTCTTTATCATGTCTCATTGTGATTGTTAGTACCATCAATAAAATTTGAAATAATAATGGTGACAGTGAGCACTTCTGTCTTATTCCTAACCTTATTGGGGCCGCTCCTAGCATTTCTCCATCAAGCAGAATGCTGACTTTTGAGATAACATAACAAGTATTTTATCATGTTAAAGAGATATTCATCTGTTCCTATTTTGAGTGCTTTTTATAAGTTGTTGAAACCATGAGCACTTTAATAAACACCAACCACAGTAAAGCTATTCTTCTGACCTATCAGCTCTCCTAACCTCCAAGCTCTTGCTGATGTCTCCCATTGGCTGAAACTAAGCAGAAGACAGAGAAGGGAGTCTCTCAGGGGCAGCTCTCCAGAGCACAGAACAGGGTAGACGGGGATAGAAGGTAGATCTGGAGGAACAGACACAGTATATCCAATGCCAATAACAGATAACAAAACAGCTTCTCTCTTCATTAGTTGAAAACAAAAATATTATGGTTGGCAAAAGCAATTTTCTTGAAGCTAATAGTATCATCTTGGCTTACAAAAACAAGTGAAAGAAAAGTGTGGGGTCTCAATCTTGGCACTTTTACATGGAAAGCCACTGGGACTAACCTTTTCTGCGTCTAGTGTTGGCAGGTCCATGGATTGCATTTCCTGGTCAGGACCGAGCTTCCTGAATGTACTTTCCCCCTGTATCCAATATCTTATTTTTAAAACCTTGCCACTCCTTCCTCAGACCTAAAAATAATGTTCTTGTGTGATGGATATCTGACGGGTCAGTTGTCACTACCGGAACCAGACAGTGTATCTTCGGGGAAGGGTCCAGCGGAACACGCCCTTGTTCCTGGCACCTCGGCCATTCTCCAGGGGCGTCCCATTCAGGCCTACCCCAGATGCCCCCACACATCAGCAGGCCTGGTTTTAAGGGCAGAGAGTTCACTGGAGTGTACCATATGATGCCCTCTTGGATGGGCCGGTTCCTTTCTACCACATGGACTGCACATTTGGGAGCCATCGTGGGTCATGGGGTTGCCAGATAAAATACAGGACATTCAGTTAAATTTAAATTTCAGGTAAGCAACGAATAATTTTTAGTATAAATATATCACAGATATTGCAAGAGACATCCTTATACCAAAAAAAAATATTATTCATTATGCGAAATTCAAATTCAGCTGGGCATCCCATATTTTTCTTTGCTAAATCTGGCAACCTGCATAACAGAGCTCTTCCCCAAATAATCTTCCACTATGCTTCCTGCTTCCTCCCTCAGTTTCGAAATCCCTTCACTGGAATTAGGTTCGCTAAAGTGTTAAGACAACCTAGGAGGGATGTTACCTATACAAGTCACAGTTAAGATTCACTTTTGAGGCCTTTGCTTCTGCCTCTAACTCCCACTAGCAGCGACTGATCTACCTGATCAGTAAATGTGTTATTTGGGCACTAAGAAGGACATTTTGGTGGTGGTTGAGAACTAGGGTGGATCATGAAAAATTTAGATTCTAGCAGGTGTGTGTAGGGGTAGAAATGGGGGTGGGGGTGTCTGGGCATAGCTTAAAGGAATGCACACACAAAAGGGAATGCCGAAGAGATCTGTACTTCCTGACATTTCCCCCTGACTGGGATCCTTGCATTATTCCTTCCTCGCTTTCCCCTTTCCTTCCTTTCTTCATTCAACACAAACTCATCCCCAGGTGTAGGGCATTAACTAGAGGCTGGGCCCTAGCAGAACAGAAAGCAAGAGGCCTGGTGGAGGAAACAAATGCCAAGCAACCAAGAGCTGGGGTCAAAATAGGCCGGAAGGAGAAATAAAACCAAGAAATATTTAAAAATTAGGTGCTTGACATTTAAGGAAAAAAGTCCACAGTTAGCCAAGAATGACTGCTTATTGCAGGATTCAAAACCTCTGAATGACAAAACTAAAAAAAGGACGTGATGGTAGCACGGGGCGCCCTGCTGACCTTCTCCCTGCCTGAGTACTTCTCCATTCCAGCCTCTATGCAGCCACAAGCAGAGACAAACAGCAGCCGCCCTCTCCTTGCAGACTCTGAACCACATGGCTGTGGCTGACACAGCGGCCCCATCTCAACGAAGTAAATAAACCAGACCGCAGCCTTATTTTCTGAGACTGACTCAACCTAACCAGCTTTCCCAAATGTTGTGGCCCAAGAGACTAAGAGTTCAATCGGTTGTGAGGCAGACGAAGCTTCCATGTGGCATCGAAGTTCATGCCTGGAGACCGATCATTCAGGGGAGTCAGGCTTGGTTAAACTGTGAGGTATAAATTCGTGTTTGCTGTCATTTCCCCACCTGAGGTTTTTGAGCCATACCACTCAAACATGAGGCCCTCGCTACAAGACCCTGCTCAAGTCTGACCTGTAAAGAGAAGCAGAAGAGTTTCATGCTCTAATTGAGTAGGGTGGTCAGCTCATCCTGTTTTGTCCAGGACTTTCTGAGTTTCAGCCATGAAAGTCCCACACCCCAGGAAACCCCTCAGTTCCAGGCACACTGGGGCGATTGGTCAACTTAAAATCAAGATACCAAGATTTCGATATCTGAATATCAGTTTCCTTAGCTGTAAAAATGCTGGGGCTGATCAATACAACTTCTAATGCTACTGCTGCATTTAACAGTCCATGATTTACCCTCACGTTCCTGACCTTACCCATACCCATCGGCTCCCAAACGAAATTCAGTTAGTTCAAGTTCTCAGTTTACTTAATCTGAGGATGAACTAATCACCGGTGTGTTAACAGGAAGGGATGATAGTGTTCGCAGAGGAACTGGAACAATGGCTCTGGGAGGAAGGCATGTGGCCATGGCTGAGTGGTTCTAATGGTGGGAATTCAGCTGGGGAGTGTGGCTCTGTGCCACCCAGAGAGGAAGATATTTTTAGGTAAGCAGGTTTTGAGGCAGCCAGCCTGAGTGAGAGAGCTGGTTTGAGGGGCTGGTTTCAGCTGCACAGCTAGAACGGTAGCCACATGCAGGGCAGTCTTGACTGACTTGAACCAACTTTCACACTAATATGTGAATTAAGTCAGTAGTTGAAACCAGAGACTGCAGCAGAAAGGAAGTAGTCTACTGATAACACTATTTATTTATTTTTAAATGTATTTGCTTTAAGCTTTGGTCATCTGAAATACAGATGTACAGTTATCATTTTGGAGTAGTTGAGAGTTCAAACTCTGTAATCACCACCTACTAACTGTATAATATTGGGCAAGTATTAGATGGAATCACACAAACTTGCCGATATTAGACATTTTTTGACCTGTAGAAACAGGAATGTCACATGGTTAAGCCTAATAATTTACTCTTTCTTTTCCTTGAAACACAGATAGGCACCAACCTTGAGAGGACAGAGAGAAGACTAAGTGGTGCTCAGAACAGATGCTGACTCACACTCCCTGCTCCTTGGTGTCCATTATTTCCCCCACTGCCTCCTCCACCACTACAGGCAAAGACGCGCACAGGGCCCAGAGACTCCATCAGCTGAACCTAAGGAAGGCTGCACTATTTCCAGGACGTGGGACACTGACAAACCAAGGTAGATGGGTCATCTGAGCTGAATGGAGAACTGCCTGCTAATCCCAGGGTTAGGAAACAAGAATAAGGCACATACCACAGATTTTTCAGGTTGTTCTGAGAACTGAAGATTTTGTTTTTCTTCTCGGTACAGAACAATCAGTTCCAAAGCACAGTAGGGAGCTTTTACAGTGGGGTTTTGCTTTAACAAAACTGGGCCTCATCGTTAGCCTTAAATCTGTGTTTGTAGCAACCGCACAACGCGGCTGTCTTATTCAATTTAATTATACACACACACATGCACATACATTATGAAGCACACACAAAACAATTAAACAGCCTCATCATTACAGAGTACAAAAAAGTTACATTGGGTTTCTTCTCTCAATAACTAACAGGAAGCAATAAAAAGAGAGGAAACATTAAACATTTTGCTGTGGTATTATCATCATAATTAGATAAAATTTATTAACTTAGGCAAATTCACTTGGCTTTTTATAGCTCGAGGAATCTAGGAAATAGCTTCCTTAAATATAATGAGGAAGTACATCCTTAGGTCTCAATGTTTTTTATCCATAACACTCCTGCGTTTTGTCTGTTCCCTTCGAGTTCATTCCCTTGGTGCTGAAGCAATCTACTCACAGAAGAACAGGGAACACTCCAATCCTTAGGTCAAATGATGGCTGGGGGGAGCCTTTGGACTCCAAGGCTAGCACTTCTCTACTGTGCAGATACCAAAGATATGATGTCAGAAATCTAAAAAAGAAAAGAGAAGAAATGAACCTTGAACATGGCTTGGTTTAAATTCTCTCTCAAGCAGGCATCTTTCAAATGTGAGAAAGTTCAGTTCTCAACATGTATTAACAAAAAGTGTTTACAACAGAAATGCCTGGTTGTGCCTAATAATGGCTTTACCCTTTGAATTAATTCTTTGCTGGTGACAAAGCCTGAGCTTTTGAACTAGTAGGTATGGCTAGGCAGGGCTTTTTTGTTTGGCTTGGCTCTCTTAAATGAGTAGAAAAGGCTTGGTTGGGCACCTGGTATTTTGTGGCTAGTAATTATACTACAATTGCTACTGTGCATTACCAAAACTTCAGTTTTTTTTTTAAACAAAAGCCAAGTATACTCTTCAAAACAAACATCTTTTGAAAGATTAGTGTGCTTTGCAATAATTTTAAAATCCACTTCACAAATAGGATTTGGTACAAATCAGATTGTTTTTTTCTTTTTGAAGCTGTTTCGCTTTAATGCAGTATCTCTTTGCCTGCCAACTTGGTCTGAGTTCCTTCAGCTCTTACACGAGTATGTGATCTTTTCACTTAAGCTGTCTTAATGCTTTCTTTTCCCTTATCTGCTGTGGATGCACTGTATAATGACATGTCTCCCTGGGAACAGCTTTACCCTAGGGTGCGTGCTCATAACTGAGGCAGGGATAGTGATAAACACTTAAATACCCAGAGAAACGAATCACCTTATCCACATTTAGAAGACTAGTAAATCATCTATGGATGGGCTTTCATAGCTGTGGGTCTTCCTCTGAAAAGACCAGGTTCCCAGTTCTTAAGTGAAAACTCGATCACCAAGCTTGTAAGATCAAGCCATGGGTGTGTGCCTGCATGTGCGTATGTGTATGTGTGTGCACATGTGTGTGTGTGTGTGTGTGTGTGTGTGTGTGTGTGTGCTGGAACAACAGGAATTGAGATAGGTGCAGGGGGGGGGGTGGCAGGGAGGGATGATGGTCCATTTAAAAACCAATCGGACAGGACAGGGCTTAACATGCTAGTTCCCAAATATAAAAACTCCCATCAATGCCTCTTCCCCTTACTATTACGACAGAAACTTCACCTCACAAGGACCTGATGAAGTTAAATGTGATAAACATGTGATAGAAAAATGGTTTGTTCTTGGTATTCCCCCATCCCCACCTTGAGCCACGGACAGCAGGCTCCTGACAAATTGCCTCAGGTAGGGGAATGATGTGACAGGATAAAGAGCAAAACGAGAACAAAACAACTTCCCTTAGTTGTGTTTTGTATTATAAAAGTCTTCAGAAGACTAAAGAGAATTTTGAGTGCAGCCAAAGTATTTGGAAGAAAAAGGTTTAAGGAGAGTGGGGCTTCCCTGGAAGACCAGAAACATGACCTGCACTGGGGTCGGAGGAGGGGTAGATGAGAATTCGGAGAGAAAAGGCATGGGTGGGTCCTTCTCTCTTACTCTACTCCTCTGTCTCAGGAAGGCAGCAAGCCTGGGGAGAAGAATGGCTATGTGATGCAGGTCTACAGAACTTTCCAGATCCTGGATTGGTTCCAAAGTAGCAAGCGGTTGCTGGACACAGGTGGACTATGTAAACAAGAAGGCACAGATATTTTATGGTAAAGGAAAACTAGAAGAAACTGTAAACATCTTGGTTGGTGCCTCCTTAGAGTGCTAACTTGGAAAGTGCTATCTCCCAATACTTTGGCACTACCCCTGTACTCCCACCAAGTCCCACCCCAAACTTAGACATATCCTCAAAGTTGGGGAAATACCAAAATAATGGAAGTCATTTCTAACATCTTCCAACATAGAGCAGGGACTTAAAAGATAAATTAGGTTGATTTATAGTAGAATAAAAATACTTCTTGCTTGAGTTTGTATACTGTTTCCGTGCCTAATCTAGTTTGAGCTTCTGGGGAAGACAATGTGTCACAGTGGAAAGACCACTACCCTGAGAGACAGCTACCACCTTGTGGTGTGTGATTTTGGACAGGTCATGTAAATACTCTGGATCTCGGGGTCCTTGATCTATAAAATGTGTGTGATAACATCTGTCCTGACAATTCACAGTGCTGCTTTAAGAAATGGGATGCTGCATGTGGATGTCATAGAATACCGTACAAGGCAGGGAGGCAGCCTAAACAGTATCAAATGCAAAGCAAAATTAGAAGAAAAACACTACATACTAACTCCAGCTTGTAGGAACTTAGAGGAATGACTGGCTAGATACTCATCAATTTCATTTTCTCTTCCTGGTACACAAAGGACAACATTTTTCTGCTACCCCTGCAGTTAGGATGGGGCCTTGTGATTGGGTTTTGCCAGTGGGATGTGGCAGAAGTAACAGACTTGTAGAATTAGCCACAAATTCCACTGTGTGGTTTTATATATACTGTAGTCTCTTCTCTCTCTGTGGCAACTGTGAAATCTAAATGTTGACAGTGATGGCATTTTAAGATGAAAGGAGCCTGAATTGCTCAGGAGGTCCCCCTACCTACTACAGTGGATTGTGATGTAAGATGTAAACTTTTATTTTAAGTCAATAATATTTTGGGGTTCATGTGTTATCTAGCCTATCCTGACTAGCATAGTACTATAATAACTGAATAATAATATATTATTATAACAATATATAGACACATATCATGTATGTATACATATATTGTGAGGTGTCTCAAGTGGTTCAGTCTGTATCTTTCCTACCATATTACAAAGAACATAAATGTTGAATTGGTGCTGTTCTTGGGCAAAGATGTCACAAGCACAAGTTACAGTGACATTCAAGTCTATGGAAGTCAGTGGAAGCGCATTTATCTGTAAACCTGGGGGAAATCTCTCACCTGGAGTTGACAGACCCAGGCTCTCTGCACTACCTCATGGGAGCTGCTGAGGTTTTACCTTGAATGATTGCTGCCTAGCTGGGAGACAGCCCCTCCCTTCCTGGCTCAAACTCTCCATGGACACCCAGTATTCTAAAAGGGAGGACCCAGGAGATGCTCTTGGATCTAGGCAATCAGGAAGCTCGTTCTGTAGGTAGCGCAGCTATCATAAAACATCTCAAAGCAGTAGGATTCGCATGTTTGCTACCTCCATTCCCTAAACTGTTTCAGCATGCTCACATTTGCAGTTTAACTTCTATGCAAGCCAGCAGAGCAGTTGGCATTAGTGACTGTATTCAGAAACCTAAAACTCAGTGCGGTCCTGGAGGCTGTTCAACTGCAGTCAGCAGGAGAGCGATGCTCCCCCCAGAAACCACACTTTCTTTGTCTAGGGCTGGCAAGAAAGTCCAGTTATCTTTGAGGCCCTGGGCTTCAGATTTCCTCTGGTGCATGCCTGGTCACTACCCCAACTCTGGATAAGGCTTTATCTTAATGCCTTTGGACCTGTGGGAAGAATCCCTAGGGATGGCTGGTCACTTATTCCTTAACAAAAACTACCTCCTTTGGATGAGCGAGCTGGCTTTGATCCATGGTAGAGAATCCTGCCCAGTGGGCATGCAGACTTGGGCCGCTGGTCACAGAGCAAATGAAGAACACTGAATACTGTGGGAAATCTGTCAGCACAATTGAATAAAATCTTAAAGCTTCCATCCTATACCAAATGTCGGTAAGTGCAACTTTACCATCATCTTTGAATAAATGCTACTGACCTTCAGAAAAAGAAAGCATTTATATGCTTTCTCTAGGTATTATATTATTATCATTCTGAGAATTGGTAACCTGAAAAATAAAGATACTTTAAAAAACTGTTGCTTTCTAAAATACATTATTTTAAAATCATGAAATGAATATGTGCTTATTGTAGTAAATTTGCCAAGTACAGAAGGTGTTTAAAATGTTTTAATAACATCTATCAGCTTCTGCCTTGTGATATAGTTAGCCATGTACATGTCTATCTTCCCACTAAATTATATGTTTCTTGAGGGAAAAAAATCATAGCATTTCTTCATCTTTGTATAGCCCATAACACCAAGACGCAGAGCCTTTAATACAGTAAAATACAATAAATCTTTGTGGAATAATATGATTCAATTAATTTTAGAGAGTTGGTATTTTCACCCACCTTTGTGGACCAGAGTTTCCAAGGTTGAAAACAAAAGATACCTGCAATAAAGACTACCTACCCTGGGTGAAGTAGTACCTGACTATGGACTCTGAAGTCAGAGAGATGTGGTCTAGAACTCATCTCTGATCTTACTAATGATGTGGACGCAGGTAGGTTATTTCAATGCTCTGAGTCTCCAGTGGGATGGAGGCTCTGCTTCAAATTGTCCTTGCTACTGGACCCAAGCTGATGGAATGATCACAACTTGACATGTTTCCTGGAACTGTCCCAGTTTTAACACTGAAAATCCCACGCCTTGGGAAATTACTCAATCTCGGGCAAACAAGGAGGTCGGTCACCCTACAGAGAAGTAGGACAAATCACACACTGGCTCTTAAAGCTTCTGTATAGAAGCCAAACACAACACTTCTACACATTTCAGTGATTCAAGCAAGTCACATGGCTACAAGAACTCCGAGGGGCAGGGATGTGTCATCCTGACTATATCCAGGGGAAGAGAACAGGAAATATTTGCTTGCCAGCTCTAAGTGACCACTATACCTACTTTCTCCTTCCTGCCCCTATCTGGGTTTATAGTCCCTCAGGTGACATGCACCTCTAGCACCGGATACTAGTACAATTATTGTCAATGAACTTTTGTTCCACATGTTCCATTCCAAAAACAGCATCAGTAGTAGACTGAGCAGTGGATGCCAAAGACAGAATCAGCTTCTCCTTCAACAATATCTGTTCATTCATTTATTGATTAGTGGATTCATTTATTAGACAAATGTTGATTGAACCCTTATTGTGCTAGAGATGTGCTATGTGATGTGATGTGACCTTCAGTACAAAATATTTAAGTCTAAGAAATAGTACTAGGCTTTTACTATGCCATTTATTAATCTCATTTCTTCTATTATGTTGTGGGCAGTTTGATATTTTCTTTCCTGCCTCTTCTCAACATTCACTAAAGACTGAAGTTAGAGGCTTAAAATAACATTATATTAAAATGCTCAAACTGATAAGTTCATGCCTGCTTAGCCAAAGGGCACTTCCCACTCATGGCTCTGCCTCGTGGGTTAGGTGCTGGGTTTGGGGAAGGGCACAGGACTTAACACTGGAAATTCGTGGTGCTCTTACGTATTTGCTAGTCCCTGCAGTTTGATTTTATGCCATAAATGTACCATTAGCCATTCTCAGATGCAAGTGGCTGCCTCCGAAGGTCTAGGTCCCAGTGGTCTCTATCATCTGTGGAACGCTGAGAACCCACACTCAGGCCACATCCTGAACCAATTAAATCGTAATCTCTGGGGTGGGTGAGACTCAGGCAACTGATAGTTTTTAATGTTTCCCAGGTGAAACCATTGGCCTGGGATGAGGTTCTCACATTTTAACATGCATCAGAATCACCGGGAGGGCTTGTTAAAACACAGATTTCTGGGCCCCACCCCCAGAGTTTGTGATTTAAAGGGTCTCAGGTAAGGCCTGAAAATTTGCATTTCTAAGACGTTCTCATATAATAATGATGCTGCTGGTCTGGAGGGCATATTTTGACAATCACTGGTGTAGGAGACGCTTGGCATTCTTAACAACTGAGTGGAATGGGGATGCCATAGTGGCAGGGAGGCCTGTGCTGGATTTTGATCAACTCTGTAGGAGTACATAGTTTGATAGCATATATAATGTTTTGCAATCTTTTAAAAATATATACATAGCTGTGCAAACTGTATCATGAGACTGTATCACCTCACTGAAACTATGTAGCATATGTTGATTAACCAGTCTCCCATAAATGAATGTTTACTTTTCTTTTGCCATTAGAAGCATTCAAACAGCAAGATGAACAGATCTATCAGGTAAATTCATTAAGGTTAAATTGTTGGATCAAATTATGTCCAATTTCCATTTAGATCCAAACTGCCAAACTCCCTAGGAATTCCCAAGAGGCAGTATAATTACAAGGTTTCTGCTTGGGTTAGCTACTGGCTTGGCCGCTTACTATTTGTGTATCCTGGGGCAAAGTATACTCAATGTCCCTGTGCCTCAGTTTCCTCATCTGTAAAATGGTGCAAAAAGCAGTGCTTTACTCAAGGCTGTTGTGAGGATTAAATGAGAGAATACCTGCGAAACAGTATGACACTTGACACAAAGCAGGTCCTGACACAAAACAGAAAACTTTTAAAAAGACAGAACAAGACAAGTAGAATCTCTGAGACAATGGTGGGTGATCCAGATAATCTCATCTTGGTTTGGCCTGCTGCTTCCATGTAGCACCAAAGTTCCCAATAACCCCATATTTGGACTATAGATGTAGCCTATAGCAATGAGGACTGTGTTACAAGGGCATGGCATGACTGAAAGGCTCAGCAATTTCACCAGGACCAATGTGACTTCCCTGAGGCTCAGGTCTTTGCCTTTGCTTTGGGTCCTGACACAATAACTTACACAGATAAAGTGTGGGGTTCTAATACTAGTGTCCTCAAAGGAGCGATGTGTCATGTCAAGAGTGAGATTTAATGCTGACAACAGGTACAAGAGGCTTACCTGGGGAAATCGATGCTGAAAGAAAAGTGACTTGCCTAAGATTATACAAAAGGAAATGATGGAGGTGGAATTAGTAATAGGAGAAAGCATCGTCTTCCCATTGTGCAAAACTGCTCGCTCTCTCTGTCTGTCTGTCTCTCTCCCTCATTAAAGGAATGGCGTCAGCCAAGTAAAGAAATGACAGTGATAATGATGACTATGACAACAGCAGCTAACTAATTTCTATTGAATACCATGGACCAGGTGCTACGATAAGCATTTTACGTGGATTATTTTACTTAATTCTAACAACCCTATGGTTGAGTGTTCACATGCGCCAGCTGCTCTTCTAAGCACTGCAGGCATGCAGATTCCTTTCCTTCTCACAGAAATCCCATGAGGTAGGTACTAATATTATCTCCATTTTACAGATGATAAGTTGAGAGATAGAGAGGTTAGCTAACTTACAGAAACTTAGTGGGTACCGGGTTCACAGATCTGACCCAGATATTCTGGCTATTTGTTTGTTTGTTTTTTTAAACTTCAGGTGGAGAAAGTCGTATTAATCACACTTCTTGGTCCACAGTGCCCTCTTCTCATTAGTCTCTGCAAGGCCCCCCTTTGATTTTATCTATCTCTATCTATCTATCTATCTATCTATCTATCTATCTATCTATCTATCTATCTATCATCTGTCATTGCATTTTATTTGTGCTTCCTCCCATTCTATTCCCTTTCTCTAGAGCAAACATTCTCTAGAAGCAAATCAGTTAGGATGAGGTCATATTGGAGTATGATCCAACTATAATGATGACTATGACAACAGCAGCCCTTAATCCAACAGGACTGGTGTCCTTATAAGAAGAGGGTCATGTGAAGATACAGAAACACAGGGAGAATGCCACGTGAAAATGGATGCGGAAATTGGACTGATGTATCTATAAACCAAGGGCTACCCAGGTATGCCAGAAGCTATGAAAGAGGCATGAAACAGATTCTTCCACACAGTCCTCAGAAGGAACCAACCTTGCCAACACCCTGACTGTGGACTCTAGCCTCCGGAACTGGAAGGGTATAAACTTGTACTATCCTAAGCCACTCAGTTTGTGGTACTTGGTTATGACAGCCCTATAAAACTAATATAGGTAGTCCCCCCTTATCCATGGGGGATATGTTCCAAGACCCCCAGTGGATGCCTGAAAACTTGGATAGTACCGAACTCTATAGATACTATTTTTTTCCTAAACATACATACCTATGATAAAGTTTAACTTATAAATTAGGCACAGTAAGAGATTAACAAGAATCATTAATAATAAAACAGGGCAATTATAATAATATTCTGTAATAAAAATTATGTAAATGTGGTCTCTCTCCAGTGATTTTTAAATTTTTCAATCCAAACTATTTCTGAATGTGTGTACCCACTCCTTACTGATAGTAAATGGCTTGGTGTTACTTGTTTCAGTGGATCTCTTGCTGAAGTCTTCCTATAGGCTTGGTGCTTTCCGGCACAACATGTTGTTATCAGTCGGAACATGTCTTCTGTGCGTGTCTTCCATCCACAAATTTAATGCCTTTTCCATCTTAACTAAGCATTTATCATGCACTGTGGCTGTAACTTTTGCAGTTTGAGGTGTGACAACAAAACTGGCACAAATTTCTTTTTCCTTCCTCACAATTTCATGGATAGAAGATTTGTTCTTACCATAGATCTCAGCAACGTAAGAGTATAGTCTTTTTTCTTTCCTTTTATGTCAAGAACTTTCACCTTTTCACTTAAAGAAAGCACTTTGCAGCTTCTCTTTGGCATATCCAAATGGCCAGCATCACCACTCCTGTGCTTTGGGGCCATTATTAAGTAAAGTAAGGGTTACTTGAACACAAGCACTAGGACAGGAGGACAGTGGATCTGATAACATAGAATGCCACTAAGTGGCCAGGGGTGAATAACATACACAGCGTGAATACGCTGGACAAAGGGATGATTCACTCCCCGAGTGTAACAGAGCAGGACGGCGCAATATTTCATCGCCCTATTCAGAATGGCATGCAATTTAAATTATGAATTGTTTAATTTTGAAATTTTCCATTTAGTATTTTTGGACTGTGATTGACTGTGGGTAACTGAAACCCGAGAAAGTGAAACCGCGAATAAGCGGGGACTACTCCACAAGGCTCCATAGGGAGACATTTTAGCAAGATTTTGCCCAACAACCCTGGTTCCATCACCCACGCCCTCTCTGTGCTGCTGATCCTGCTGATTCCAGCTCTGGATACTACACACCATCGCATTTTTCTGCTCCTGTCCGCAGGCTATCAAGATGATGGTAAAATTTTATAAATGGGTTATGTTACAAGGTCATTGCCGCTGACCACACTTGCCCCTCTCTGAGCCTGAGCAATATTTGATCACACTGAACTTCAGCAACATAAAGATTCTCAACTGGGGTTGGGAGTGAGAAGGGCCTGTGGTTTGGAATAAAATCTTTGCCTCACTGCTTTTTATGCTTTGCAAAGGAGGGTACAGGTCCATCATATTTCCCTTTGTGTCACTTGCCTGAGGTTATTAAGTAGGAAAACTGAATTCGAGTCCAGGTGTGCCTGACTCCAGGAACTGCTCTCTCTATCCTGGTCCATAGCCCAGCTTCTTGTCTCTTTACTCTAGTAAAATTGCTCTTTGAAAGATCACCAATGGCCATTGAGTTGCCAAATCGAAAGATCTTTTTTTCTCATCTTTGTTCTCAACTCCTTCTTAGCATTCGAAACTGATGACTTCCTCCTTTTTCTTGAAATTGTCTCTTCTGCATCTGCTGCTCTTCTGGGCCTTTCCTCACACCAACTGTTTCTCCTCTGGCTCTACTTCCTTCTCAATTTCCCTAATGAGGGCATGTCTCAAGGTCTCCCCCTTGGCCATCTTTTTTGCCCTTCTCTGCTTTCTCTAGGTAATTTCATCCAATCTCCCGTTTTGCCATCTACTGCCATAAACTTGCAGGGCATCTGAAAATCTGTCTAGCCTTGAGCTTTTCTCAAGGTCCATATTTCAAACTTCCTCCTGGACATCATTCCCCAACTGTCTCAATAGTTTAAACTCAAAGTGTCAAAAGATGAACTCATTGAGTTTCTCCCCCGAGACCGGCCAGGTCCTTACTTTTATCTTCCCACTCACCCAGGCCAGAGATTCCACTCTTTTTCTTGTCTTCTACATGCATTACATGTCAAATTCAATAAATTCTAACCACCCCAGTATCTCATATCTCTTTTTTCTATCAGTTCCCTCCACCACCTTGCCTTTGTTACTCTCACCACATAAATGGATTAGTACATTACCAATCACGTGCCCTTCACACCAGCCAAACTGAAATATTTCTGCTATGAACACTCCACATCTTCTCACCTCCTTTCCCATCCCCTTTGCTTATAGTTCATCTTCCTGGAGTACCTTCTGTTCCCCCATCTCTGTATTTCCAAATCTTACTTATCTTCAAAGCTCAGTTACAATGCTACTTTCATAAAGCCATCAATTAATGCTTTCCTCTGCCCTGCCCCCTTAACTAGAAACTATTGCTCCAGCCTCCGAGTTTTTATAGCTCTTTATCTAGACCTCTCCTATAACACTGAACATTTCCTTTGTGTGTTAGTTATTTGTATTAATAACAACAGACATCCTTTGTTAACATCTTAATGCATTATTTCATTTAATCCTCCTAATGACTCTATGAAGTAGCTGCTATTATCCCCATTTGGCAGGTTAGGAAACTGAGCATGGAGAGGTTAAATAACTTATCTAAGAATGAGTAAGTGGTGAAGTCAGGGTTCAAGTGAACAGAGTCCTAGAGCCCACACTTTTAACCACTACTACACAAGACATCATGTGGTTCTCTAGATAAGGAGTTCCTTAATGGTGAAAATACTTGTACGCTCTATCTTTGCATCTCCCAAAGTGCAGAATGCCATTCATTACATTTCCTTACATTTTAGAGAAGCTCAGTAAAAAGAGGCACAGGTTCCCTGTCAAAGGTTCCCTGTCCCTCATCGATAGGCGGGTAAATTGGTGACTATTATATGGTGTTTGATGCAAATACTGCAGTTCCGTTTTCCCACTAGTCCCCCTCTTTATTTCTTTCTTTTTGTCCCTTTTCTGCCCTCACCCTGTGGAGAAGGTAATGTTATCAGCAAGGGCAAAAGGGGTCTCTTTCTACTCCAAGGAGACCTTAGAGGCATTCTCCTGGAGAATAGAGGCTTTTAATAGTATTCAGGCAGCAGTTTTCTTTATCTGGCAAATGCTCTACAGTCTGTAACCTTCGGTCATTCCAGAGAATGAAACTTCTGAAATAAACACAGAGGAATGGACCTTTTATTATCTCCAGATGAGACTGTGCAGCCTTGGAAGATGTTGAAATAATTCTGCTATGCTAGATCACACTTCTGTTATCTTCCAAAGGGAAAGAAAGCTCCTTTCACTGAGAAGTGGTAACTTGTGTTAATTAAAAAGCCAGCTTGGACTAGATTGAACACTCCACCCCATCTGGACTTTTCTGGTTTGCTTTTTATTTAATTTTGCACCTCCTCCCCTTTTTAAATAAGAGATCAAGTTGGGTTCAAACACACACACATGCGCATGCACACACATACACACGCACGCACATGTAAAACTGTTGTTTTTGAGTCCTTACCCAAGATTTAGATGTTATTTTATAAAACAAGGATGAAATCTGAAAGTGAAATGTCCTTTAGGACATTACTGGAAAAAGAAGTATGATAAAGCATATCTGTAGAATTTTAACTTTTACTCTTGTCTGTCAGTGATGGCCAGCTGAGAAGATTCCACATAGAAGTTACCCAATAAATATTTATTGAATGAACCCAATACTTAGAATATTGGGCTATAGCAATATAAAATATAATTTCAAAATTGATGGTGCCACCTATTGGTGAAGATATAAACTGTAAAATGATGACTTATATAATAAGTTACTTCATGTTTCCCAATCATTTGCTACCTACTTCCACAGAGATTCTGAGTAGCTGAGGAGCTGGAACGAGTAGCTCCCTGGTCCATGCAGACATGAGGTACTAATGTTTTCAATTTAGTTGCTCTCTACAAAGTGCCTATTAAGGGCACAGTACCTTGGAAGATGCCAGAGAAGTGAAGACATACCCCTGCCTTCAAGGAGTGTCTTATCTGGGTGGAAAGAGAAGACCTACCTCCTGAAAACAATCAACAAATGGAATGAAACAATGAATAGTCTGACACTATAATGCATGATGTTCATTCCATATATATGGTATATTTTATATATTATATGGTAACCATACGTTTTAGACTCACAGAGCAGAAACAAGTCTATTTTGCTTACCACTTACCCCAGGCCTAGCATATTACAGTCCTGGCACTTAGTAGGCAATTGATAAATGCTATTAAATAACTGAATAGTTGAGGTCTTGGTTAGATACATGTAGTTTATAGAATATTTAAAATTCAGACTGGCAATACAGATCAGAAAATATGTGTGAACACAGGAAGTCCTATGGAGGAAGTGGAGTTTGAGTTCTGTTCTGGAAAATCCCTCGGGGGATTTATATAACCTGATACAGACAAAGCCATCAATGTAGAGAGATCTCTTACAGTCTTGACTTTGTGTTTGAACTTGGGTTTTATGGTTTGCTGTGCCAGCCCATAATTTTTCCTCAGTCAATTACTGAGGTTTTGCTCAATCCTGGTGGAGTCCAAAAGCAAAGGAAAAGAAGAAGTCAGGTAGTGGGTAGCTGCAAAGCTGTTAACATACTAAGTCTTATAGGCAGGAGTAATTCTTGGAGTATGCGAGTAGCCTAGAAAGGTTTTTCCTTGCTCCCTTCCTCCAACCTAACTATGTGCTTCAAAGTATTCTTACAAATATTTGGCAATATGTATCAAGAGTCTTAAAATAGTCATATCTTTTAACCCAGTACTTTCCTTCTAAGAGAGTATACTAAGGAAATAATCAGAAATGTGAACAAACGCCTTCTAGAACAAAGGGAAAATCTCTACTCAATATGGAGCATCTGTAGAGAAAAAAGGGAAATATTTATTTTTTGCTACAGATATAAGACAATTCTCACAGGCTAGTAAAAAAATGTGGCACAAAATTTGTATAGGCAGGTTATCCTTGAATAGAAGGATGTGGGTTGTTTTGATTTTACTCAAGTATAATAAAGTCTTTGAAATTTAGTAGGTGAAATTTAGCTCATCCATTCTGGTTATTCCTCCTTTCACTGTCTTTGACTAGACTATTTTACAACTCAGAAAGAGGTTAACATGTAAAAAATTGATAGTTAGGTAAATGTTTCCTGTCCATAGCTATATAAATGATTCCTATTAATTCAATGCAAATAAATTCTGTTTGGTAGATAATACAAATCTCTGTAAATCAAATCCATTTGAACTGGCTATAACATCTTACTGGTTCTCTCATTAATTAATGAGTTAAATAAAATCTTTGATATGTATTCATTTGATATTTAAATGAATTATGATTTTACTTTTGGAAGCTATCCTTTAACACTACATATTTCCTATGTTATAGATTTTTAAAAGTAAACATGTGTTGCTAATTTTTAGTAAAATTTTAAGTATAATATGCATGCATACTTAAATTTAAATTTCAGTATAACATGCATTATACTAAATTAAAATGTTTTAACTTTAAAACATGCACATGTTAATTTAGCATGCATGCATGCATATATAAGTTTATAGCACAATGAATTTTCACAAAATCAATGCACCTTTGTAACCAGTCCCCAGATCATGGAATGGAACATTATCACCACCCCAGAAATTGCCCTATGCCTCCTTCCTAGTCACTGATACCTCCCTGCCAAATAGGTAAACGCTATTCTGACTGCTAACATCAGAGATTCATTTTGTCTGATTTTTAATGTTCTATAAATGGAGTTGTATGGTATATATTCATTTGTGCCTGGCTTCCTTTACTCATCCTCATGTTTGAGATTCATCCATTTTGTTGCATAAAGTTTTAGTTCGTTCATTCTCATTGCTGTGTAGAATTCTATTATGTGAATAGATTACAATTTATCTATTCTTCTGCTGATCAGTATTTAGATTGTTTTTGGTTTGGGGCTATTACAAATAGTGTGCCTATGAATATTTTTGTATATATTTTTTGGTGAAAATATGAACACATTTCTGATGACTATCATGTGTATTAATTTAAAATTTGAAAACTAAGCCTAAACTATATTTAAAAATGTTTCTTTTTTCTCTATGGGTCATTCCATCAATACGAACTGTTTTTGATTAATGAACTCTTTTAAAATGTAAATGTATTCCTGAAGAATTAATCCTTATTTATGCCTGATTGTGAATTTCTATAATCCGATAATGAGATCAACGGCTAGTTGGGAAGTTTCCACTGGTGCTGAAGGGCGTGAGGAAATATGGGGTGAGGAAAAGGGAGTGGGAGACTGGGTCTGATAGAAGGCAGTGGGCGCTGGAACATTAGGGGTGCAGCTGAGGAGAGGGCAGGGGGTGGGAGCTGCACTGACTTTTCCACTGAAGGTCTTGGCTGTTTCCTTTGAAAATAATCACTAGATGGTTTGTTTTAAATAGTTTACAGTTGGCAAAGTGCTTTCACATCCATTACCTCATTCGATCTTGCTCTCACAAGCAGGTCAGTATTTTCATAACTGTTCTTATTTTAGATGTTTAAAGTGTAAAAGTGGATATCATGGTTGGACTGGTAGTTAGGTTACAATTCCTCCCCACTGATGCCAAGCTCCATAATCTAAGTGCGTCTAATTCATCCTCTTCAGATCAACTGGTACTTCCCTATTCAATCCCCATCTCAGAAGCAGGGAAATTAGGAGGAATTAAAAAGCAGTGGGAGCAGAAAATATCTCATCACCATCTCTTTTATTATCAAATATTGTAGACTCTAAGTGACGGGTCCAAGATCCATCTGTCATATGTGACCAAGGGCCAAAAGAATGGTACAGACTAGCAGGGTTTGTACTTTGGTCTTCTGCAACTGGGCACTGACCCAACAAAGAAGAAGGTGGGGCAGGGTGGAGTGGATGAAGGTAGCATGGAGATCCAGGATGGGCCAACCCAGAAAGCTTGGTGGGGGTGGGGCATGGGGCTAATCCTTAGAATGGCACTAGAGTTAAAACTGGAGTACAATCAGAACTGGAAGGAAATTTTAGCATAACTAAGGGTTCTGGGTAAAATAGTGCAATGGATAGACTATGCTAGAAAAGCTGTGGTGAGTTTGGGGGTGCAGGTGGGTATCAGGTAAGTGGCTGAGCAGCAAGTCCAAGATCTTGGAGGTGATGAACAAAGAGGCTCAGGTTGGAATGCAGTCAGGCATCTCAGTGGATCTGAGACAGACTTTTGTCTCAAGAAGAATTTTCAGAACGTATATCTGGACTTGTAGCTGTTTTTGAGATCTCTCGAATATGGTTCAGCCGAGCTTGCTGTAATGTACCCTCAGCAGTCCTAACAGCAGATGACAGGGGAGGCAGCTGTGGTGCATGCCTCCTGTGGATGGATGGTCAGGCAGAATGGGATTCACCTGAGCACACCTGACAGCTGCTCTCCTGTGTCCTTTGCTTCTGTGCCCTGAGAAAGGATTAAGGCCGATCCATGCCAGCCCTGTCAATGGGCTCACTCTAACTTGGCAAGCATATTATTGTTGACAGCTTCCAGGTGTGTGTTTTCTTAGAGATAGATTCCATGCAAGAAAATGCAATCCTCGTTGCCAGGGTATTAATTTAACAAGTAAACAAAGTGCTAAAGGAGAACATGAAGACGTTTCCAGGCTTCTCGCTGGGCTCATCTGGAACAGCTTGTCTGCTTCCCACACTAAAAAGGCCCAACAACTCTGCCGTAGATAGTGTGTACTTCATCCTTTTTTCTTAATAAATATTTTAAAGCTTATTCTTACACCTTAGAACTCTAGCACTGTGCACCCATAGGGAGCCTCTCACTTAATATGAAGAATAAACAAAGAGTAGGATTCCATTTTAAATCTATAAAAATGAAGGGATCCGGGAGATTAAATAAATTCTTAAGCCTCACATACTAAGGTATTAAAACTGGATCCCAAACATGTAACTAGGTATCTATCCAAGTTCCATCCTCCATAGAGAACATAGTCTTGGAGTCTCACTTTCTACAGATCGGAAACATTAACACTGAAAGCTAGTCAGGCTACCAATTGGGACATATTTGCACAGGTTAAAGCCCCCTTAAAGGAGCCCTCAGCTGCATCTTACTCTCTAACTTCTAAAGTAGCCAAAGGATTTGGTTATCCAACAAGCCTCTGAGATAAATGCTTGATTGTCCTTTCAGGATTTCAAAGTTGTTCTTTGGGAACAGTCCAATCCTAATTGCTCAGTTTTGCGGGCATAAGCGTGGATTAATCATTAGTATATCAGTTCCTTTTCTACATTATCTGCAGTTTCTTGAATGAGTTTCTAATTTATAAAGTAGTAGCCTACTTAATGTTACTGCTACAAATGTCATTTTCCAAGTATATTTCAAATTCTCAAATTTCTTACTGATAAATATAAATCTGTGTTCTTAAAATTTCAAAAAGCATTTTACACAAGGAAAAACAATTGAGGGGCTAGTTATTAGTGTCATATAACACAGATTGGGATTGGGTACATTTTGTAAGATACAAAATTGCTGTGGCATTTTATCACTAAAAAGCGCTCTATATGCAGCAGCAAGAGGAAATCAGATGGCTCTAAAGAACAGAGTCGAGTCATGTTATCTTGTTGCCTTTGGAAAAGAGAGTGAGCCACTGGGTGACCCCTGGCCAGGTGAAGGTGGAATGAGAGCTACAGACATGGTTAAAATTTTTTTAAAATATAGTTTTCTATACTACAAAAAGAATACTTCCTCATTATTCGAATAGAAAATCTGACTAAATGGAGAGGGGAAGAAAATAAAAAACACTTTAATACTACAACTGATTACTAATTTCTGCACTGGCTTTCTATAGCTTTGGGAATTACTGTCTAAATTAAGGGAGGAAAGAGAATTACCCTTGAAAGTACCTTAAGTCACTCAGTGTTGGAACAGAATGTTGCTTCCTCAGATGAGCGTCTAACAAAGTAATGTATTTAAAAGCCATGTTATTTAAATGTAAACAAACAAAAAACAAAAGAATGTATTAACTCTAGAATCACACCTCCATGACAGACACTCAATGTATGAAAAGCACTAGGGATCAGAATGGGTCACATTCACATCCCCTCTTTCAGATTTACTTTGGGTTAAGTCCAAGCTAATTGAAAGGAACATCAGGCAGAAATCCCCGTATCACTGACAATGTTCTCTCTTGCTATCCTGCTTCTCTTCCCTTTCTCCCCTTTCTTTTTTCCTTTATTCTTTCTCTTTGGCCTCCTGCCCTCACCAAGTTTAGGTGAATCCTAGTGAAACTGAGTGCAAAATGGTGTGATACTACTATATTAACATATTTGTATCCATCCTTCAATAACTTTCAAAGTTACCAAGATACATACATACCAATGAAAAAATTCAGATAGTACAGAAAGTATAAAATAAGTAAAAATCTCCATTTCCCATTTTCTTGTCTCACTCCTCAGCATTCTTTCACTTCGAGAAATGGAGGCAAGACCCTGAGTTGGGTTGGCAGTGAAGCCAGGGGGAGTTCCTTTTTGTACTCTTATAAACCTTGTTCTTTGTAAGTGTGTTTTAAAATCATTTTAGTGGTATTTGGAGAGCAAGAGGAGATTAGATGCATGTATTCAGTCCACCATCTTAAAACAGAAGATTTGGGTTTTTAAAAGTACACTTACATTCACACATTCATTTTTCAAAAATGGAATCTGTGAGTAT
Source organism: Pteropus vampyrus (assembly GCF_000151845.1). Lineage (NCBI taxonomy): Eukaryota > Metazoa > Chordata > Mammalia > Chiroptera > Pteropodidae > Pteropus > Pteropus vampyrus. The sequence goes on along the minus strand of NW_011888783.1, from coordinate 13,526,740 downwards.
GTATTGGTTGGTTACCTGTGTTTGTTCTTAATAAATTTTAAATATCTTATATTAATAAATGTTTATCTATAACATTACTTTAAATAGTACACAATATATGGATATATTTATTTAACTAAACTCATAGTTGGATACTTAGATTGCTTTTACTATTTCTGTATGATGAACATAGGTTGGATGATCTGCCTAGTAGCTCAATCTTTGCATATATGCTTAATTACTTCCTAAACATAGAGTTGTAAGATTGAAGTGGTTCACCAAAATATATGAGCATTTTTAAGGCCTTTGAGTGTACTGGACACAGTCTACTACTGTTCTTACATTTTAACTGCAGTCTAGAAGCTAACAATGAATTTAGCTTCTTTTCTAGGGTGGGTCACCTGCTTTCATGTCAAGATCTGCCTCATCTCCCAAAATGGGAGCTCCCAGCATCAGGTGGTGGTGGAAGCATAATCCTCCTCTTTCCAAAAACTGGTGTGAGTCACTCTCAGCTTTCCTTTCTCCACCTTTACTGAGTCCATGCACATCCCTGACACTCTACCCCACTCCCTTTTTTTTTTTAAAGAGGTAGAATCCAACCTAAGGATTCTGCTGGAGTAAAATTGGAAAAAGGCATCTGTTCTAGGTCATTCTTGCTTTCAGACTGGAATGTACCTGTCTCTTAGACCAATTTTAAAATAAGCTCTTATCTTAAGAGCTGATTTAAGAAATCTTAACCAATTTAGCAAAGCAAAAAAATAAAAAAATTAAAAAAAATCTCCACAAGTCTTTGAAAACTATGAGCAATAAAAACTGGCTATTGTGTTTTTTAAAAAGTAATGAAATGAATTTGGGATGGGCAATTATTTTGACAGTAAGATTAATGTGGATTCTCTGATATCTGGAGAGATTCCCCGATTTGTGTTCCTTTCTGTTTGAACATTAGACGGCTTTCATGGAGCTTCGCAGGGCATGAAGAAAACTCAGCACATGGGCATACACAAACACATACCCCACCACTTACACTTCTCTGTCTGTTTTCCTCGCTGTTACTACCACCACTGCCAACATCTAGCAGTAATTTTAAAATATGTAATGTGCTCATATGGCCAATCAGGGCACTTTCCAGATTAAAAAGCAAAGGAAATACAAAAATGAATTTTCAAAATCTGTAGTGATATATAGACTGCTTTAAAATTTACAAAGTATTTTTACATATCTCACGTGATCTTATAATATTCCTATTAAATGGGTATCATGAGCCCATTTCACAGAAGACAAATCTGAGGTGGACGGAGGTTTAAGAATTCCTTAAGGCAAATTTAGAGTTATCTTCCACTTCAGTATTCTCCCCTTCCTGCAGGCGCTATGCCCGGGGGTCGCATCCTACTGAAATTGCTCTTAATCTGAGGAAAAAGCAATGAGAGGTTCACTCACTGGGGTTGGGATTTTGTTTCTTCCTATGAAGCCCTGACATTCTGCTTTCCATCAGGCTTCTGTACCAGACTTGCATGATGGGGTGGAGACAATGGTTCTGATTTTCCCTTCTCTAGAACTAAATTCATGGTCACAGAACTCTCAGATGAAATGTTCCAGTACATTAGCTCCCACAGTAGACCATTTTACATTCAGCTAATGAGGGATTAATTTTCAGGAGATTCCATATAAATGAAGGTAATTAGAACTTTAAAAAACAAGGCTGTAAAGTCTTAAATGATCCCTATGAGAGAGCTCTGTTTTCTCTGAAGTGGCTAGAGGCACTAATTTGCTCAAGTCAAAAACGGTGTCAGGAAGAAACTTTTATTTCAATTGGGAAAAGTAAAGAATAGAGAAAACCAGAAGTTTCACTTTAAAGTGGCCAGGTTTATAAATTAAGGCACCTAAAAAATGCAAAGAATGTAACATTATTACATGGTAATCAAAGAGTGTCACCAGATTGAGTTCTAAAGTGTTTTTTTGGGGAGGGGCGGGGGGACATGTACATATTTTTCTATATAAATCTTACATATAGTGGTTAGGTATCAGGTTCATCTCTAAAATCTATCAAAACTATACTGACTCTCAAATGGCACTTTCAATTCCCCTAAATTCCATTCTCGTCCTAACCCTTGTGGAAGCCTTGAGTGTACTGGAGATTTGGGAAATTGAGACTTGAGATTCACTGACCGCCAAGGGGGATCGTGGGTGGAGGTGGGCCTTTCAGGGGACAGTAGCTTTCAAATGAGCATAAGAAGAAACTTCTGCTATTTCTGGGAGATGACCCAGAAAAAAAAAGACTATCAAAAACAATAATAGCTGTTCATATGTCTGAGTCTCAAGTGTCTGATCAATGGGTTAGAGACTGAAGGATTTCTTTTTCTTTCTAATTAAGTTAAGTTCCATTTATGTTTCCTATGAAAGGGAGTCTTGTACTTCTTTTGCTTCTTATCCCATTCATTCATCAGAACTCACGTTGGACATATAGCTGGTGCCTAGAAATACTTGCTTCAGGAAATGAATAAGGAGATTTACTCAGACAACTGACGTGCCTTGGTGTGATGGGTCTTTGCAAAGATCAATTCTGTAGGCAAGTGGAGATGATAACGAGAGGTTTGCATAAGATCTGAGAGGCAGGGCAAGGGCGGGCCAGTAGATTATAATGGCGCATTCACACAAAAGAGCAAGGAAAATCAGTCCACAGCAAAACCATCACCAATAAAGAGATATGAGAGCTTTGGGCATGTTACCTAACCTCAACGTCCTAATCTATAAAATGTGGATAATAATAGTAACTATAATATAGGGTTATTATGAGGATTAAATAAGACAATGAATATAAAGCAATTAGAAGAGTGCTTGACAAACAGGAATTGGAAGAATCTAGGAGCAATGGCTATCAGGTACATCTATGCAGAAGGTCAGACCAGGGGACCCAATAATAGAAGGTTTCCAGACATAAGTGGGCCATGAGGACACCTACAGCATATATCAGTCTTGGCAGCATCACTGTGAATTTGTTAAGGACCAGCTGGGAAAACCACCCCATTACAAAAGTATTGGCACTGTGTAAGATCCTGAAACTGTATAATATGACTTGGAAATAACCATTTCAGTATTACCTGCAATGAGCAGTGTTACTTTTCCTAATAGCCCAGAGATATGCGAGCATAAAATTGAGTTGAATAATTAAAAAACCCACTTCAGCTATTATTATTAGAGAACAAAAGTGTAAATCCAAATGTCAAAGGAAAGAGCAGGGATTCAGGTACAAGGTTGTTGAGAAGAATTTTGTTCTAGATTTATTTATTGTTCCAGGGGTCACCCCAAATTTCTAGAGGAAGACTTTGTTGGGGGTAAGTCTGGTGTAAGGGAGCCAGGGAACTTGTTTCCTGCTTTTCATAATATCTTACATAGGATCAAGACATCAATTGTTCCACATAAAAAAAATTGCAGAAAATCACTGTGCTTGTCAACGGGGAAGAGTTAGGGCAAAGGAGCTTGTTTAACCCACTTAGGAGAACCCACTTTTCCTCTTTCGGAACAATGCCCCGTACTCGACCATACCTTCTTAGATTAGGTAGTAAAATTAAAGTTCATCAAAAGTAACCTAACAGTCACCTTTACCCACCAAGTCTAACCGTGGTTTTATTTTTATTTATTTGAAAGCAGATAAATTCTTGCTGTTATTTCTAAAAAAAAGGAATACAGTGTTCTGGAAACAATGATGACATTCCAAGAGGCACGGTAAGAAAGACGAGATAAAGTAACTGCCACAGGTGGACTGTTGCCATGAGGGAAGTGTAAAATGTAGAAAATGGCTATCCCAGATGATCACATTTAAAAGGGGTTTCAAAAAAATTTGGAGCTAACTGTCCTATAGTGTAAAAACTCACCTAAGTTAACTGTTAGATATGCTCTCTTGGCACTCAGCATTCATTTTCACCACCTTCTATAGATACTCCATCCTCACTCCACAGTAATATAAGAATTGGAAGACTCAAAACTGTTATTTCCTACTCTTCATTATACAAAAAAAATCAATACCAGATGATTATAAAGCCAAATGTGAAGAGTAATACAATAAAGCTTTCACACACACACAACATAGGAGAATACCTTTATGATCTTGTAGTAAGCAAATATTTCTTGAACTGAACATACACAAAATAAACAAACCATAAAGGAAAACCTCCGATGAACTGAACTAAATCAAAATTATGAATGTCTTCATTAAAAGACACTATTAAAGGAGTAAAAACCAAGCCACAGAGTGCCAAAAGATAGTCTCAATACATATAGCCAACAAAAGACTCATTCGGAATAAAAAAATACAAAGAAAAAGAAAAAGTCACATAAGCCAAGAGAAAATTGGGAGAAAGGCTTGGACAGGCATTTCATGGCTTAAATTTTAAAAACAGTGCTGTAGACATAAAAAAAAAAAGAAAAAAAAATAAGGGATTGTAAACTGGCAAGGTCCTTGCAATCTATGAGGTCAACCAAGAGTTGCCTCACCTAAAAATAAAAAAAATTAAATTAAATTAAATTAAATTAATAAAAATTTAAAAACAGATAAGTTTTGATAAGCATGTGGCAGAACCAGTACTTCAGAAAACTGTTTGGCAGTTTCTACTTGAGCTAAACATATGCATCTCTTATATCTCAGAAACTCCGCTCTCATATATTCACTGGAAATGCATACATGTATTCACTACTGCTTGTAGCTACACTATTTGTAATAACTCTAAACTGGAAACAACCCAAATATCCATCTGTAGTAGAATACATAAATTGTGTCACTCATCCAACAGGATACTATACAGCAATGAAAATGAGGACACTATTGCTACACACAATATGGGTGATTCTTACAAATATAATATTGAGTGAGAAAAGTCAGTTACAAAGAGGACATACTGTAGCATCCCACTTTATATAAGGTTCAAAAATAAGCAAAATTGCTCAATGCCTAGAAAAGAGCATGTGGAGGGCTTCTGGTATGCTAGTAACTTCTGGCTCCCAATGTGGGTGCTGGTTACACAGGTGTGTTCATTTTATAAAAATTTATCAAGCTGTCTAATTATGAGTTGTGCATTATGTATTTGTTATACTTCAATAAAAACTGACCTATAGTTAAAAAAAAAAAAAACCCAACAACTATAAATCTTAGACTACCCTGCTAATAGGATTCTGTATAGATTTTGCCAATCACATATAATGATATAGGTGGAGGCTATTTTCACTGCCTGTTAGTTTTCCCTTTTAGTCACTGATGTGCGTGCTATATTAGATGTGATTTTCAGTGGTCAGACTTTCTGTGCCTTTGTATTGCCACCAACTTGATTGGTGAGAAGTGGCTGTGATATTGGTAGTGCTTTCCATAGCTTCTTGACCTCTAGATTGTTGCTATGTGGTATGACCTGGAAGTTTAAGTACAATCCTTTCTAACATCTGCTCTTCTAGCCTTTCTAATATGCTTTATAAGCATATAATTCCTTGTATTCAATGCTTGGAATGGTATCTGCACTGAACCCCAGTTAATATATCAACTAATAACACAACTGATAGGTGATGGAGTAGGATTATGGTTGGTTTTAATAGTCTTTAAACAGAAATTACCAGTGGCAATCCTATCATCTAGGGTCATTATCATGAGAAAGTTCTGTCTTACAGCTAACCTAAATTTATTTTGATGCATCATAAAGCCACTTACTTCAGAGGATATGATAATTTCTGCTGCCATTCAAAAATGATTCTTAAGGCATCCTTTGTCCTCTCTTTACAAGCTAAATAATGCCAGTTCCTGGATTTTCCTTTGTTCTGCAGCTCTTCCCAGCTGTGTCTATTTTAGTAAAGTATTCATATAAGGACTACCTATTCTGGTAGGATTAGCTGTGCCTTTCTTTTGGTTATACTCCTAGGTTCACATCTGCTTATCTAACCAAAGCCTAACATCGCTGACTCAAGTTTAGCTTATGGTCCAAGCCCAGTATCATGTTATTATTAGCCAAAACTTCCCATGGATTGAGGTAGACTTGTAGAAATTTGAAAAATAAAATTTGTCAGCCATAAGCATGAGTTTTTACATGGCCTTCTAATATAGAACAATATCTAATATAATAATAGCTTATAAACAATGAGAATCAGTAGTCTAAAGAAAAATTAGTTAATTGGCAAACAGGGATTATGGAACTGTGGAATTGTACAGTTAGAAGGGACCTTAGAAATAGTCTATATATACCAGGAAACTGAAGCTCAGATACTTATACAGTACTTATTCTGAATAATCTTGCTACTCAAGGTGGGATCCTCAGACCAACAGCATCGGCACCACCTAGGAGCTTGTTAGAAATGCAGAATCTCAGGGCTCTTTAGGACCCACCAAATCGGAATCTGTATTTTAACCAGACCCCCATGTGATTGGTATGCATGTTAAAATTTGAGAAGATATAAGCGGAAGCACCACAAGTTCTTGTTCTACAATATAAAATCTTGCCTTAAATTATATCACATAGAAAACCTGATCTCCTTTGGGCAAGACCTGTATCATTACAGGTTTTGGACTATTAGATTGTTTGAATAGCTGGATTAAAGAAAAAGAAAAACTCTCAGTAATGATCTCTGAAAAAAGAGGGCATCTATTTGAGCTGTGCTAGTTTTTAATGTACTCAGATTTTAAACTGTTAGAAAAATTAACAGCCTATTTGAGGGTAGCATGTTCTGCAAAAATAAGTGCATTAAAGTGAAAGTATTTAAATGGATATTTAAACTATGCAGTCATCAGTGATTTAGTTTTCAATTACACAAAGGTAATTACCCTAGAATCCACCTCATTCACCCTTCCGTGAGAAAATGCCAGAGTTGCTGATGCTTTCAGGCAATGACTGATCTCCACTCCTTGTTGGCCAGGACCTGAATTCATTTACTTTAAGCAGTTTAGGGTGTACACTAGGAATATAAATGATGAAAACACCCTTTGTGACCCTTCTCACAAAGGAAGTTGCATCACTATTAAAAGTGTATGTGAGGGCACAGGGCCAGCCTCTCAGACTGGGGAGGGATCACATGGCGTGCAGATTTGGCCCATGAGAGAAGGGTGGGACTGAGCAAAGAAGTGCTCCACAGCTGGGCTCCTCCCTAATAGTCGTTCTAAAAGTTCAAGTGCAAAGGAGGGCTTCTGGAGTGTTGGGAATGTTGTTTCTTGATCTGGGTGCTGGTTACATGGGTGTGTTCGGTTTGTGAAAATTCACTGAACTGTTCACTTATAATAAACACATTCTACTATATGTATGTTATACTGAAATAAAAAAGTGCAGAAAGTTAGAGTTGCATAAGAACAGATTTCTGTCCCCTCTTCCTCCTATTAAGATGTAGGTGATTTGTTTCCCTGACTTTGAGAAACACTGCCTAGAGCAATCCAGGAAGCTGCAATCAGGGAAAACAGATGAGCAAGCTTCATTAACCCAACACATTCACAGAAGTAGACATGTACAACCAAACAAGTAATAATGCCTAGTGCATGGTGCACTGTGTTCTAGATGTGATACAGACACATTCTACTGGTCTTCACAGCATCCTTGGGAGGACAATATTATCTCTGTTTTACAGACGAGGCAAATGGCACCCATAGAGAAGGCTGTGCTGAGAGTCCATGCTGGGTCTCTCAGGACCAAAGTTTATCTTTTTCACCAGAGCCAGTGCTAGGCAGCTTGAAAAAATAAGTAAGTCACAAAAACAGCCCAAGGGAATAAGAGTGGACAGAGAAAGAACATAGGGTTCTTTGTCAGGCTGTAAGTATTCATTAAGGGCAGATTGCAAATAGGCACCGGTGGTCTTTTCAGAATCTTCTGGCAAGCAGACAGCAGATTCTCAGAGGCAATGAATGCCCAAAGGCTAAAACCCATGAGACGTCCAAGTACCTGGAGAGAGTCCTGGACCATGTCTCAAACTTGGCTGAAAATCAGAATCACCTTGGGAAGGTTGAAACATACAGATTCACTGGCTCTACCCTAGAGATCCAGATTCAGCATATTTGGGGTGAGGCCCGAAAAGCGCTTTAGAAACAACCCCAGCTAATTCTGATGATTAGCTGGAGTTGGGAACTGCTACTATAGACACACTGACCACACGGAAGAGTCACAGGCCTTGGTAGTAGTTCATCACAAGCCAACTAGGTGAAAGCAAAGGGCTCATTGTGGCATGTCCTCAAATTGGATAAACATAACCAGATGTCAAGCTTAGAAACAAAGCAGAATAAAAGGAACCTTGCTATCACAAGATGGAAACTTGTGACCAGTTTAGGCCTGCAAATGTTGTGTCCCAGGCATTACATGTAACCAGAGTTCCTCCTTTTAGCCTGTGCATAAGGAGACAATCTAAAAGGTTATTTTTAAAAACTATTATAAAAAAAAACATAAACAGTAAAGCAATTTAATATCTTAGATCTCAATCTGAAATCCTTGGTCTAGGCTGTTTTTAGTTTAGATATTTGAGAATTTTGAACAGAGCAAAATTGAACTTTGCAAAATTTAAGGAGCCAGTATCACAAAGGTAACAAGATCCAAGGGCACCCTTCCCAACCCCTATCGACCTGAACTGATTTATTCTAGGTTTAAACTATGACCTTGAACAGCCTAGACTTCCATTTGACCCTGTTGTTCAGTGGTGAAAGTACAGAGGTGATTATGTATAGTCAATAACTTCCCTATCTCATCTGTCAACTAGAAGAGCTAAAACCGGTAAGTTGATAAAGTGTTTTTTTTTTTTTTTTATTATTGGAGAGTTAATAACTTACTCTAAAGTAGACTTTAATTACTGAATCTTGATAACAGCTGACATATGAATTAATTAGCTTAAATCATTGCCAAGTTTAGTCCCTGTACAAGTTTAAAGAACTACACAGCACTCAAATCTAGAGAAAATCTTAATGATATAAACGATAGAACAAAATTAAATCTATTATTAATCAGTATAAATTGGGAAAAAAATACAGCGAGCAGTAAAATAAGCCTAGAATTGGAGCTAATTGGTTTTACAAAAACCACCTCAACCCAAAACATGTTCTCAGCCTAAGCCTTTGTTTTATTCGAGAAAACAACCCTTGTGCCTCATTTGGGAAATTAGAATCCCATGTTTTAGTTCTTTCTGCATGTGGAAGTGGATTAAGAGATTTTTTTAGCCAAGAAATATATTCTGGGCCCAAACACTAGAGAGATGACCAATCTCCATGTATTTTACAAAAAGTTAACATTACTCTTTTGGATAAAAAGAAAAAAAAAATGAGGACAAAAAGAGGAAATTAAAACACATAACCAGAGATTAAGGATATCCTTTGTGTCTTCAGTTTCCTAGTTTACTTAGATTTGTTTTCTGTATGAGTGAAATACCTCTAAAGGGAAAGAATGTGTTTAGCCGCAAGTAGTATTTTTCTAAATGGCTCTAGGGGGACAAGACAATTGTAAAAGTAGATTTTCTTCTAAAATTTTTGATTTAAAAGTCACAATAACCTGAGATATGACCTATTACTTACCTTGTTAGAAAAAAATTATAGATATTAGAAAAGAAGTATTTTCAAAACTCGTACACCTTCACACTTGTGGTCAATTGGTTTTAGACAAGGGTTCCAAGATAATTCAATGTGGGGAAAACAGTCTTTTCAACAAATGGATTGGGACAACTGGATGTCACACGCACAGATAAAGTTGGACATTTATCTTACACCAAATATAAAAATTAACACTAAATGGAACAAAGACCTCAAAGTAAGAGCTAAAACTATAAAAGTTTAGAAGAAAATGGAGGCATAAATCTTTGTGACCTTAGATTAGTCAGTGGTTGCTTGGATATGACACCAAAAGCACAAGCAACAAAAGAAAATATAAACAAATTTGATAAAAACTTTTGTGTTTCAAAGGACACCAGCAAGAAATCTGTAGAATGGGAGAAAATACTTGCAAATCAAATGTCTGATCCGGGATCTGTATCTAGAGCGTATAAAGAACTCTTATAGCTCAATAATGAAAAGACATATAATCTAATTTAAAAATGGGTAAAGGATTTGAATAGACCTTTCTTTAAAAAAGATATACAAATGGCAGATAAGCACATGAAAAGATGCACAACATCATAGCCTTCAGAAAAATAGCAATCAAAATCACAATGAGATACCACTTCACACAAGTATTGGTGAGGAAGGTGGAGAAACTTTCATTCATTGCTAGAGGGAATGTAAAATGGTGCAGCCATTTAGGAAAACAGCCTGGTAGTTTTTCAAAAAGCTAGACACAGAGTTACAATATGATCCAGCAATTCCCATTTTACGTATATAACCCAAGATAAATGAAAACATATCCACACAAAAACTTATATACAAATGTTCATGGTAGCATTATTCATAAATCTAAAAAGTAGAAACGGCCTAAATTCCATCAACTGATGAATGGATAAATAAAATGTATCACATCCATACAATGGAATATTATTTGACAATAAAAAGTACCGATAATGCTGAAACATGCATGAACCTTGAAAACATTATGCTACATGAAAGAAGCCAGTCACAAAGGACCACACATTATAGGATTCCATTTACAAGCAATGTCCCAAATAGGCGAATCCTACAGAGACAGGAAATAATTAGTGGCTGCCTAAGGCTGAGGGGGGCGGGCGGGCGGGGGCGCAGCATTGGAAAATTGGGAGTGACTGCTAATGGGAACAGTGTTTCTTTTGGGTATGACTGAAATGTTCTAAATTGACTGTAGTGATGATTGCACATACTGTGAATATACTAAAAACCACTGAGTAGGTGAATTGTATGGTGTATGAATTATATCTCGGTAAAGCTGCTTATTAAAAAAAAAGTAAAAGAGATATTCCTCACATCCAAATAGAAGCATTGAAGATCCAGTGCATAATTCTCTATGCTTTCTCTTTCTCTGCCAGGGCAATCGTAGACTCATAGAAGCACATATTGACAAGAAGGTGCTATAAGATCAAAGCAGCTCATGTGTTTGTGTGGGGCAAACACATGTAAGAAAACTGTTCTGGAGAGCCACCCAGACCTGTAGCTGACTTTGAGTAAAAGAATAATAAAATTTTGTGTGTTTTAAAAAAACAAATCCCATCTCATTTGGGTTTTAGAGTTGAAAGAGGATTTAGAGACAGTTCACCTAGTCTAGGGTTTTTCAACTCCTTAGTATTATTGATATTTTGGGTTGGATAATTCTTTTTTTGTGGAGAGCTGTCCTATGTATTGTAGGATCCTTAGCAGAATCCTTGGCCACCTCCAGCTGTGACACCTAAAATGTCTCTAGACAATGCCAAATGTCCCCTAAGGGTGTATGTGGTGGTGGGGGGGGGGGGGGGGGCAAAAACCCGTTCTCCCTTCCTGTTGAGAACTACTGATTTAGTCTAACATTTCCCAAAGAGTGTTCCTTAGATTATTAATTTTGCCCATTGTTGCAAAAGAAAAGGGTTTCCTAGTTTAGTAAGTTTGGAAAACAGTAAGCTAAATGAATTCTCCTCCCCCTTACCCCAACCCCATTTTACATCAGTATTAGTACCCGAACAGTAAAGCGAAATGACTTGCATTGTGTCACTAAGCAACAACCTAATCATAGTGCTGAGTCAAGAACTTGGGTCTTCTTAGCCTAGATCAATACTCTCTTTTGACCTCTTTAGAAACTAAGCCTTCCACCTTTCAAATAAAGCTTTGAGATTGATTGGCAGATTGTAAACTACCATCAGAGTCCTAGCACAGACTCTCCCATTCTGAGATTCAAGATGTAGTATAGGGCATGTCAAAATGCAAATAGAATGATAACAGTGGACCTGTCAGGCAATCCTGAGGCTATCTTCCTTCTCTTCTCTGTAGTTTAATGACTAAACATTTTCAGCTTTACCTGATTCTACTCCTTTAATTAATATCTAATAATAAAGGAATGAAGATATAATGCATGGATTTGCAGGCCAGGTCTCAAATTTAGCATTAGACTCAATGTATCAGAAAACATCTGGAACATATGAAAAAGGTATGATAGCATCCTCAAGATCAAAGAAGAGGTATTGAAGATGTGTTCTACTGTTTGTTTATCTGATGAGCCCAGCTCTGTACCTTGAATGTCACAGGAGGATCAAAATGTTTAGAGATTCTTTTAGGAAATGCTGCTTAAATATGGGCATTAGTAAAACAGGAAAACATACTCTATAAAATGACATAAACAATATTAAAAATTGGAGAAGGTTACCAAACATTTTAGAAATCCAAACAAGATTTTTAATGGGTTTTTAATTTTTACCATCTTGGGATACAATTCGGACCTAACTATATGTCAAATAAACTTAGAATAACAATTTTGAAGAGCTTTTTTCACAACAGGTAAATAATACATTGTAGGAGTTAGGACTGCCCCTAACATTTGTGGGACCAACGGCAAGAGCACCAATGGAGGTCTGTATTCCATATATCCAACTATGCAAAAGTTATAAATAAAATATATCTTTTTTTCCCAACTTGATAACTATCTTCCTAACGACCTGAAGGCCAAGTATGAATGTGTAATTCTTGGACTCTTTGGAGTTCTGCACCAGGACGTGGAGGCATGGCAGTTGCTGGACCCCAGGCAGAAGCTGCCCGCTTCTCTTCTTATCCCTGGCTCTGACTGAGAAGGGCCTCTCGGGCATGAGAATGGATGCCCCAGTCCACATATCCAAGCTCTGCGCACCTCTCCGAGGCTCCCCTTGGCCACTTTCAGGCTGATGAGTGCATACACTCGTGGCACCTGCCTGGCCTTGTGTGGATGGGAATGGGGAAAGAAGTGTAGGCAGGCCTTGGAATTGGGCCTGAGGCATTTGGGCAAGAGATTCTGAGGTGGTCCAAGGTATCCAGAGTGTGCTATCCAGAGTCTCCTCACCTCATGGCGAGGGGCACAGCCAGGAGGGGTCAGAGCAGGGCTTTCCAAAAGCTGAAAGGTGGTATCAGCAGGAGCCCCACATTCTGGACTGTGATAAGTAGTCTAAGATGCATGTTCCTGGAGCATACCTCAGGCCTGCTTTAGCAGAAGGTAGGCCAGACCAAGCTTGTCTAGGCAGGGACCGTGGATCATGCCTCACCTACCCTGGAGGCTTCACAGAAGCTTATCAATGCTTAGCAAAGTCAAACAGCCCAACCTGGGAGTCTGCCCAGACTTAAATGCCAGTTTAGTTAATGATTTAAAGGGGTAATTCACCTTTTCACTTTACAGAGAAAATATCTAGAAGATTCTGGTGACTGTACTCCTCATTTTGACCCTGCTCCTTCACCTACCACTGTCTCCATAGTGCTAAGGACCCCTCAGCCCCTGCCTGCCATCCTCTCAGCCTGTTACTGTGTTGACAATTTCAGCAATAATCCTAATAGGCGCCCTCATTTCCTTGGTCTTTCATCCATTCATATCTTTCTAAGCCCAAGCCCTGAATAAAATTCACCAGATAGTACTTTGTTTCTGCTCCAAAGCAGAATTTATTGCTGGAGAAAATTCGAAATCTGATCCAAGCCAATGTCAGCTGACTGGTTCCACCTGAGGCTTCACTCCTAATAGGCAATTCTGATTTTTCAATCAAGGTAGATGCCTTCCTACCACATTGCCCACCACTCCTTTTCCAAATCTTTCTTACTTCTCTCAACTCCCAATCCCACCTCCTGCATATCACTTTCTCATCTTGCGTAATAGAAGGAACAAAAATTCTGCAATGTGAGCTCCCACAGTCTGCTTCTTCTCTACTAAGAAATATTTGAACAAGACATTTCCTCTTCTCCTTCCCTTTCATTGCAGAGGAAGAAGGGAACTCTCTTCTTTCAAGGGTTTGTTTTCCTCTTGGGTCCTGAAGTCCGGGGATTCCTATTGCTTGCAAACATTGTATCATGCATGGCCCCTTTTCTGTTCTACATCTTCTGTTTCTTAGTATGCTAGTTTTTTTACTTAGTCTTCATTACATCAAAACATCCAATTTCCTGACCCATCTTCTACTCCCTCTCCCCTGCAATCTATTAGCACCATCTTGGCTCTCTTCTCTCAGTGTTGAGCCTAGATGTCATTATCACTTTGAACCTGTTTTCATAGCATCATCAATCCCCTCGCCCCTTGGTCCTTCTGCCCCATCTTCCCAGCAAATCCCAAGTCTTGGATTAATGCGCTGCCCACTTTCTCAGCTTTTACCATTCATAACCCAAATTATTAAAGAAAATCACACAATTATGTCTACTAATGCCAAGTCTGGTCTCTAACCTCAGACTCTCAAGAGATGATAATTCTCATACTTGTCTTTCTTGGCTTAATACCCTCTCCTATTTCCCTTGGTAATAATTCTAATCTCTCAATCTCTCTCTTTCACTCAAAATCTTCCTTCCTTCCTTCCCTCCCTCTCTCCCTCCCTCCCTCCCTTCCTCCCTTCCTTCCTTCCTTCTTTCCTTTTTTCTTTCTTTCTTTCCTTCCTTCCTTCCTTCCTTCCTTCCTTCCTTCCTTCCTTCCTTCCTTCCTTCCTTCCTTCCTTCCTTCCTTCCTTCCTTCCTTCCTTCCTTCCTTCCTTCCTTCCTTCCTTCCTTCCTTCCTTCTTCCTCTCTCACATTTACCAATGCCTGTGATGCACCCTGTATTTTTCTTTCCTTTCTCTTCTACCTCAATCCAATCAGTAACCACATCCTGTTGATCTTCCCTCCCAAACACCTCCTAAACCCACCCTCTCCTCTCTATTTTGTCATTTTCTTAACTCAGGCCTTTATCTCTGCCTGCCCTCAATCAATTGTCTCCCAAATGGTATTCACTGATAGTTATCTCTCTCCAATTCATTCTAGATAGTACTTTCAGAGAAATACTTCCCTAGGGAAGGGAAGTAGATGGTGCTAGGGGTGGGAGAGCAAAGAGGAAGAGAGAGTAAAAAAGGGAAGAAGATCCAACTTTGGAAGCCAAAGAGGGATATTAAGCGGAGACTAGAAATGCCTGCCATTTAAACCCCCTCCTCTGTCTTTGCACAAAATCTTCAGTCGAATCTACATCGCTCACCTCTGCTTTGTGGAGCTGATTTGCTTTTGGAGAAACAAAATAAAGTACCAAGATCTGCTTTAAGACAAAAGACAGTACACATAAAGCCAGCTAACATCTGGCTTGCATGTTCAATTTATTCTTCATTCAATCATTTATTTTTTATTTAACAAATATTTATCAAGCACTTAGCATGTGTCAGGCACATGCAAGGTGCTGGAGGGTGAACGGCAATCAAAACAGACATAATCTTGCCTTAAAAGCATTTATAATCTGGTGGGAGAGCAGACCAATAAAGCAAATTAAAATGTAGTAAGTGGTATGACACGAGAAGTTTTATGGGAGTGCACAGAAAGGACACAACAAAGTCAGGAGTGGGAGGGAAGTCAGAGAGGACTTTCCTGGGGAGGTGGCATTTACCTGAGACCACAGGAATGTGCAGGAATTAGTCAGGTATAAGGCATAGTTGGAGAAAATCTTCTAGGAATGTGAGAAAGTCCAGACAGAGGCAAGAGAGAGCACGGTGAGCCCATGGAACTGAAAGAAGAGGGGAAATTACAGGAAATCATGTAGGAGAGCTAAACTGGAGACATCTTAACTCCTAAGTTTCAAAGTTTAGACTTTACCTAAAGGTAATGGGACGCTACAAGCAGCCTTTAAACAACGAATAATCTGATTAGATTTACGATTTTGACAGAACATATGACAGGATGATATGTGACATATTAATGGAATGTCCTCTCTCCATTCATCTCTCTCTTTGGGCTCTGGGCTGCCATTCTGCATCCTGCCACCCCACCAACACACACGTATGCGCACGCGCGTGAAAACACACACACACTCTACCAGACTATTGTCAGTAGAGTGGAAAGTATCATTAATTCTTGTGGAGATAGTCTGCTTCTGAGAGAGACCCAGACTCCACATTATAAAATTCAAATACAAAGGGCTCCGCACTTTAACTCAGAGATTAAATTGATGAGATTAAACAAGTTACACAAATGTGTAAATATGAATTGTTTTTTTCCACCTCTGTGCGGGGTGGGGAGAAGAAATAACCCAACTTGGAAGAAGATGTGCTAGACAAAAGGAGGAGATGTTCCTGAATTGCTCGCTGGGGTTGTGGAGGACCTGGCAGCCTCTCTGAGAGATGGAGCTACATGGAACCCACCCATGTGTGCATCCAGCCAACTCATCACCACCTGTCAGAGCCAGCAAGGTCCAAAAATCTAGAGAATATACTGGGCCCTGCCTATGCTGAGAGGATAGGCAAATATGGCATTAGCAGCTTGTGCCAGCATTAGGACCACCCCAGATGAGACTAGATGGGGAGCTCCCGTCCCATCACAACATACAGCCAATTACACATGGTCATCTATCCTCTTCACCACTTCCCTTGGCAGCCAGCCCAAGGAGACCCAAGAGTAAGAGGCAAGAAGAGGAAAGGGAAGGCCTGAAATTGAATTCTGGACTGATATACGTATGTAGTCTCAGTTTCAGACAAGTCACGAAATTCACTTGAGAAAGTCTAGAGTGAGCTGTCTGTCAGGAAGGAGGATGGAAGTTCAGATACAGACATTAATTTACTCGAGGAAAAAAATGTTCCATTTTTCATACCTGAGTGTTTGCAGAGTCTTGTGCCTGTGAGGTTTCTTGCTTATTACAATCACCTGGCTACTGTGTGGGAAATGGTTTGAGAGAAAGAATGGACACAGGAAGACCAGGAATTTAGGTTAAGGCATGATGGTGTCAGAGAGGAAGGAAATAGGAAAAAGGACAGGCAAAACAGAATCAAGAGTTCGTGGTGATGCCATTGGATATGAGAGGTGGTGAAAGGAAGCAGTCAGAGATGATACACAAATTTCTGGCTGCATCAGTGAATCGATAGTAACGTTTTCCACTCATTAGATTTCCAGAAAGAAGTAAGGTCTGAAGAAAAAAAATGAGTTCAGTTCAAGTTTAAGGTATCTATGGAATCTATAGGTAGAACTGACTAAAAGGTAGAGTTATCTTGGTCCATAGCTCAAGAGAAAGGTCCAGGCTAGGGAGAATATCTGGGAGCATGTAGACAGTATCATAAATGCCCAAGAAAGAGAAAGTATTAAGAAGAACATGTCAAATGCGGTATAAATTCAAATAGAGAACTGAAAAGTGTCTCTTGAATTTAGCTACACGGAGATCACTGGTTACCTTGGAGAAAGCAATTTTGGAGAGTGAGTGGGAAGTGAAGAAGTTGAAACAGTGAGTAGTGATAACTTTTCCAAGAAGTTTAGCTGGCAAGGAGGAGAAAGGACTGTAAATTGAGGGGAATGTGGCTTTTTAACCTGAAAAGGAAGGAGCCAGTAAAGGGGAAGAGGTTGAATAGATAAATAAGAGTGAGAAAGAATTACTGAGAATGAGGTCAATGAAAAGTCAATGAAAAGTCAGGGGTCCAGAGCATGGGCCAAGAGATGGGCCTTAGGTGGGGGAAGGGATATCTTTTATAATAAGAGGCAAGGTTCAGTTAAGAGGCAAGGTGGGTAAAGATCCAAGTAAGTTTACACGTTGGCATGGAAAACTGAGACTCCTCACATCCCATAACTTCTATTTCCCCCCACCCTTGCTAAGTGGGAAATAAAATCACCTACACAGAATGATAGAATGGGAAATAAAACCACCTGCAGAGAATGAGGATGGTAGAGAGAGCAAACATTGAGGTTTGGAAAGAGAGGAGAAATCCTGAAATAGCTGTTCTGGAGATTTGAAAGAAAGAGCAAGGGTCAGGGAAATGTGGCAGGATTGCAAATCCTGCTTGAGGCTGCTAAGCATGACTTTAGGGCAGTTTAATCTGCATGGCTGTGTGGTTTTTTCTAGCAATGTCCCAATAGTCCAGGTACAGAAATGGCCAAGGCAGACGATTGGATTCAAGGTACATGTTCCAAGTTTTGTCAGGCAGATGAAGCAGAAGAATGATGAAGAAATGGAGTTGAGGACACAGGTTGGAGGCTAATGTTATAAAGCATGAATTCCTCCTGGGTAGAGAAGGAAAAAGAGACAGCAAATGAATGATAGATTAGGAGAAAGAAGAAAACAGAAAGAATAGAGGTCTTGGAAAATCAACAGAGTGAAAATAACCAAATGAGAAGATCTAGAGGAATAGAAAGCCATGGGTTGAGAGATGCTGTGGTTTCTTGATGACGAAGTCTGGAGGTGGCCAAGGGATTGAGTGATTGAAAAAAATGGAGAAGGTAATCAGAGATGGAATCAAGAAACTAAGAGATCAAGGCGCACTTCATGGACATATCGAATGTGCCAGGTTGTTGTCAGAATTTGGCATGAAAGTAAATACTGTGGGTACACTGCCAATGTCTTCAACAAATAAAAGGCATGGACAGGCAGTCAGTAGATGACAGACAGCCGGAGTAGAGATGTGACGTAGTGGCTATGTAGCCTGGGTCTCAGAACTGAGACCCATGGACATGGCAGTGTGTGAAAGAAAGAACCTGGCTCAGCAGCCTCTTCTTTTGTGAGAGCTGCAGAGGAAGCGCTGTTTATGAGGAAAGCCAGGTTTCTCAGGATGGGAAAGCTAAAGAATGTTTAGTGAAGAGGCCAAGGGTCTCAGGAACTTTGTTGATGACAGAATGGGATTCTTGAAGTCACGGAGGAAAAGTTGAGGAGGACAGGAAGGAATGGGAGACTGAGTCAAAGATGAAGATGAGAAGATATTGAGGGTCTGAAGGGTGGTGGGTTTGGCAGCTGCAGAGATGCAGGAGAATTAATGGGTCAGATCTCTCAGGATGTAGCATTGTCCTGGGTGTGTCACACCTCCAAGACTCCAAGGTCTCAAGAAGGAGTGAGTGAATGACTCTAGGGCAAGGCTCAGAGCTGAGGGCTGCTGGCCTGCAGCTCTGGATGGTGTTAGATGGTATGGCCCTTGAGACTCACACGGGTGAGTGGCTGGCCATACTCAACATCCCAACTTCCTTCACTCCCTCTTATTCTGCACTATCTCAATGGCCTCTGCCTGTTCATTTTAGGGCTTGGTTTTGTCTCTAAACTTAGAGCCCAGGGATAAGAAGTCAGTAACCTTAGAGCGCCAAGAGTTGTTTTGGGAAAGGCAGAGACAGCCAGACTCATCATGGCATTAACTGATTTTAACCCAAGGAGTATCAAAAGGTACTCCTTCAAGGAAAGATGTGGTGTTTAGAGTAATTTTTCTGGAATGTTTGCTTTCACTAAAAAAAATAAAATTAAAAAAGAGAATTTTAAAAAGATTCTGAAACATTACAAATTGATTTTTTTCTTAAATATAAACCACAATCTTCTTGGCTTGAGGTTGGTTTATTTATGCACTACATTTATTTACACTCCTCATGTGAGTTTTTTGTTTGTTTAAAAGGCAAAAGGCACATCTTAGCTTCTGCCTAGTTCATCACACATGAACAATTAGCGTTCTTTGTAGGATTCTGGAGTCCTTGAAATGACATACCTTGAAGGGGCCGGCTTCCTTATGTTCTCCCTGTCGGCAGATTTTGTTGTGAACATCTTGCCGGTAGACCCCATTTTATTGTTTAATGAAGAGATTCAATGATAACATGAAAAGTAAAGGTTTTTTTAAAAACCCTTAGTGGGGCTTTGATGTACACTATAGAGATCTAAGTGTGTTCCACTCCTTTTCTCTTGCATTATTAATTCATGCTTTTAATGAAGTTACCTTAAAAGCATAAGTTACATGTTTTTAATGAAGTAGAACCTTCATGTGAACTTCCTAAGTTTCAGTGCAGCATCTAGTGACATGGTGATCACTTTACAGTAGGTTCAAAGCATTGGTTGACAAAAGGGTCAACTGGCATCATTATATATCTTAAATGAATCCAGTTCTTACAGAAAATCAGGTGTTTTGGTATTTGGCTGTATCAGATGCCCAGTGTAATGATGCAAATGACCATGCTTATATGACATAGGAATATTGATGACAGTAAGATACAAAAAACACATCTAGCATGGGAGAGACATTGCTAAATGGTCAGTTTCCTCATTCATCACTGATGTCAGTTTGTCATTAATTCTTTCCATCCCTAATAACTGATTATATCTTTTTGAAAAATTTGTCAACCATCATACCTTAGGTTCTGTTCATTTTTAAAAAAGGAAGGGTGAGTGGGGCAGGCTGTGATAGATGTTTGCTGCTGTTGAAACCAGCCAGCTCCGGGGTTTTCTGGAATTTTTTTCATCTGTGCTGCCATCTAGAGAGAAGAATTAGAAACACAAAAATAAATAGGAAGTCCCAAGATGGAGTTGAGGGAAAGTGGATATTGTATATTGATTTGTAGAAAACTGTCAGAAACACCAGTGAGATGTGGTGGTGATAGTTCTGTGACTCCCTCCATCCTTCCCAGATACAAAACAGGATTTGTATCGGTTTTTGTGACATTGCTGTGGAGCCATTTCCTGGATTCAGATTGACCTCTTCTTACATAAGAAATATTCAATTGTGTTAACGTTCTGGGACCTCCAAAGTGGTGTCAGTTTTCCATAGTTAAAACATTGCTGGAAACGCTCTCATTCTTAGTCCTGTGGGATTTGCAGACAAAATAACAGTTTTTTGTTTGTCTGTTTGTCTGTTTGTAATTTAACAAGGGGTCCTTTGAACACAGCGGGGCAGTTTCCTGAAGTCATTGTGTTCCACAGAACCTACTAGTTCGGCAGGATGTTTACAGGTGAAACACTGGTTAAATAATTTGGGGGTATACTAGGTAAAACAATTTAAAATAGTTTTCCGTAGTACAGGCAAGACTTCTGATAGCCTTTAATTTACCAATATGCACTGTGACCTTGCAAGAGAGGAAAATGCTGGGCAGAGTTTCACAAACTTATTTGGCCTTGAAACTCTGGGCTGTTATTAGAACTAATGTTGTAAGGACTAAATGGTAGGAAATACTACAACAGGGAAGGGAAGTTGGGCTGCTGCACGCACAATGTATGCAAACATACCAGTCCTCCCTTGATCTGCCTTGTCCCTTCTCTCTGCGTCTAAATATATTTGAAGCTTTGCTTTGATTTAAGACGGAAAATTCAACTACATTTTTTTTTTCCTAGCAGGAATGTTATATGAATAGTTCTTGTTCGATAATTCCTACTTCAAGATAAAACAAAATAATTTTACCTCTAACATAGTCTAGATTTTCTTTCTCAGCTTACCTATCAAATAGCACATAAGCTGGTCTTTTCCCTTAGCATGCATTTGGTATGCACTAACTCTATGCAAAGGACCATGGATAGGGAGAACAGGGAGAGCTGAGTAAAACATGACTCTTGCCTTTGTCAAACCATGAAATAGGTGGAGGGATAAATTCAGATACAATTTACTAGAAGATCCTGTTTAAAAAACAAAATTCAACTGAGTAAATTTAAAGGTCAAATTGGCTTTGTTCAATGATTCATTCCCAAGAAGCAAAGAGAGAGATGCTCTAAGGAATTGTACCAAATAGAAGGTTATTATAGGTAGAGAAGGGGGAAGGACAAGGAAAGAGCAAATTGTTTCAGGCCAATTCACCTTTCTTAAGGGGATGAAAGAGGTCTATCAATGCGAATTACCTCACTACTGCTGATCAGAAAACTCCAGATTGATTAGGATTACCTTCCTGGGAGAGGCTGAAATTGCAATTAAGTTAGGGATTAAGTCTCAGTTTGCTGATGTGGGCCTTAGAATTGGTGACTCCATTTTGGGTGTGACGTCTTTTTTTTTTTTTAACAATTCCTTACATAGATAATGTTCATACTAGATTTTTTTCATCATAACTGAAATAACAGGACTTTGTTTCTGTAGAACAATGCCATGCTTACCCATGGAAGAAAATACCCTTAAAGTAACGTTGTAGTAGCATCCATTGTTAGAGGATTTCACATTATTTTTTTAAATTATCGATGGCCATAAATATTTTTCTGTATTAATTTTAGAAAATGACATTCTTAGTGAAACTAAGTGAACAATATTAATGCTTCTCTTTCTGCACTTTAGGAAAAGAAATATATAATCCATATTTTTGACTCAAGAAGTAATGTCTCCATTTAGGTATTAATAAGAATAATGATAAAACATCATCCCTCAAAAGGGATAAATATTATTTTCATTTTATGGAAGCAATTGGGGTTCAGAGAAGTGAATCAGTTTGTTTAATAGATTGTAAATGGTGAGGATGGGATTCCATTCCATTCCTGTCTGATCCCAAATCTTTATTATTTAATTCCCTTATGATGGAGCAGAGTAATTTTAGAAAACATTTGTATACTCCCTTATTTTCATAACCTAAAAATCTGACTTGCCAAAGTGAAATGGGAAAAACAATCTGCCTGGGATTTAGAGATTTACACACACACTTATAGGATACTGACTGCAAGCTTTATCAGAGCAGATACCATGGACCATATCTATTCTCTCTACCATACTAAACCCAGTGCTTAGTACATGCCTGTAGGTCCTCAATAAAGATTTGCTCAATGAAGTACACACAAATGATAATGTTTGGGAATAGATGGTGGGCACACATAAATACCTTCAATATCCTATTGTTATTTTTTTGCTGTAGAATTCACAGTTATGAATTTGTAAAATCTTCTCTCTTCATAAAATGAGCTGGACCTGGTCAAGGGCAGTTTCCATATCTGCAAATGTATTTTCCAATCGAATTTCAATAAGCAATTAATATGATCACAAATCAACTAGTAGATGATCGAGAACCGACTCCGGTATGGTTGTTTGGTCATTCTCTAACAAATTAATTCCCTGAAAATGGATAAAAGAAGTAAGTCTGAAAAAAAAACTAGACTTGAAGGTAAAGATTAAGTATTTTTTATACATGTATGCTTAGCACCCTGCTTCATAATAGACGCACAGTACATGTTGGAAAGGAAGAAAGAAAAAGGGGTGGGGGGGGCGAATAAAAATTAGGAATCTTGCTTTTTAACCTTGGTTGCCTCTGTGAACTTGGGCCAATCATTTCTTCTTTTTGTTCCTCAGTTTGCTTATCTGGAAGCCAGAGATGTTGACCTTGTTTATCCCTAAGGCCCTTCCAGATTCTGCCGGTGGAAAAGACTGGGTCTTTCTTGGTATAAAGACCATGTTTCTTTGTGTCCACCAGGGGGTACTGTAGTACTAGTGTAGTACCATCTTCCAATTTATCCAATTCTGTTGATTTTTTTCCTGAAGTTAATCACCTGAAAAACATTCCTACTTTTAACTCAAACTCAAATGTATACTACAAAGTATAAGATTTAATTTGGTAATGAAAGCTGTAATAAACCTAGGAATAATTTAGCTCAATGATTCACATAGCTTAGCAGAGAAATTAGAATCATAGAGCTATTGGCATAGTAAAGTTATGAGATGTTAAGATTTTGCTTGGGTCAAAAGGAAGGCCTTGGAACTCTCTTAAAGAAAAATAAAATGAAACAAATACCATCTACCCTAATAACATAAATATAAACTTAAGAAGTGTGCCAAATCTATATTGAGACAACTATAGAACTATTCAGGAGAATAAAAGAAGGCTTAAAAAATAGATATACCATGTTCTTGGATAAGAAGATTCAACAAACATTTTAAATTATTCCCCTAATATATTAATAAATGTACAACAATTCCAATCAAGATCCTAGTGGGATATTCTTGGAAGCCTGATGAAGGAGTTCTGAAATTCACTGAGAAAAATTAAGCTGAGTGGAGCCGAGAAAATTTTTTTTTAACTTTTGAGAGGGAAGATTTGAATTATCAAATTTTACAAGAAATTATAAAATGTCTGAACTTAAAATAGTATCACAGTGGCAACAAAATAAACAAACAGAGCAATAAAACAGAATAGCAAGTCCAGAG
Source organism: Pteropus vampyrus (assembly GCF_000151845.1). NCBI lineage: Eukaryota > Metazoa > Chordata > Mammalia > Chiroptera > Pteropodidae > Pteropus > Pteropus vampyrus. The sequence continues at coordinate 13,502,917 of NW_011888783.1, read as the reverse complement.
GCAAACACAAGTATGACAGCCTGGACATGTGTATACACGTGTGTGCACATACGTGCTCCTGTGCCTTGGTTGCCTAGCATCCCAGCAGTTTTCCCAGTATAGAAACCAAAGAAGGGCAGATCTTCCCTCTCCTAGACATCAAGACAGTCAGCATGTAACTGAGGTTTGTTCAGGGGGATTCTGACATTGAATTCAGGAGTGATGCAAAGGTAAAGGGTCTAGCAAACTATTTACAGAGATAGTGGTGATGTCAGTCATCAAAGAGAAAAGACTGTCCGGTGGGGGCAGTATCACTGGAAGCATTCTGCCTGGACTCTTCCTATAACAGTTCTTGCCCAAGTTCTGGCAGCATTCTAACCAGCTTGTTTCTATAGAGGTCCTTCTTTGGCTGAGTTTTCTGTTGCCAGCCTCTTTTGGCTCCTGTTTCCTGAGCTTGGTTTTAAACTTTCCCATAGATTTTGTGAGATACTTGGTGTTTTTCCAACAAATTCCATTCTGTGTAAGCTACCTAGTGTTGGTCTCTAATGCTTGCAACTACTAACCTTGACTTTTACAGAAGCTGGTAATGGGGCATTGGTTACAAACAACAGACTCTGAGGGAAATGAGGAGACTCTAGTTATCCACACCCATTATGTTTAAAGATAATAAAGGCCCAATTAATATTCAGAGATGGGATGCTGGGAACCCACGGACTGTTACAGTGAAACAGCTGAAAAATTAATGCCTACGAACATTAGGGTTAAGATGGCCATTGAAGATAAGACTGTGGAGGATCTAATTATTGTTGCCATAGAACAGTAGGAATGGTACAAGGAATTCAAGAGCTGTGTGCTGAGTTTAGCTGCTTCAAATGAAGATACTGACATGTGGAAATTTCTAGGTTCTCATTTTAATCATTTTAAACATGAACTGAAACCCAAACTTTGAATTTATTAAAAACAAAACAAAACAAAACAAAACACCTCTTAGAGCCCTAGAATTTAGATAGCTATAAACCAGTATTTGTACTTGCTGATTGCTGACATGCAAATCAGTTGAATTCACCTCCTTACCTGGGGTCTTATATGAACATGTTAAGGTACTGATCCAAAAAGAGTTACATCTTTAAAGTGAAAATGCTATATAGAAGAGAATTTGTTGAACCTAGAGAATTCACATCCCCAAACTCCGTTGAGCCTTCCTCGTCAGCTGCAGCAGTATCTTTGTAGCTTATGGAGGCTGTTTCTCTTTGTTTGAAGATACCGAAACACCCTTGTTTGAGGGAGTTACCTTATAAAAGGAGGCTAGTTCTCTTACGCCCAGTTCTTACCTTGCACTTTCTCCAGATCTTTAATAAGAGTAAAATTCTACTATGCTTCAAGATGACAATTAAAAAATGAAATTCAGAAAAAGATGGTTCGAGCTTCATAGTAAATAATTAGTTTGGGAAATGTGTGTTGGAATAGATTTTAAGAATGTTGAATGAAGAAGAGGAGGACAATTTTGACTGGGCTGATTGTACGAATAGGGCTTACAAGAGATTCTAGATCAATTGTATCAGCTTGAGAAGCTGGTGATAATTCTATTTATTCTGCTAAAGGTTGATTGAAATCTGGACACAATGGTGGCTTATGCAAAATGAAGTCGAGACGCAAACCTCTTTGGTGAAATATAAAAGAACAAATAAAAATATTTCAGGAGACAGTAATGCTGGACGAGATTTATCATTTCTGACCCAACCACCCACCTCAACTGTATCTTACAAAATGGTCTAGAAGACATCCTTCACAAAGGCCTTAAGAAACAAATCTATAAGGAGGGGGTCGGTATATTTGAAAATGCTTTGGAGAATGTTCTCTGCAGACCTGGAAAGATGGTGAAAGAGGCTAAAGTTTAATCTGGTTTACAGAGTTTCAAGGGGATGGAAGGATCCCAGAGTGACATGGTCTAAGCTGCAGCATTTAACACTAGCATGTGGCTAACTTGAAAGGCAATAGGGTCAGTGTGAAAATCAGAATAGTCTGACCCATAGGTTCTTTGAGGTGACAAGCTGGTCATGGAGTCCCTAAAATCAAGGTAGATGGGAAAAAAAAAGATAGATGGGCTTATGAATTCCAAGGAAGAGTTAAAAACCAACCTCAGAGATGGGCAGAGCTGTAGTTGGGCCTCAGAAAAATCCCAGGAACTCCATTACCATCGAAATTCCTTTTGACAGTTGGCTACGCTCCTCTCTGCCTGTCAGCTTCATCTGCTCACACTGCACACAGGATTTTCCCACAAAGTGGAAACATGGACGCCAACAGCATTTTGGGTCAGTCTCCTTTAACAAGTAGGTACTGACTCTCTTAATTCCAGTTTGAAAAATCCAGAGGAAAGCCTCTGATTGTACTGGCTGTTGCCAGGTACCTATCCCTGGACCCATCAAGTGTAACCAAGGGAATGGGGTCACGTAAGCACAGAAAAGTTCTGCCTAGAGCTGTGTGGATGGGAGCAGGGGAGGGGGATACTAGTTCTTAGGAAAGTAAGATTTTAGCGAAGGCAGTATCACTGACACCCACTATAGTCATTCTTAAGTAACTTTAGTGACATTAAATAAAAACAGCCAAAAATAGAATAATTAATTATATTTAACTTCAATTATAATTAATAATTGATCCAGGCCAACTAACACTGTAGCTGGCTCCACAATAATATATTTTCAGGTCTGCCTGGCTTACAAATTTGTGCTCATAATTTGCTATTTTATCTAAGAATTTTTTGTTTTGTTTTGGGTATCTAATCATATTGGTTCCAAATACTGTTAATTTTATTTCCTAATAGTCGTAACTCATATTCCATTTTATTGGTTATTTTATTCACCAGAAGTTTTGGAATCATTTATATTATTGTAAAATTTTCAGACATATATATAAGTAAAGCCTAGTAGGGTAAGGAAGCAGAAAGGGTATCTCAACTGAGAGACTATATAGGTTCTTGTTGGAGCTGGAAGGGAACTCAAAGAATTCAAGACTTGTAATAAACCAGTATGCAGAGTACAGCATTTTCAGTTTTTAAAATATTGGAACAGTTCTATATTGGTTGGTGAACTGCTGCTGCCCTGAAATAATACCCTTCCTCCACCTCTAAAAAAAAGTCCAACAACTAAAGAATTAGATCATGGCATAGTAGGGGCTGATTGGCTCCAACTGGTTGTTTAATATTTTGTGTATCAGTGATATTAAAACATAGTAATTTGACTGTGGGATTTTTGATTTGACCCCTACTGGGCTATAACCTCAGGGAAAGAAAACAAAACAAAAACAGAAAAAAGCAGCAAAAAAACAAAAAAACAAAAAAAACCCCTTAAATCTTAAATTATCTTTAATGACCAAATTGTCAGTAAAAATTCTGGAAGAATTAAAGTACTCTAAAAGGAGGGACCTAGATTTTTTAGCAAAAAGAAAAGAAATACAACTATAAAATCAAAAAGTAAAACTTTGTATTCCTAAATTTGAACTGAATATATCAGTGTGACTGCATAATGAATTTTTCTCTTAAAAAAAAATGGCATTTGTTCACTAAAAGGGCTTAGAAACAGTGAACAATCTCATAGAAATAAATACTACTACTGCCCAGATTGTGGTCTCTAGAGCTTCTTAGAGAAATGGCTGATTTGAGATCTGGGTCTGGAAATGTATAAAATAAGTCTGAACATCTTATCATACCAAAAAGTGAGGAAGCTTGATAAGACATGTCAAAAATGACATATCAAAGACACGTCAAAGGATGTGTCAACCTGAGGAATTTCCTAAATTTGAGCATCAATAAGAACTGCAATTGATCAAACACATCAATAGTTAAAATCCGCGACACTTTTAAAATAATTTCATTGGTCACCTTTAGAAGATGCTAGTGAACCAACTCATTCTGAAAACTGATAAAGGGAAAAATCAAGCATTTAGCCTGTCTTTCATGAGCTGTAACTCACAGTAATTAAATAGTTGAAGTCAGGAAAATTATAAAAACAGGTATTATAGAAATAGTCTAGCTAATAAATGAAAAAAAAGAGATAGAATATTACCATTTTGTAAACTCTGATGGAAATAATGGAAGTAGGCAATTATCATCAAGGACTGTAAACAAAAAGAATGACAACAATGCATCACTATCTGCTGGTGGATGTACTTACTATTCCTTATGAAGTGTTCTCGCCCCACCACCCTGAATCAAACCTAAGTCAGATCAAACCTCTGGAACCAAAAAGAAGTTTACAGATGGTAAAGGAAACAGAGAAACATGTTAATTGATGCCATGGGAATGCAATCAAATCCAGATGTGGAAAACTCTTTAGGATTAACAACCCAGTTTCTTCAATAATTATGTTACAAGAAAAACAAAGATGGGGAGATGAGGAAAGCATAGATTAAAAGAGACTTAGAGGACATATCAGCTAAATACAACGTGAAGACTTTGGGTTCCGATTTAAATAAACCAACTGTAAAAAAAAAACAAACAACCAGGAACATTTAAACACTGGATATTTATGATATTGAGGAATTATTTTTAATATTTTAGGTGTGCTAATAGTATCAGGCTTATAAAGTCTTTCCTTTTAGCGATAAATATTGAAATATTTGCAAATCAAATATTTGCAAATCAAATACTATATCTAGACTGCTTCACAAGAATCCCATGGGGAAAGGGTTGGGGAGCAAAGTCTGGAGAATAGATGAACCTAGAGTGGCTTTGAGGTGCTGATTGTTGTGGCTCGGGTGTGGGTCATCGTACTAGTCTCTCAACTCTTGTGCAAGTTTGAAATTTTTCATAATAAAAGTAAACAAATAAATTAAATTTAATATCATTCCTGGAGGTCACATAATTAAATTCCCTAATTTTACAGAGGGGAAAAAAAACTAAGGTCTAAAGAATTGAGTCAGTGGAAAAAGCAAGGACTTTGGACTCTCACTTACTATGGCACGAGCTGTGTGACCTGGGGCAAATTACTTAACCTCTCCAAACCTCAGTTTAATAATCTGTATAATAAAGCTAATAACACTTACCATGTAGAATTTTGTGAGAAAGGAAACCTACACAGTGAGCAGAGAGTAGATGCTCATAAGTTGCAATTGTCACTATCATTATGGCACCGAAGATCACACAATTTTAAGTGCACAACCAGATCCTGAACACAGGCTTCCTTAGAAGTTCTGTACTATTTCATCTTTTTTTTTTTTTTTTTTGAGTAACAGAATTCAAGAAATACCAGTTGAACTGAAGAAAAAAAAGAAACACTTGAATGGAAATTAACTGGCAATTGGGAAGAAGAGGTTTTAGCTGAAAAATTTATTTCCCTACATATCATATGTCATTGGTAATAGCAAAATAGTTTCTCACCTGACAGTCATGGCCTGGCTTCATCCTCCCCCAAGCAAGTCCACACATGCTTCTATTAAACAAAAAGGAAGTTCCTTTAGGAGGCTTTCCATTTTTAAATTTGTAATATGAGGCGCCAATTGCAACATAACTAACTATATATGGTAATCTGAATTTCCCAAGGTCGCCCTGCTAGATTGGAGCAGAAATGGGATTAGAAACTAAATTTCCAGGTCTATATGTTTGGTTTCAGTGAATATATCATTTTCAGATGTTTAAACATTAGGAGGATGATTTCCACTACAATGCATATAATGAACTTCTAAGAATCAATGATAAGGCATGTTCAGTTTATCAGCACATGGACTATTTCTTTTCCTTCTTTGAGATATCAAATGCCCTTGGCATTTAAACTTCTTATCATCTGATTTGAGGAAGAGCTCTGAAAATGTAAACATGCACCATATCTAAATGTGTTTATTGACATTACTTGGTTTGTTATAAATTTTTATAAGCCTCTCCTTTCTTCTTCCTCTGTAATTTTGGAAATCATTAATAGGAAGGGCAAAGAGAACAGGATGTCTTTGTTTCCTGTACTTTCATGGAAGCAAGGAAGAATATATGATGAAATCAATGAGTGGAACAGATAAGACTAAAGGACTTTGCCCAGTCACTTTGGTTCTATACCAATAAAAAAAATCAAGTTAGTTTAATAAACACTTAATATTGTATTAGATGCTGAGCTACAAAGATGATTCAGACAACATATCACTTCAGCATGTCTACCCTCGGAGAGAATACAGTTTGGTAGAATACAGTTAGGTGGATCGCTATAATAGAAAGCCAGAATATAACCAATAAAAAGGGATAAGAATAAAATGCTTTGGCAAGAAAAGAGACACTCTGACAAGACTAGGCAGGTTTTCAGAGAGAAAGAGATGTGATTGGGACCTCGAGGGCTCTTACTTCAGCTGGCTGAGAATCAGAATTCAAGACTTGTTATTCAGAACTGTTGGTGGTTTCAGAACAAAAGGAAATGAGAAAAGACTGGGCGTGTTCTGAGAACACTGGTGTAGCTGCAAGTGCCAGCTACAATTCCATCTTTCTTGCCTTTTGGAAATAAAACATAAAAGCATAGAGGATAAAAATAATCAAACCAAAGCAAAGTTAAAAGAATAACAATACGGGGACACAATAAGAACTAGACAACTTCTCTCTGATCCAGAACGAGTGTGTCAGGGAAGGAGCCATGTTAACGAGTGCCCCATTGTGCTGGGCACTGTGATAGATGCTGGGGATAGAGAAGTGAACAAGATAGCCATATTCTCTGACTTTATTAAGTTTACATTCTGAGTAGGGAGACAGTCTTTAAATAACTAATTATATAACTGCAACCAAATAAGCATGGTGAAGGAGAAGTGTGCGATGCTAGGGGAATTTCTGATGGGGACCCTCACTTAGTCTGGCATATTAAGAAAGTCATTCTTGAAAAAGTGACATTGAGCTGAGCTCTGAAGGAAAAGTAGGGGTGTAGGCGCTGGGGTTAGGGTTGAGGGAAGGGAGAAACAAGGCTCATGGTATCACCAGTGTGGGTGGCCCTCAAAGAGAAAGCTAAGGAGGTGGGCAAAAGCCTCTTTGCACATGTCTTTGTAGGCCCCACTCATGATTTGGGTCATTACCCTCCTTGCACGCCAAGAAGCAACACATTTTTGAAAGGTATTCTGAAAGCAAAATAGAGAAACGATCAAAAGTAAGAAAAATATAGGTGTGGAAAGGCCAGTTAGCATGCTATTGAGTCCTGCCTAGAATCCAGGCAAAGAAATGAGGGTGACTTGGCCTAGGATGGAGACAATGAAGATAATCCAAAGAAAGGTTAGGAGGAGGGCACGATCTGAAGAGTGTGACTTGACGATATCCGCGTGTGTGCGTGCATGATGTGTGTGTGTGTGTTTCATAGCAGAAAGAGGGATCAGATTATCTCTGTAAACGGGGATCAGATTTTTTGTTAACAATTCTGCATCATTTTTAGTTATACTCTCTTTTCCTTCATAACACAATCTCCACACTCCCATACCCAAAGGCCCAGAGTCAGACCAGAACTTTAAGAATCAGTCTTTCTTGTAATCCCCATATACAGAAACTGTGCACGATTTGGCTTGTAGGGTCACACCCTAAGCTTTCTCACTCTTTTCCCAGAATCTTGTGCTCAATTTTAAACAGAGACAATTGGCAAGGATGCTAGAAAGATATAAGGGGAAAGAGGAAAGCTGTAATCACTATCGGAAAAAAAAAAAAAGCAATATGAATTAACTGTACAGAGTTAGAAATGTATATTGGTACAAGTTCCTCAGGCCTTCCTGTTCTGGGCAGAGATGAAAGCACTCTTTAAAGTGAATGCTAGCCACAGCTATGTTTGAGGCACTCATCTGCTGAAACAACATCTAGTACTAGGGCTTGGATCTTGCAGTCACTTAGTAAATATTTGTTGCATTGAAGGATAAGTATAACAATATGTAAGACAGGACTGTCCCAAGATCCTTAGGACTATATATTCTCAGCACAATTTAGAGTCCCCAACTCCTATAATTTCATCATAGAAAGGAGAAGGAAATAAGGCACAGATAGGGGGCTTGGTTTCTGCTGTGGAAACAGGAACTTTGAAATGGCATATGAAGTAAGCTCTGGACCAGGAGTTCTAGTAATAACTAGTTCACCCTTGACAAGTCGGTGTCTTTGTTTTCTCAGTGTTAAAGGCTTTGTTTTCTCAGTGTTAAAGGCTTTACGTAAAATTTTTCTAATGTAGTATGGAAAGCAAGGCCCAAAACCTTATATAGATTTGAGTGAGGAGAGAAAAGAAAGCAAGCCAATTATTGAAGGCAATTAGGGAGACTTCTCTGCTACATTTCAACCTTAAACTGAGACAGGATCCAAATGTGGGTTCCTTGCTGGGCTCCTGACTAGGAAGTGATTCCCATCACCTGTTTTTATTCATATCAATAACTGCTCTTATCTAAACAATGATTCTTCCTTCACTAAAGTCAGTTGCCAAACAACTTCCCTTGCAACACAGGAAACCCAAGCAGCTTTGCCAAGGACTTGAGTTCATCTAAGTTTCAACGTTAGCCTCCCAGGGCCCTTACCCGGGGTGGCCAACCCTCAGGCCTTCTTTCCAGGCTCCTGAAAAACAATTCATATCTACCACTTTCCAATAGGTTTTCATGGGAAATGGAAGAGAAAATTCAGTCACTAAATTCCTAGATTAAGGTAGAACTGGTTGAAGAGAGAAGAATCAGGAGAAAGGTTTGGACTAAAGATAGATTTTTACTGCCTAATTTTGTGAGAGGTTGGCCTTTGACATTTAGGGAATATATAATTGAATTGTCGATATTCAACTTTGATTTCCATTTGCTTTGAAGGTAGGGTTCTCCTAGACCCTCAACAAATGTACAGATTGCTGTCAGCATGAGAACAGTCAATACTGGTTTAGGGTGGTATCTTAAAGATGTACTTGACTTTTGGTGGCACTATATTACAGAATTTCAGAACCTGAGAAACTTTGAGTAGCATCTTGTCTACTCGGCTAAACCAAGAATTTGCAAATTATCTTCTTTTGAATTCGGGGGGGATTTCAGGGATGTCACATAATTTTAACTGAATTCTACTTCTAAGTTGCAAAATCCACTAGAGTAGACTAGAAGTTTTCCGCCTGTCATCTCTGGTCTTCAGCACAGGGCAAAATACCTCACGATGTTTGTTGAATTGCTAAAATGCAGTCCCCTAGTTTAGAGATGTAGAAAGGGAAGGCTAGGGAAGAAAAATGATTTTCCTAAGGTCATGGAGTGAGGTGACAGCAAGACAGGACTAGGGAAGAATCTTCTGTGTGTTCTTTTCATTCCACTTTGCTGATTTCTCACAACGACTTTCTTTGTTCAGAGAGATGTGCTGATAATATTTTGTTGTACTTCTTCCCAGTATTTTTCCTTGGTAATTTTTTTAATTTTAATTTTTGCCATCAAAACTGCCTTCTTTGGGTACTTTCTTCTTCAGGAGTCATGTGTGAAGACTAGATCTATCCAAAACACAACTGACTACCCAGTTTAAGTAATGATTTCAATGGCCTCTTATGGAAAAATCCCTTCTGAAAACCACCTCTTAGTAATTCTAATATAGTGGTTTCAGGAGGTCAAAGGAAGGCAGTGAAGGAGGCTTTGCCCTTCTCATCCTCCCTACTTCTCTTGCTTCCCTTTGCCCCTTTCTCGACTTCTGCTCGGTCTCCTTTCTTCCTCCTCTTCCTTTCCCTCTCTCCCTTTTCTTTTTACCACCTTTTCCCTGTCTTCTTCCCTGCCTGTTACTGAACTTGGCATTGTACCTAATGGATGGACCTTTAAATGCTCACGAAGATCCCAGTACTTAGCCTTTGGAGCTTATGCCATGAGACTGTGTGAAATAAACTCCTTTTCATATTTACTACTGTTATTAATAGTAACAATTATTATTACTACTACCAATAAAATTATTATAATAATACTTTATTTTTGTGTCATGATAGTCATCTTATAAAAGAATGTTCCCATCTAATATCTATCTGGCTTGATTCTCAGTGCCACCACGTGAAGAAAGGGAGCAGCTACTATTTCTATTTTTCAGATGAAGGAATAAGGCTCTAACAGATTGACCTGCCTGTAATAGCACAGAGCTAATGAGTTTGGGACTGGAACCCAAGTGTTCTGGTAGCTGTATTCTCTTAGATGGAGTTAAAATTGCATCACTATATCTAATTTTAAGTTATGGCTAGTGGTTTTCAATATAAAAGGTTTGTGTTCGTGGATAAATGCAAATGCAGATAAAAGAAGTGGTGCCTAACAAGCAATTCTTTATACACTTGGCAGATGTAGTTGAGTTGGCTTTTGCCTGGTCTTACTTCCAAGGGCTAATCCTAAAGTACTCTTTGGTTGCCTCTGCACATTTGAATATTAAAATATAAGCCCAGGATTTAACCAGACACAAATATGCACAGGGTTTGGAACAAAACAGTAATTTTCTTTTAAAATTTTGATACTTTGGGATTTCTTTACATTTAAAATAGATTTTTAGAGCAAAGAGGGGTGTGTGAGGCAATGTCAGTGAGACTAGGAGAATATTGTATGTGAAGTACAGTGAATTCAACAGAAGAGGTTATGGAAAAAGTTAGAAGGACTGGTGTCTCAGGGCCTGGCCCAATCATCCTGATCTTGCTATAATGTCCTGCAAGGCTGGATCCAGACGAGCCTGTGAAAGACATGAACTTTTTTTGTAGTTCTCCTGGTACTAACTCTCTCTGCATAACCTTAAGTCCTTCCTAGGCCCCTTATGCAAACTCTTCACCACTTCTAAGGGCCACATCAGTAGCTCTCTATACAACCCATGCCCTAAAAGTATCCCAGGCGTTGTCTCCTTTTCAATCTTGGTTTCATTGTCAGAGAACTCTCCTCTGGTGCCTAGTGGTATTGTTTTACTTTGACCTGTATACCATGTGTCCATATTATCTTTCTGCCCTTATTTGTGAGGAAACTGAAACAGCTCTCTGATGTCTTTTTAATCCGTGAGCCAGTGACTTGCTATGTAAAATCCTGACCTATTACTTTTAGGTGATAACTTCTAAGTTTGAACATCTCTATGTGGTAAAACTATAGCAATCTCAAAATCAGCTTTTGAAAACTGAACATATGGTTCCTCCCAAACTTGCTCTTACTTCTATCTTGTCAATTCATTTCTTAGTAGACTAGGATCGAAATATGCTCAATTTTATATGGCAAGACCTAGTTTAAATTTCCCCCGCATCCTCAGATTTCTCCAATTCCCTCAGTCAGAGTGGATCCCTCTCTGACTCTAACCTCTGTACCCTGGCAGCCCTTTGCTTGTATCTATAGGAGAGCAAACCACCTCATCTACTGGTGGTCACTTCTGAGGATGAAAATCTCAACCTACCTTTTACTTGTCCTCTTATCCTGGCCCTGGCATAGGGGTGGTACATGTGGGGGAGGGGCAGGTGCATAAACTCTGGGAATTGAAGTCTCTACCAAAATATACTCCTCACGTTTAGCTAGGCTCCCAATTGTGTCCTTAGTTAGCTCTCTTTCCTATTTTTCTCTGCAGTTGTTCCAATTGTGAGTGCCCGGTCCTCAGATACTCTTACCTTTCCACTTCCCTGACTCACTCTCAGGAAATAACCTTGCCTTTTAGTTCATTCTGAAAAACTGAGAACTCTAAGGGAAAACTGCTCTCCTAGAAAGTACTCATTAGGTAAGAGATCTTTCTTTATCTGGCTTTGCGTCCTGACTTCACCATACAACAAGCTACTTACTCTCTCTTTAGATGGCAATTTATCTGTAAAATTGGGATAATACAAGTGCCTCCTCTAAAGGGTTCTGCAAAGATTAAATGAGACAACCCACGCAAACCACTTAGCACAGTGCCTGGCACAGAGCAGGTCCTCAATGAATATGAGCTAATGTCGTTAATAACTTTCTCTCTCAGCATCTACGTCACTTCTCTCTAAGCACGTCTTTTCTTTTTTTCCTGCCCAGTAGAAAAGGCTGTCCTCTTTCTGTCTGTGGCTAATTCTTCCCCATCTGTGATTTATCCTCTACTCCGTTTTCTCAGCTACCTAGCTTTATCAAGCACCTCTAACCCCAATTCTCCTATATATTCATCTTTCATCGCTACTTGGCTCTTGTCCCTCAACACATAAAGAGGTTCAAATCTCCTCCTTGTAAAATAATCTTCCTTCAATGCTGCATCTCTTTTTCTCCCTTCCTATATGACTCCCAAGCTTTTGCAGTCAAATCTCAAAAGGGCAGTCTACACTGTCCTCACTTCCTCATGGCCTCAATCCACCGAAATCCTCTTTCAATAGTCCCTTGGTAACCGTCTTGCTAATGTCCCTAATAACCTCTTGATTGCCAGATCCATGGGACACTTCCATGTCTTCACTGGGGGCTGTGATGTTTTCTGGCTAACTCCTTGAAATTCTCTCCTATCCCTCCACTCCTGCTTTTCACTTTGAGTTTCTTTCTACATCCCTGGCCAGTTCCTCTTAGTCCCTGGTCAGTTCATCTTAGTCCCTGGCCAGTTCATCTTAGTCTCTTGCGGGGCATTCTTTTTCCACTCCATGCTTAAATGTTGATATTTTCATCCTTGGCTTCAGCCTTCTGTTCTTCTCCATGAGACTCAGTGACCTTACCTCTCCAGAAGGTGTCAACCACTGTTTTTCACCCAATGACAGGTTTCTTTAACACAGGACTCCCCCAAACGTGTCATTGTGCTAATGGGCTTTGTGACTTTTTGAGACAAGAAGTGAGTGTTCAGGGTTTCCAACATTTATTTGACCTCGGAACCTTGTTTTTCCGGTGTTTTCATGGACTAGTGCTCTAGGAAACACACTTTTAACAATGGTGTTCCATTCCTTATTATTCCTATTCTGGTTTCATTGTGTCTCTTCTGGGTGCCCATAAGCACCTGCGCATACTTCACCACATCAGACTTGTCTGACTCTCCCACAAGCTCCTTGAAGGCAAGACTTAGATCTCTTTGTATCCATTGCACAGTGTCTGGCATACAGAATTTGCTTTAAAATGTCTGATGAGTGAATAAATGGTAACCTACCTCTTCCTGGTATAGCACAGAATATTCTATAGCACATTTAAAGCAATACTAACTGGGCAGGACTTTACCCTGAGGGTTGGTCTTGAACAAGTCTTGTGTTGGGGGCTATAGTAGCTGAAAAGAAATTTGAGACACACTCTCTTTACTCAAGAAAGACAAAATGAATTCTAATGCAACTATCTGAGAATACTTCAGTGTTAAGCTGCTTGGGCCTGACTGTAAGTACTAGGAACACTTTCAGTTTGTAGAGATTATCGAGGTCTCTAGTAGTCAGATGTGCTAGAGGGTATTACAAACAGTACTTTAGTAAGGTTATTCTGGCAGGAATGTATTTAAGTGTAATTCAAAGGAGGGAGACTGGAGAAAGTTAGATTGGCCAAGACTGAGGAGATATGGCCTGGTATAGAATATGAGGAGAATGTAGAACTAATTACTCTGCACGTTATAGACTATACAGAAACTTTGATTGTAAATTTAAAGAATATATCCAACAAGTAAGCAGACATTATTGACTTGATAAGGCCTATGGATAATAATAACTAATTACTTGCATAAATTTCAAGCCAGCCCTGATAAAAATGTAATGCATGACAAACCATGAACACAGTAATGAGAAGTTCATGATTTCACATGAGTAGTAATTCATATTGTGATCCACTAATTGTGCTATTTGTAGCAAGTCCTCTTTTTCCCCAGACAAGGGAGAGATAAAAGAACAAAACATGTTTTTGACTGTCCATGTCTTTAAAATATCTGGTATTTCCATGATAACTCAGTGTAATGAGACTTGCAGGCATTGCAAGTCATACTTAACAGAACTACTTGAGTAAATTACTTTAAGGAAACAAAATGAATATGTTTAAGAACCTAGACACAGTTTAAAAGTAGTGCGAGATCTGGCTTCGCTGGACACTCAGGCACTGAGAATCCTGAATTGAACCTTATGAACTTTCACTCTGACTTTGTGTTCTTCATTTAAGCTTCTTTATCATCATTAATTGAACACCCCCAGGATGCTTACACCCACCCAGAACATGCCAGAGATGCAGTTCTAGAAGGTCACTTTCTAAAAAAATGGATAAATGCACAAAGATGATTCTTTTTCTGGATAAAAATACTGAAAGAGGATAATGAAGATTATTCATAGAATTTAGAGTAGGAGATAATCTGCCCATTTTACACAAACAAAACACTTTATCCGCTTCTGAACCCCACTCTATCTATAAAGCTGTTGCCAATTCAAGTTAAATATCGAAGACAAAGACAGAGCTGATAAGCTCACTCTCCACCATACATAGCTTTCCTATCACAGCAAGCATCATCCTCTCGAATAAGAAACATAGGAGCACATTTGGAAGCATCATGATTCTTTCCATGTGATGAGATACTGTCAAATTCTCTCTTTTCAACAACTTCCTTCTAAATCTGCACCTGTTTCTCACCCTAAGAAGTACTAATACCTTGCTTCTTTTATTCTACTGTTTGTTGAATGTTTCAATATCACCTTTAATTCTTGTTCTTTCATCCAGGGAATCATCAAGCTCACAAACCTTGGTCACTCATCCAGATTATAGCTTCCATGTATAGAAACTCTGAATTTATATGTGTACATGTAAATGTGTGTGCAATAAGCTTTCTAGGTCTATTTAAAAGGCTCAACTCTGCCCAACTGGCGGAACTTACCTTATAGCTAAGAGAAAAAGATTTTATTACATAAGTTTAGCTTAAGTATCATATTCAGATGTTAAGAACATGCTCTCCTGACCTTCATCCAGGGCATTAATAATTTAAACTTTGGACTGACCACTTTGGACCACTATTCACAGAATAATTCATCAATGATCACAGTTCTTTGGGTGCTAGCCTTGGTTATTCGTATCTCAAGCACTTGCTCTGTAGGATGTATAATTTTAGCCAATGTATCTCAGAGGGATATAAATAGATGTTAGGGGTGAAATCATTCTGTGGGTAAACACAGTGTATTGTAGAAGGTTACAAAGAATTTTCAGAACCTTTAATAAGCTAATGGGCAATGTGACTTTGCAAGGGGGCAGAATTATAGTGGTGTTTCCCAAATTTATGACAATAGAACCGGAGGAACATGCCCTGTCCTCAGAAGAATTAGCATCTTACAGAATTTTCATTGGGAAACCTCTAACTAGCTAAATTTTCAAAGCCAAACACGTTCTTCTTTTCCCTTCCCTCTAAGAGAAAAGTGCAATATATTCCACAGGCCCCTGAAAATTCCCCATTTGCTGTTTGGGGTTTGGCCAACTCTCAGTAGAGCACCAGAACCAGATGTACAGCTACCAAACTAGAGTCTGGTAACTTAACTAGTTCTAGAGTGGAATGCAAGAATCCTGACTCTTCATGTAAGCAGTTCTTATTACACTTCATTTTTTAGGTGTGTGTGTGTGTGCACTTTACAATTGTATTGAATCTTCGATTTAAAAAATATTTTATATTTATTTTCCCATTTATCACTCTAGATACCCCAACACTCTAGCTTAAGGCTAAAACCAAAAGCTTTGTCTAAACCAAGAAACAATTATTAGTCATATAGAGAGAAAGGGAATGTGAAACAGAATGTAAAGCTTCCTTAGTTTTTCTCTAATCATATTAAATATTTGTCAGCATTTGAACTGTGGCTGAAGCAGACTTACCTATTATTTTTCCCTTATGTAGAGAGCCTCTTATTATGCCATAAAGGAACTTATTTGATGTCATTTCTCTTTGAGAAGTCATTAATTGCTACAGAGCCAGGAATTGGTACTTTCCTGAAGGATTAATATTTTATTGATTTGTTTTAGTATTTTTTTGTGTGTATCAAAACTAAACTAAATTGGGTTTTCCTTTTCCTTATTTCTAGGGTTACGTATTACATTTAGCCTTTTGCTATTTTTAGGAAGTTTTATCTTCCAAGGTGTAACATAGAATGACAAATGACAATGTATACTTAGAAATACCGATATTTTTACAGGACTCATAACTTTGAACAGTACTTTTATATGCATTATTTCACTTGACCCTAACAATATCCCAAAAGGTAAACAGAGATTAAGATCGCCACCCAAAAGGTAAACAAGGTGAAGAAAGGTAAGGAAGACAGAGAGCAAAAGTTTTGAGTATGATCATATACTTTAATCAGAACTCAACCCAGGTCTCCTAACTCAGAGCTTTGAGTGATTTCTATAAGACCAGGAGGTTTTTCTCCTTCTCTAATACTGTGAGGTGTATGCCATCAGGTCCTCATGCTAAATATACTCAGTAATTAAAAATATACATCAGCCATTTCCATCCCTGACCTACTGAGTTTGGCTTTCTACTCTATTTTGAATCAAGACCAACTGTTGTACCCAACTAAATTATTTTATAAAATTTGAGGATAAAACAACCACGACCCAGAAAGCATTAAAAGAAAGAAAAACAATTATCTTTACATGATTAATTGTAATCACTTTTCCTTCCTTGTTTGGGAGTATGTGTGAGATTTTCCTCTCTCTTCCTTTAAATGTATAACTACAGAATGCTTTTCTGTTAACCTTTATATCCATTTTAGATTACATCTCATTTCTTATTTGTTTCTCATTTTGTCCCTATAAAATGACGACAATCCTTTATGTTACTCTTAGGTAATTACCCTCAATTTTTCTCTAAGTATCAGGGACAATTTCCTGAAATATGAGAGTAGTTATGAAGTCATTGGGGGAACTGGGCCCTTAAGCAGAATTTAGATAGAAGGACAGATGAGTGATCTCGGATGTAGGTAAGTTCTGCCTGACTTCTCCTAACTCCCTTTTAGGTGCTTGTTGTTCTTGTGATATCTCTATTTCTGACCTATCAAAACTTGCTCTTAGAAAAGACTATGATATTAATCATTTATTCTTTGGTGATCAGCTGAGGGTTCTCTCACATGTTTGTATAAAACAAGATTTATTTCCTACTACCCTTGCTGCCCCTTACTTCACACACACATACACAAATCATACAGAATAAACTTCTATCTATGGTTAAGGCCAAGCCGGTCCGTGGGAGTTCTTCAAAAATAAACATATGAGAAAGGAATTAGACTGACCGCTATGATCAATGACAGTTTTTCTCTGGGAAAAAGTGTATGCTAAAGTGACCCTAACAAGGAAACCCACATGATTTGGCTTTATAAACATAATAACCCATGGAGAATGAACCACAGGAAAGAATTCCTTCATCCTAAACTATTTAACTTTCTGTTAAAGAATAACAAATATTTAATTTTTATTTTGGGGGTGAAGCAGTATAGGTGATTTATTCTTTAGAGTGGTACCGAAAAAATCTCTTTGAAGAGATACCAATGGATCATCTTGACAAGAAGAAAATACCTGACAACAAAATAATTCTAAACATTCTGATAACATCAAGAGAGGACTCAAAAAGGAATGTGTAGGATATTATTAAGAGCACTATGGGGTTGGGAGGAGATAATGATTAATAGTGACTATTAGACTCAGAATGAATGTTCGTATGCATCAAAGTCTTCCCATTAAGGAGAGTTAATTTATTATTCAACCGATTTAAAAGTGATTGTATCTCTCTTTTACCAAAGAGTAAAATTATTACAAAGCCTATTTCTTTTGTGATAGCTATTATGAAAGTGAAAAGATGTCACTTGTCTTTTCCTTTCTCTTATTCTATACCTAAACAATCATTCTTTAGTTTGCAGTTTACCAATTTTAGAGCTCCTTTCGAGTGTATTAGCCTATTTTTGATAAGAAGAGATCTACTTGCCAATGGATTATAATAAGATCACATTCCTTATTACAATCTAATCAATATCATAGTTGAAAAAATTATATTTTATGGTAGACTGTAGAATTTATCTACTACTTCAATGATTTACCCATATATTAAATTTTTGGGTTGAGTTATTTGCAATGATGATTTGCATTTTTGAAGTATGGTAGGAAAACTTAAAATATTTTTCAAAATTACTGGTGCTAGAAATCAACACAAGTATTGATTTAGCGATGAACACAGAGGAAGAGACTGAAGCATAACTTTTAATTTGGTATGTATAAACTGAGGCCTAGGGATAGCTAGGGACTGTCAGTTTACAAAGACCTTAGGATTCTTGGAGGCCAAAACCATATGCTGTATTTTCTTTCTCTTCTACCATGATTCTTTGGTTGGGATAGTTAAGATTATAAATCAACAAAAAGCCAGATGATAGCATTTGTGCAAAATCAGATTAAAGTCCACCAGGAACACGATTAGAAACCAGGAACTGAATTTCGGCAGAGGCACACCTGATCCCATTTGGGAATGGTGGGGATGAAACGATTTAGCAGCAAAATTGCTATTGTTGTTCTTTTCAGCTCTAAATGTAGACAAACTCAGTAATCCCACGGCCTGAGTGCCTGATGGGGTACTCTGCTTTTATTCACAGAGATTTACAGCATTAAGGTATTTCGAAAGTTTTAAATGGTTGGAAGTAACTATTTGGCCCCCTCTTTAGTAACAAAACTACCTCCAATGGATTGGGGTCCAACTTTACTTAAAGATGATCCTTGCAAATCCATTTTCATGTATCTTATCTTTAATATGTTATTTCTCTTCTTCTGTCCTACATGTAGTAGCTAGCCTCTAAAGTAGTCGCCCAACAATCCTTTCCTCCTGCTATTCACATCCCTGTGTTTTCCCTCCCGTACTAGGTTCGGTCTGTACATCAGAAATGATGGCATGTTATTTCCAAGACTAGATCATCAATGACTATGGCTTCTATCTTGGGCACTCTCTCATTTGTTTGCTCTCTTCTTGTCTTTCTCTCTTTCTGTCTGAACACTTTCTCTGTGGGAAACCAGCTTCCATGTCATGAGGATACTCAGGCAGTCTATGGTGAGACCTTTGTGGTAAGGAACTGAAGCTGGCTAACAATTTTGTGGGTGAACTTAGAAGTGGGCTCTTCAGCTCCAAGTAAGCCTGAGATGACTGCAACTCCTTAAGAGATCCTGGGCTAGAACCACCTAGCTAAGCCACTCCTGGGTTCTTGCCCCTCAGAAATGGTGTGAGATAATAAATGTTTACTATTTTAAGCTGCTAGATTTGGAGGTGATTTGTTAGCCAGAAATATATAACCAATATTGAAATATGAAATACTGGTTTTATGTTAAGTTGAAGAAATGACCTCTTTTGCTGTTTCTGCAGGTGGGCAGTTAATTGCTCACCAGTGCTTTTTCAAGGTGCTTTGCAAAGCTACTGCAGACAATAACTGACCTGATAATATCTTGGTTTCCTAATGGAGTTCATTCAAATCATGGAGGATAAAAACATTACGGTATCTGTTTATTCACATTGGTTAACCTGACCTTGCAATTATCACAATTGCTGGATGGTTAAGTAGTACAGTATATCTTATAGCTGTTTTTGTCATCCCTTACTTTCACAAACATGGGGTGATACCAGTCAATACTGAAGAAATCATGGCATTAAAATTAAGGACTAGTTGAGGTTGCTAGAACCACTGATCGATTTGTATTTATGGAGTGACATTATTAGCATATTTGATATTTGAGTGTTTGGAAAGGTCATGCATACTAAGATTTTTTTTCCTTCTTTACACTTTATTGTCTTTTCTAGATTTTTTATAATCTGCATTGATTGTTTTAAAATAGTAATAAAAAAGGCAAAGTTAAAATTTTAAATATAATTCTTAAACTTTTTCTTATGGAAAATGTGATACATACACAAAATTAGAGAGTATGGGAACCCCCACGTAGCCATCACCCAGCTTTAACATGGCCAATTTTGTTTGATCTATTCTCCAACTCTCTTGCTGCCTCCCTGCTCACCAACTACACTGAATTATCTGGATGCAAATCCAAAACATCACATTCTTTCATAAGACAAGGTAATTTTAACAATCTCATTTCAAAGCTGGGAAGAAGGAGCTTATCTATTGTTTTCACCAGTAGGTTCTAAAGAAAATGTGATTTAGCTGAAATACGTTTTTATTTTGGGCAAGTTACAAAACTGGTCATCAACATATATTTATAATTTCCTATAAGGTAAAACTGCATTGTCACACGTTTTAATGGTGATTTTAAGTCTTCACATCATGATGAATTCTGGATTTCTGCAATGTTTTTCCTGACAGTTTAAGATGTGCTGGGGAGGTGGAAGATCCATAGGTTGGTTATAATAAACAAACTCCTTCAATGATGGAGCAGTCTTTAGAAAATCATGGTAAGTACTTAGGATGGTGCTTCCTATGAATACAAATGTACTTGTAGCTAAGGTGCAAAATATTCTTAAATATTCTTGACAACATTAGTGGCATTGCATACTACTTCTTTGTGGCAAAGCATTAAGTGCTTTTAGCATTCAGTTATCTGATTTTCCTGACCCCTAGTGCTTTATAAGGACTAGCATACAAAGGGGCTCATTCACTCAAATATCTTTGCTTTCCTTTTGTAGAACCCCTGGCTGCTGTGGGGCCTAGATCTCTCCCTGATTATTATTGCATCTGGTGTCACGTTTTTCCAGCTGGTGCACTGCTTCTCTGTACCAGCCTCCCGTCTGCTCGCCAGAGGCTCATCTTATGACCCCACTCTACACAGGCAACTTCTTCTAACCTGAACTCTTGAACTGAGATTAAATGGATGGGTTTAAAAGCTGCTTATGGATCACATGCTCATCGTAAAGTCAGTTAGAACTGACTTTAAATATATAATTAAAATTTTACTAATGTGAATTTCAACTCCACCCTTCCCTTCTCCCCACATAAAGGAAATCAGAATATTTTTGACCCAATAACTTCGGCATTTTTAAAAGAAATAATAAATGAATGTGCTCACAGTCCTTGATATTTGAATGCCTTCTAAACAGAAATGAAAAATTTAACACTTTCTCACACACCATTATTTTGCACACAAGCTTAGAACAAGCTGAATCAAGGATACATTTTGAGGACTATATATAGAGGGTCAGAGAATGTCTTTTAAGAGCATATTTCAAAAAGGACAAGAAATTAGCAGAATTAGTTGGCCTCCTATGCCTGTCCACACATTCCTGCCTTGTAGTCTGGCTATCAGAGATTCTACACAGGGCTCTATTTGGGGGTATGCTTCTCACTTTGGCTTTCCTAGGGGGACCTCCTGGCATTAGCTTTAGTTGTCTTCCCATGACTTTGTCTATTAGCTCATGGGCTGATTTTATTGTTCATTTTAGTGACCATGAATACTTTCACTTCTCACCTCTCCAGTCCTGCATTAGATTGACCCAAGTTAAAAAACAAAAAACAAAAACAAAAACAAAAACAAAAACAACCAAAAAACAAAAAACAAAAAAACAGAAAAGAAATAAGACGGGTTTAAAAGAAAGAAAAAATAAGAAAAAAAAGTAAGAAGAACATGAAGAAGCTACCATATCACTTTGCTTGAAAATATAGTCATTTAATATGTCAACATTTTAAAAAGTAAAGATTTCAAAAACAGATATTGCTCCTTTAAGTAGATTTCGGGGAACAGTGGAAACACTCCATGGATGGTTAATAGGTCACTTTAAATATCTGATTCAAAGTAGCTTTCAATTGGCCCCACGACATCTTTTTAACTATTTACCACTGATCTACATGTAATGATAAAAATAACTTTGCAAGCCTAAAATGGGAGTGAGCCTAATTTAATAAAGTAATTTAAATCATACTGTCACAAAAGTGATACTAAATTTATCTACTCCATTTATAAGAATTGTATTTCCATTCACGTATGATTGGATTTGGGAATTTGATTTTAAAGTGTAGGAATCAATTTCAAAATGTGATAGTATGAAATTTAAAAATATATATATTTCAGATAGAATGCATTAAAATATGAAATTATGCCTTAAATATTTTTGACAACATTAGTGGCATTGCATACTACTTCTTTGTGGCAAAGCATTAAGTACTTTTAGCATTCAGTTATCTGGAGCTTCCCTAGCAATCGTTTTAGCAAACATCTATAGAACTACTTGAAAGCAGCAGTTCTCAAGATGTGATCTGGAAACTCTTGTGGGTTCTCAAAATCCTTTCAGGGATCAGCAAGGTCAAAACTATTTTCTTCATAAGACTAAGAAGTTATTTGTCTTTTTCACTCTCACTTTCTCATGAGTGCAAAGTGAAGTTTTCCAGCACTTACATGGCTTTTGATATCTCAAGAGATTGAAGTCAGAAATGAGATATGAGACCCTAGCTGTCTTCCATTAAGCCAGAAAGGCATTAAAAAAATGTAAAGAAATTAAAAAATTAAGAAATTAAAAAAATGTAAAGAAATTCCATTCTTCTTTTTTTTAATAGAAAATAGTATTTTAAGAAAATTATACATCGATTGGTTTACCATTATTTTAAAATAAATTGATAAAGAAATATTTTAAATACTTTCAATTTTAATTTCTAATATGGTATAGATAGGTTTGTAGATAGATATAAACATAAAAAAAAGCTCTTTGGGGGAATCTCAATTTTTAAGATTATAAAGGAATCCTAGAGACCAAAAAGTTTGTTTATTTAAAAATTTAAAACTTAAAAAACTTACTTAAAAGTTTACTGCTTTAGAGGATTAACTGATAAATATCAAATCTTGATTGTATATGTTCCAAAGAAAATAATCATTTTAAAGTGATTTTTCACTTTGTTTTCCAAAATACTTGCACATTTATCATTTTACAATAAAACTCAAAGGTAGGGAGGGCATCAGAAATTATTCCTACCTAAAATATGAAGTAATCAAGAAGCAAAGAATTTTAGGATGTATAATAAGTTAGTGCCAGAGTAGTAAGAGAATATCAAGTACTTTCAACTCTACCCCAATGATTTGGCTAATTCAGTTTTTCCTTACCCTATTTACATTAGTGTGATTGTGACATTCTGAAATAGGATAGTATTACAACAGAACACAGAACCATCTCTAGCCATTTTCACATTAAACATCTTTACTTATTGAGCTAACTCAGTGACTTTTACTGGAGCAGATAGCTAATAAAATTTGATGCTTTCCTTTTATTCAAAAATATTGTTAACTTCTTTCACAGGTCTTCATCATTTGCTGGTATAGCTTCTTTTTACAACTGCCAATAGATTCTCAGGTATACGAGACAGGCTGATTTCCACTTGAGAATGAATTCCAAAGCAGTAGTCTTTACAGGCTTGTCATGCTAATCCCCTGTTCAAGAATTTATAATAGCTCTCACCAGATCAAGGTTTTACTTCTCTGCTAAGTTTTCAATGTTCCCATAATTTGGTCTCATATTGCCTTATTTTTCTTCCTCCTAATATGGATTATCTTTTCCAGGAAAACTGTCTGCCTTACACAGACACTCCTAGCCTCACTTCTACTTCCATAATAGCGCTTAGAATTTACTATATTTTTGCTCATTAATTCTTTAATATGCCTGGGAAATAGTCATTACTATCCCAATTTTGTAGACCAGGGGCCGAGCCCAGAGATATTAATACGACAAGCTCAAGACAACACATCTGGTCAACGGTATGTAGAGTCAAT
Organism: Pteropus vampyrus; assembly: GCF_000151845.1. Taxonomy (NCBI): domain Eukaryota; kingdom Metazoa; phylum Chordata; class Mammalia; order Chiroptera; family Pteropodidae; genus Pteropus; species Pteropus vampyrus. The sequence continues at coordinate 13,479,427 of NW_011888783.1, read as the reverse complement.
ATTCAAACCCATGTCTGTCTGGCAATGAAGCTAGTTCTCATAGCCATTACAGCAAATACATTAGTAAGTCAATTAAAATGGGCTAAATGATCCAAGATTTTATGCTCAGACTGCTTAAAAGAAAACAAAGTCAAAAGTTGGTCCTTTAAAAATGTAATAAAATTAATTAATGCCTGGCAAACTGATTTTAAAAGAGAAAGAGAGAGCACAAGAAACACATATAAAATATATGGTTACAGAAAGATTAAGAGTTATAGAATAGAACCACACACACACACACACACACACACACACACACACACACACACACACATACACACAGAGTTGATGGAGCTAAACTTTAAGCATCATTATTATAGACAAAGAGGGACATTTGGTAATTATAAATTATTTGAAAATATGTATTCTCTATTGTTTTGAGGTACAGTGTTCCCTAAATACAAATTTGACCTAATGGTTGTGATGTTCCAAGTTTTTTATATCCTAACTGGAATTTTGTCCACTTACTTTATCAATTATTGAAGTAAGTTAAATCTCTCACTATTATTATTTGTTTATTTTTTCCTGATGAACTGAGCCTTTATTTTCAAATACAAATGAAACTACTTGGAACTGAATAATGATGAAAATACTGTTATAAACTTGAATGAAGGAAATTAATTGTTTAGAGAAAAATTTATAGCCCTAAACATATATCAGAAAACAAATACACACAAAAGTCTGAGAAATCAATGAGCTAAGCATTCATTTCAAGAAATTAGGAAAGGTAGAAAACAGGAAATGACAAGGGATATTAGCAGAAGTTTTTAAAAGCATACATGTAAGAGAATCAACAAAGTCAAAAGCTGGTCCTTTAAAAATGTAATAAAATTGATTAATGCCTGGCAAACTGATTTTAAAAGAGAGAGAGGGAGCAAAAATAGCCAATGTCAGAAGTGAAAAGTAGGACATTACCACAGATCTTACAGACATTAAAACGAGGATATTATGGAAAACTGTTGGTAGATTTGAAAATGTAAACGAAGCAATTTGCTAAAAAATTTAGAAAAACTATAAATAGAAAATCTGAATAGCATTAAATTATTTAATCGGTAAATAAAAAACTTCCCATAAAAAATGTAGAGTTTCACATCATTTCTTTGGTGATTTCTATTAAGAAAGAAATAATGATCAGTCTTACATAAACTTTTCCTGAGACTAGAAAACAAAGGAGTACTCACTAGCTTGTTTTGATGAGGCCATCAAAACCTGTCATGTTCCTGTTAGAAAAAGAAAATAATAGATCAACCTTACTTATAAACATAGACACAAAATCTTAAAACAAGATTTTAATACACTGTATTCAGTAATATATAAAATGGTCAATACATCATTGACCAGGTTGGGTTTATGCCAGCATTGAAAGGTTGATTGAACAGTGGACAATCAATCCACGTAAGTTACCATAGTAATAAAATAAAAGAGAAAAATCATATGATCATCTCAACCAATACAGAAAAAACATCTGATAAAACTCAATATCCATTCATTACTAAAAAAAAAAAAACTCTCAGCAAACTAGGATATATTGAAGGAGAGCTGCTTAATCTGTAAAAGGTTTATTTTAAAAAGTAATCTGCTTCAAACAATGGTGAAATGTTAAGAAATTTCTCTTTGAAATTAGGAACGAGAAATGGGTGCCGCTATCACAACTTCTATTTAACACTGTATTGGAGGTCCTAGTCAGCTGGATAAAGCAACAAAAAAAGTACTGTTCAGGTGTGTAAGGGAAGGAAAAGAAGTACAAGGATTGTAAAGGAAGAAATCAACTGCTATTATTCACAAATGATATATCTGTATGGAGAAAACCTAAAAGAATACACACACACATACACACACACACACACACACACACATATATACACACACACATATATATATATACACATACATACACATACATACACACACACACACACATGCACATACACACAGTAGTAAAAACAGTTTGAATCTGGTATAAGGTAGATAAACAGATCAATGGAATAGAGAGCTCAGAAATAGACCAATGCTATAGGGACACTTGATTTATGACAAAGGTGGCAATGCAGAACAAGATCCTTTCAATAAGTGGTGCTAAGACAACTGGATACTCATATAGAAAAAAAACCTGATCTACACCATAAACAGTCAATTCTAGGGAAACTGTAGGTATAAATTATAAAGGAAAAACAATAAGGCTTCTAGAAGGTAATACAGGAGATTTATCTTCATTATATTCACAAATGATGATATCCAAATGGCCAACAAACATAAAAAACGGCACTTGATCTCAATAGTAATGAGGGAAATGCAAATTACATCTACAACAAGATACTGGTACATAAAGCTAAAATTAACTACACTGGCAATAACATATTAGAGCAATGGGAGCTCTCATATGCTACTGGGATGGTAGCTTTTATACAATCTTTTTGGAATATGGTTTGGCATCACATTATCTATTAAACATATGCATACTCTATGACCTAGCAATTCTCTTAGATGTCTACTCAACAAAAATTCATCTATACGTTTACCTGGAGACATATGCAAGAATGTTCATAGCAACCTCATACACAACAGTGCCAAACTGGAAATAACTCAAATGTCCATTAATTGTAGAATAGATAAACCCCGGTATATGCATTCAATGAATTACTTATACAGCAAAGAAAATGAATGTACGACTACATGCAACAATATGGATGAATATAATATAATATTGAGTGAAAGAAACCAAATATAATATTGAGTGAAAGAAACCAAAGAATATTATATGACTCCATTTCTATAAATGTAAATAAGAAATGCATGCTTAATTGCTAAAAAAATAAAGAAAAACAAGAAAATGTATATCATAAAACTCAGGACAGTGGTTACTTTTGGCAGGTAGGGAGGGTGAAGTGATTGGGAGGGCAATAAGGGGGATTTCTGGGGTGCTGGCAGTGTTCTATCTCTCAACCTAGATTTAAGTTACATGGTGTTTGATCTGCGATAATTTATGCTTTGGTTCACTTTTCTGTTATATTTTATAATAAAAATATGTAAAAATGCAAGAATTTCTTTATTCAGGGATCGCTCAGCAGCTCTGAAGATTAGTAAAGAAAATCAGTGCAGTAAAGAAATTTGGTACATGTTTCAGGAGTTAATCTATCCTGTAAAGACTTTTTGTGCTTCATATTAGAAGAGATATAAATGCAAATAAAGGTCACTCCATTAAAAATTCTATGTTATTGGTTCACCTCTTGTTTCTATGCATGTGGTCAGCTCTCCACTGGAATCCAGGTTGATGAAGGGCCAAGTATTCCAGGACTCAGAAGAAACAGGTTCATTGAGGCCCTTCTGAATGTGATATTCACTGAGGTTTTGCTTTTTGTGGGAATCATAAGCATCTCAAAGGACCATGTTCAAGAGAAACATTTGTTCCTCTTAAATAGCATGAAATAAATTTCAGGGCACTCTGCTTGGGCTTTGCTCTTGTAAAAATGGGTAGGAAACCCTTCACCAAGGTCAGCTACATCAGGAGACCCCAGCTCCTGGGCCGTGAACTGGTAGCAGTCAGTGGCCTATTAGGAACCCAGCTGCATGGCAGGAGGTGAGCAGCAGGCGAACAAGTGAAGCTTCATCTGTATTTGCAACCACTCTCCAATGCTAGCGTTATTGCCTCAGCTCTACCTCAGCTCATCAGGCATTAGATTCTCCAGTTGCTGGTGCGAAAAATGTTGGGGATCACTGAGCTACATCACCCATATTCCACAATAGTATCACGGTTTTTTCCCACATATATCTGAATTCCTAATTAGCTTGATTATACTACAGAGATGAAGCATTGGTTTAAATACTTTTGCATCCCATAGTACATAGTAATGAATTAAGTATATAATAAGCTCTCAACAAATGCTTTTACTGCCTATATGTATTTAATTACCCATAGTCAAAATATATGTAGTCAGTAGTTATTCCACTGGTACATAATTTTGGTTGACATTAAGCTTTTTATCACCCAGGAGAAAAAGATTTTTGTTATTCTGTCGATATCTGTAAAATTTATAAATTTGTCTCCTGAGAGTTGGCAAGAAGCATGTCCATACCTCAATTTGCATAAGACTGAAGAAGTCAGTTAACTACATTTACATTTAAAGCATGCCAGTGGTGGTAGATTGAGCTCTGGCGGTCAAGCAAAAAAAAATTAATAGACCGGTGCCATTTGAAAAAGATTGTGTTGCTTAAGAGTATTTTGGCAAGAAACCTACTGATATTACATGCTCGCAAGCAACATGCTAGTTGGTGTTTTAACACTATTCTAGTAACATCTAGAAAGGGTGTGAGAAGCTCGATGACTAGAGTTGCTGAACTCTTGAAGTTGAGCCTTTTTTCTTAGAGCACTCAGCAATTTACTCCTACTCCTGTCACTTCTTCACACCTAGTCTATTTGAAACAGCCAGGGGCTTCCTCTAGGAAGAGTACAAGGTTAGAAGCAGCAGCTCAACAAAAGTTGGGTTCAGTGACTCTAAAGCTAGACTAGACATTTAATGCTGAACTCTCTCTCTCTTAAGATATGGAGATCCCACATACAAATCTGTACCCCGACCGCCTGAATTTTTTGAGAACTAGTAAAGGGTTCTTTTGTGTTAGTCAAATAACTCCTCAAATGTCTTTTTCGCAGAGCCAGTGTTAGGTGGAAGGTGGTTATTCAGAAAGGAGGTGACTTCACTGCGCGTGGAATCCTTGTGGCAATCCTTCCTCTTACCATTTCCAAGACATCTTTGAACTGTACATTATGCAAAAAGGCACTTTACTTCTGATGGTTAGGTCTGCAATCTAACCCACTGGCTGAAAATGGTTGTGGAGCACCTACTTTTATCAAGTGCCATGCTCCAGAAATGAAATCAATTTGTAGATAAGGGAGAGGTCTTAAGAACAGCTGTTGGGTGATTTTGTCTGTGGCAACAAAAAACTTTGCGTCTATTAGGGTAAGGAAGGACCCAGCATCCAGATGAATGGAAAGAGGCTGCAAAACCAGTTTTAGCATTTACTGGTTGCATGCCCTTGGGAACGTTAGTGCCTCTGAGCTTTGGTTTTCTTATCTGTAAAATGGAGGTTGAGATCTAGCATTAAGCACAGTGCCAGGCAGAAGTAGGCGATGAGAAAATGATAGATATTTGCTCTAGTGATTATAGCCAACGAGCCAGATTTGAGTTACTTTAGTGGCTCTGCAGGAAGTCGAGGCAGAGGTGGAGCAGTAGGAGCTCATTCAGGGAAAGGGTACTCTGGTTTTGCTATCAGATCTAGCAGCACCGCCCACGCGTCTTACTCCAAGGCTTCTGCCTCCGAAAGCTACTTCTCCAGAGGCCCAGGCTACATCCGAGAACACCACCCAGGGTACTTGGACACCTCGGGGACGCTTGTAGTTTGGCTCCTGGTCCAGCCCAGCCCGAGCTGGGCCAGTTGGATGTCAGGTTGAACTCACCTGCTCTGCAGGTGCTCACCGCCCGAGGCGTGACTGCGGAGGACTGCGGGCGCTGTGGGCGGGAGCTGAGACTATGAAGCTCCAGGCGCACGGCACCCACCGCCCAGTCGCCGCAGTGGCTGCTGGGATGCGCTGCAGCGAATGGTCGCGCCGGGCGCCGCTCTGAGCGACCTTTCACCGCGCCCAGCGGTCCCTGGCGGCGGCACAAGGCGGAAGCCATGGCGGAGGCGGTGGCTGCAGCCGGCGGGATGAGCGCGGGCTCCGACTGTGACGCAGACCGGGACCGGGATCCAGACCGGGACCGCGCCACGCGGAGGCTGCGGGTTCTCTCGGGCCATCTGCTGGGCCGGCCTCAAGAGGCTCTGAGTACCAATGAGTGCAAAGCGCGGAGAGCACCGTCGGCTGCCACAGCGGCGCCCACGGCCACTCCCGCCGCACAGGAGTCGGGCACCATCCCCAAGAAGCGGTGAGTAGCGGCTCTGGAGCGAGCTGGTGGCGAGAGACCAGGCCGCGACTATGCTGCTTGGCGGCACTGGCGAAGTGGGAAGGGAAGTGACACCGGTGGGCAGAAGGCATCGCGGTCCCTGAGAGTACCGACCCATCTTTCTTCCAAGAGAGAGTGGACGAGACCTTGAACCCTGTCAAGAAGGGGACGAGGTTAGAGAGTAACAGACTTGAAGAATTCTTATTGGTGTAGCCTTTAAAGAGACCCCTTTTCTTGGATTCTCAATACCGGGAATTCATGCTCTATCTTAAATTAATACTTTGGGTGCTAAGGTCTTGGAATGGATAGAAGGGGTTCTGTTGTGCTCTTTCGAGGAGATTTAAGTTTGTACTAGATGATAGGTCTCTTCTAATTCACGCAGGCGAGAAGTAATGGTTCCTGGAAGAAGGTACCGACTAGTTTCTGTGGGTGCAGGTTTCCGCTTGCTTAGGAGCCTGGTCTTCAACTTTGAGGAAGGAAATCTAGAGGTGGGTGAGAAGCAAAAAAACTGCAGACGATAGTTAGTGAGTTTAGGGTGTGATGGTAGCTTTTGAACTCTTGTGTAACCAGAACTGAAAGACCCTCGTCTGTGGATGAGGCTGTTCTCTTGATCATGACTTCTGACTTTTTGGAGAAATCTTAAGCCTTAATGGAAGCTGCTAAGATAAGCTATTTTCAGAGATGTGGATTTGTCAGCATGGATAAACGTTGAGAATGAAAAAACTATTGCTAATGTTTAACATGTATTTCAATGTGTCAGAGATTGTGTTAAATCTAGTATTCCTTTGCTCCTCTGCAAACTATGAGGCAGATGCAGTTGTATCTCATTTTACAGATGGAAAAATTAAAAAGATTTACAAGCCTGTTGCAGGCTTAGCAGGTATAATGTGTGGCAGGTTAGAATTCAAGAGCATATCAAATTAACTTTAGGGCCAAGTTCTTAAGCTTTACTGCTTCTGATTAATTCATTTATTAATTCAGTATTCATTGAGTCTTTCCTCTGCTGTATACACATTGCACTAGGAATACAGAGATTTAAAAATGCAGTGTTTACTCCTAATAGCCTAGTAAAGTTATAATACAGTGTAATAAGAAACTAGCTGATAACCATAGCAAATGTCACTTAACCCAGTTTTGGGTGTGTATTTGTTAAGGCAAAGGCTTTCCAGAATAAGGATTGTTTGAGAAAATCTTGAAGTTTGTATTGGAAGTAGCCTGCCAAAGGAGAAAAATGTTCTTGTCAGAAAAAGTGTGTTCATGGGTAAAGCAGTGAGAATAGGGAACTGCCGGGAGTTAAGTGTGACAGAAGAGGGTGAGAATGACAGGGGATGAGGCTGGAGAGACTCGTCTTGTTTGCAGGATTTTATGTGAGGCAAAACATGGTTACATTTACCTTTTTGAAAGATTACATAGAGGACTGAATTGACAAAGGTTAAGCATATGGAAACGTAGACCTGAGTTTGAATTTCCACCACATAATTCCAGCAACATGACCTTGGGGAAGTCATTTAACCTCTCTCAGGGCTTCTGTCCCCTCATCTCTGAAAATGAGGACAATAATTCCTGCTTGGCAGTGTTACTGTGAGAATTAAAAAATATAGAGTTAATTGATCAAGAGCTTACTGCAGTGCTGATTATATAACCCCTCAACAAATGATAGATGGATTTTTCATTGAGTCCAAAGACAGGAAGACCAATTAGGAGACTATTATCCCAATGAGAAATGCTATGATTCTGAACTAAGGCATAATATTTGGGGAGGCAACCTATTGGAAAAATAATAAGAGGTCAATTTTCCATAACATGGTTACTGAATGGTGGGGGAGGAAGGAATCAAGGATTACATCTTGGTCTTGGCTTCACTTGATATTACATTAGCTGTCATTGGGTTTAAAACTCACATTTTCTAAATGGCTTCATGTACATTTATGTCTGTTCATTTGTGTGCATCTGTGTGTGATTGTACATTTACATGCAGGCTCACATTCTTAGAATTAAGTAGGCAAGGGCAGGTGTGTTCTTTATGATTGGATTTAGGAGCCTTGGTTTGTAGTATTTAGAGAAAAATACTAAGGTTTGTAAGGCACATTGGGATTGAGGCTTCCCAAGGCTGAAGGTGATTGGGCCCTTGTATGGTTACACCATGGTCTGAGGGCACAGCTGTAAGCCATTGATGGCATAGATTACAAAGCTCTGGTCTTTAGTTCAGGGTTAGGTGTAGTTAGTTGTAAAATCTAGTCATATAAAACTTTTGAAGTTGGAATCAAAATATGAGAGAATACAAAAACTTGTATTAGATGAAACATTAGAAGTTTCCTGAGAGTGATCTACTTAATATATTGTTCACAGGTAACCCAGGTCTCTCTTTTAGGGAAGGCAAATAATGGAGCAAGAAGGAGCCAGCATGTATAGCTAATAAAGTGAGTGTGACTGTATGTCAGTCATTGGAATTGTTTGGTGATGTATATTTTTTGTATAACTCCTCTTTTATTACCTTGGATGATGTCATGGGTTGTTAATTCTTTTATTTCATGACTGGTTATCATCATGAAATGAGAGGAGTGACTTCTTGAAACTCCATGTTTTCATTCCTCTAATAAAATAGACATGCATATCTTAATTTACTCAACATTTTTAGAGTAATTGCTGTATGACAGGTATTATCAAAGACACTGGAGGTGAAGATGAATAATAGGCCTTGGCCTCAGTTCACAGTCCAGCAAGAGAGATACACATTCCAGCACAGGTTGAGTAGAGCCACTTAGATACAGGTACAGATGTAGCACACAAAAAGGGATATAGTCTCTCTAGAAGGTCAGGGGAAGCTTTTTGGAGTTGGTTTTAAAATATGGGTGATAGTGTGGTAGGTTGATTAGATGGGGCAGAGAGTTTGTATTCAAGCAAAGCAAGAGGATATGAAAGTGTATGTTGTATTTAGGTAACTAAGCAATTCAGTATCGGTAGAGGTGCCAGTAAAATGAAAAGAGAAGGGCCCTGACCTGTTATAGAGGCCTTTGGCCTGTAGGTCATTAGTCCATTCATTTATTCACTTATTCATTCACTCATTCATGTGTGCATGTTTGAGTACTTACTATGCAACACATAGTAGTGAACAAAAACTCTGCCATTATGGACTTACATTCTAGTGGGAGTAGAGATAGTGAAAAAACAAGTAATGTAGTACTGCTGGATGCCAGATGCTATTTAGTGTAATGAGGAAAGATGAAGTAGCTGGAGGAGGGTCTAGGCAGTGGAGAATTCTTGAAGGAATTGAACTGGGAAGGCACACAATCAGAGTGAGTTTGAGAGAAATCACTCCAGTTGAGTGTTAAGACTGGTTTGGAGAAGGACGAGGATAAACATAGGGAGATCAGTTAGGGGAGATTATTTTAGCGGAACAGGTGAGAAATAATGAAGGATTGAACCAAAATAATGGCAGTGAGAATAGAGAGGAAAGGATAGATTTGGATTTTGGAAGTTAGTGCATTGGGTGATACTTAAAATTATGTGGCTTATTGCCATGGGGATGGCTAAAGTAGAAAAGGAATGACAGAATTCTGAGGAATGTGGACACGTAAGAGGGCTGACAGGCCAAAACCTGTTGTACTTGTCACATGGTCTCCTATGAGTTGGTTCAAGTTATTTCTGTCCAGGAACATATATTCTCATTATTTGAAGTTGCTGAGCAGAGTTTTGAGGGTAATGGTACACTTTTGGATTCTCTTTTTTCTTTAAGTGCATGTTGTTTCATGAACAGTTTCTTTTTGATCTTGCTTCCGAAGGCACCTTTAGATTCTTAAAAATCAAAGTAAATGTTAGTTAAATGTGTGACATTTTTATGCCTTGGTTTTGGATTTTTTTTTTTTTTTTTTTAGCTATTGTAATGTTAGGAAAAAATAGAAGAAAAAATATCCCCTATTGACTTCTGTCCCTCCATACTGATAACTGCTTTCACAGTTAGAAATTTTGAATCCAACCTTATTGTGGTTTTTATTAGTCAGAACTGTACTACAGCACTTTTTCCAGAGATTATAAACTCTTCTGGTTTAGATCAAAAGGATATCTGATTAAGAATGTTATTGTTTGATTTAATGCCATTTATACACACCATTTATTTATTTTTATTTATTTTAATATAAAGTACATATCAAACCAGTGTTTTCACAGATATTACTGCATAGAAATAGGCTAAAATAATTAAAATAATATTTAGTGTTTAGTATGTTCATTTTCTTAAGTACCTCTACTGTCTGAGGTAATAAAATATTCCTAGGTACTAAATCATTCTTATAAACATATTAAATTTATAAACACAGTGACCTTAAAGTCTTCATAATATTCATATGATATATGAACTTATAAGATTTCAACTTAAGATGACAAGTCTAAAGCTATTACTCAATTACATATTTTAAATTTGTTACAAGTCAGTCATTCTTACAGAGGAGATTCTCTCTTTTAAGCATTTGTATATTTCATTCTGGATCTTTGTGTAGTTGAAATATGCTTACTTGTTAAGAAAGGCTGTTACCATTCTAGGTAACTGCAGTTTTGTCAAGGGAGATTTGCCTCTCGGGTGAGATTTGGAGTTCCAGGTATCATTTTATCACTAAGAAAACTATTGTATTGCATGTAGTAGTTGGTCTTGCCAGCACTTCTGCAATTACCAACCAGAGGTTTAGGCCAGGATGATGACCAAATTCTTGTTGGCAACTTCACTGGGACTCTTCAAATTCTATTTATAATAGTCATGTCAGCGAACTCATACTATCAAGTGGGGAGTGTTCATGTATCTCAAGTCCTTCTAATCAAATAATATGAATTATTTAATTTGTTATATTCACAGTTTGCAACTCCCTCTCAGATTGATTATTTGGTTGGATTTTGTATTTCTTCTAAAGATATTTGAACTTTACAGGAATCCAGCATCAGGGATATTAAAAAGACACCCACTTGAATTCTATTCTGCTGTCAACTCAAATTTTATAAATCGACTCTGTCCACTAGAGCTTTCTGTGATGATAAAAATGGTCGGTAATCTGCACTGTCCAGTATATGATAGCCACTAAACACACGGAGCCATTAAACACTTGAAATTTGTCTAGTGTCACAGGGTAGCAGAATTTTAAATTTTATTTAATTTTAACTAATTAAGATTTAAATAGTCATATATGGCTAGAAATACCACGTTGGACAGCACAACTATGGGTTGGAACCTCTCATTACCTGTGCTTTTTCATTCCCAAATGAAGTTATTTTTCTGGGTTTTCTTATTTCTCTTAGTACCAGTCCTATAGTCACCAGCCTTCAGCCGTTACTCTTGAACTTTTCATTCTTTTCTGTTTAGATTGAACTCTCTTTTGGATTAATTTATTCAAATTAGTAATTCTATAGTCACTCTGCCGCTCATGTGAATCTCATCTGATCATCACGACCACCCGTTTTACCGATCAGTAACTGAAGTTCATAGACATTTGCCAGAAAATAGTGGTAGAGCTTAGATTTGAATCCTGATCTTTTAGCTCAAGTCTAGAGCTTTTTCCTTGATACTGTATTGATATCGCCAAGTCTTATTCATTTTTTCCTTCACAGTCTTTCTCACATCCATTTTGTGCATTCAGAAAGAATTTATCAGTCACTGGTATTCTATATGCTTGGGCTACATTAGTGAACAAAATGGACAAAGGTCTCTGCTCTCATGGAGTTTATATTCTAATGGGTGAAACAGAGAATTAACTAAACATAATAAGTGAATTGTTTAAGTTTGTTAGTAGAAGATAAGTGTTATGGAAACAAAAATGGAGCAGAGTAAGAAAGTTGAGTTCTAATTTTGAATAGGAAATCACTGGAGATCATGATATTTGAGCAGGTCCTTGAAGGACATGAGAGAGTTTAGCTGTGTGTATATTTAGTTGAATGAGTGTTCCTGACAGAGGAATAGTGTGTGCAAATACCCTCAGGGGAGGCACACATGTGGCAAATTAGTAGAGTAGCAAGGAGACTAGTGTAGCTGGAGTCAGTTTGTAACCCCTTACCCCCAACTACTGTTTAAAGTCTATGCCTTTTAAACCTCAGTTTCTAATGTACCTGTCTCTTCAGTTTTAGGCAAGGTCTCTTATTCATGCCACATTTTCTAGCTTTTACAGCTTTCCTTGTTCCAGTCTCCTGAAGACCTTAGGTTGTTTGACACCAGTCTTCAGAGTCTGTTGTCCTGGGGATTTTTTTTAAATTAGGAGGGAGCATTGAGCTATTGTCTGTTTACCTTTTCCCCATGATTTCTCATATTATGACTAATAACTCTAAAATCCTACTGTTAAGTATCATATGATGTAATATCTAGGCCTGGAGCCTTTAATTTGTTCATCAACTAGATACCGTTACCATCTCCTCATCTGTTTGAAACTTCATCTAAGCAAGTTTGTTGGCAATTTATTCAGTGTTTTCTGTGTGCTAAGTACTAGGAAGGATTAGCAAAATTAGTTTTTGCTTTCTGGGATTTACAGGTCTACTAAGAAAGACTGATGTATATTCTATTACTGCAGATTACTAGGTGCTGTAACAGGGAAGGGAATGATGATTGGTACAGCAATGGAAGGCAACTTCATTTTAAAGAAACATAGAAGGGCTGGGAGAGTACCATTCTATGTCAAGATGTTATGCAAAAATTCTTAAATCTGAGAGCGTTTGGATGAGAATAGAATTTGAAGAATTAGGGTAGGAGAATGGACAATATAGTAAAGTTTATAAAACTGGTATGGCAGTTGGCTTTAGTAATGATGGGACCTTCAGCTATCTGGATAGCTTTTAGAAGTCTTATGCTGATGAGAGCAGAATATTTGGCAGTTATTTTGCAATTATAAAAAAATGGAAGGCTAAATAATTTATTCTGAAATGTTATATATTTTTGTTGCAGAAAAAATAGAAAATAATAGATAAAATGAAGACAAACATCGAAAGTAATTAAGAGATAACCACTATAGCAGGGGTCCCCAACCTCCAGGCTGCAGACTGGTACTGGTCTGTGGCCTGTTAGGAACTGGGCCACAAAGTAGGAGGTGAGCAGTGGACGAGCAAGTGAAGCTTCATCTGTATTTGCAGCTACTCCCCAGCACTTGCATCACTGCCTCAGCTCTACTTCAGATCATCAGGCATTAGATTCTGATAGGAGCACCAGTCCTTGATGCCAAAAAGGTTGGGACTGCTGCACTATAGCATCTTGGCATTTTTCAGATATGAAGTGTATGTGTAAAGTCATGCTATAATAATGTCTTGAAACCAGTTTTTTGTTTTAATCTTTTTTTATTTTTCAATCACAGTTGACATTCAATATTATATTAGTTTCAGGTTTATAGCATAGTACTTAGACATTTATGTAACTCATGAAGTGATCCTCCCCCAAAAGTCTAGTACCTACCTGACACTATACATAGTTATTACAATATTACTGACTATATTTCCTATGCTGTACTTTACATCCCCATGTCTATTTTGTAACTTCCAACCTGCACTTCTTAATCCCATCACCTTTTCACTCAATCTCCCAACTCATCTCCCATCTGACACCCACAAGTTTGTTCTCTATATCTATGAGTTTATTTCTGTTTTGATTGTTCATATATTCCGTTGTTTAGGCTCCACATATAAGTGAAATCATATGGTATTTGTCTTTCTCTGACCTATTTCACTTATTGTAATACCTTCTAGGTCCATCCATATTGTTGCAAATGGTAAGATTTCATTCCTTTTTTATGACCAAGTAATATTCTGTTGTATAATTGTGCCACACCTTCTTTATCCAATCTTCTGTTGATGGACACTTAGATTGTTTCCATATCTTGGCTATTGTATATGAAATGTCCTTCTTTGTCTCTTGTTATAGCCTTTGTTTTCAAATCTATTTTGTCTGATGTAAGTAATGCTACCCCAGCTTTTTTTTTCATTTTCATTTACATGAAATCTCTTTTTCCATTACTTTACTTTCAGTCTGAGTGTCTTTAGATTTGAAGTGGGTCTCTTGTAGACAGCATATATATGGGTCTTGTTTTCTTCTCCATTCAGCTACCCTGTATCTTTTGATTAGAGCATTTTATCTCTTTATATTTATAGTAATTATTGATAGGCATGTAGTTATTATTCACATTTTTTTATGTTTCTTCTTAAAGAAGTCCTTTGAACATTTCTTGTAATAACTGTTTTTGTGGTGATGAACTCCTTTAACAACTTCTTATTTGGGAAGGTCTTTATCTGTCTTTCAATTCTAAATGGTAGCTTTGCTGGGTAATCTTGGTTGTAGGTCCTAACTTTTCATCACTTTGAATATTTCATGCCAATCCCTTCTGGCCTGGAAAGTTTCTGTTGAGAAATCAGCTGCCAGTCTTATGGGAGCTCCCTTGTATATGTAACTACTTTTCTCTTGCTGCCTTTAAGAGTCTCTCTTTGTCTTTAACCGCCAGCATTTTAATTATGATGTGTCTTGGTGTGGGCCTGTTTGGGTTCATCTTGTTTGGGACTCTGTACTTCCTGGACTTATATGTCTATTTCCTTCACTAAGGTAGGCAAGTTTTTCATCATTATTTCTTCAAACAGATTTTCAATTCCTTGCCCTCTCTCTTCTCTTTTGATACTCCTGTTATGTGAATGTTGTTATACTTGGTGTCCCAGAGGTCCCTTTTCTCATTTTTTTAAGATTCTTTTTCTTTTTGCTGTTCCAATTGGGAGTTTTCTGCTACCTTCTCTTCCAGATCACCAATTCAATGCTCTGCTTCATCTAATATGATGTTGATTCCACCTAACGTAGTCTTCCTTTCAGTTATTGTATTCTTCAATTCTGACTCGTTCTTTTTTTATGGTTTCTATCTCTTTAAGTTCTCACTAACCTCATCTATTCTTCCTCTAAGTTCATTGAACATCCTTGTTATCAGAGTTTTGAACTCTGTATCTGGTAGATTGCTTGCTCCCATTTTCTTTAGTTCTTTTTCTGAAGTTTTGTCCTATTCTTTCATTTGGGACATGTTTCTTCATCTCCACCTTTTGAATGCCTCCCGTGTTTGTTTCTACATTTAGGTAGATCTGCTATGTCTCCAAATCTTGGCAGGGTAGCCTTGTACAGAAGGTGTCCTGTGGGGCTTGTTGGCACAGTTAACATCCCTGGTTACCTGAGCTAGATGCTTCAGAGGTGTCCCTTGTGTGGATTGTGTATGCCTCTGTTGTAGCTGAGCTTTGATTGTTGGCATGTCATTAGGTCGGACTGACCTTCAGGCTGACTAGTTATGAGGATTGGCTGTGACTACAGTGAAGGAGTTGTTGTGTAGGGGCTGCCCCTATGGAGCAGGATTCACCTGAGCAGTGCTCTGATGCCTGAGTCTACCCTTTGTGGAGCTAATTGGGTGGTGCTCTGCTATAGTCTGAAGCCAGCCATTGGGTGTGTTGGTTTTAAGGTCCTTTAGAGGGGCTCTGGTGCAGGCCCAGGTCAGCTGCTGCCTGTGCCTGGACCAGGGCCACCTGATAAGAGCTACGAAGTGATCTGTGATTGGTAGCTGCCTGTGCTGGACTTGGAGGCTCCTGGGAGAGACTATGCTGTGAACCAAGGCTTTTTGCTGCTAGTACTGGGCTAGAGCTGCTTAGAAAGAGGTACAGGGCATGCCAAAGCCAGTCGTTGCTTGTTTAGGGTTTGTAGACCTTTCAGAGATTTTAGGGAAGCCCACAGATCAGGCCGAGGCCAGCTGCTTGTAACAGCCACTGAAAAAGATTCTGGCCTATGTGTGAGTTGGGTGGGATAGGTGCTCAAGGAATCACAAGGGTAGGGCGAATTTGATGGAGGCTCAGATTTGGCACTTACTTGCACCTGCAGGCTGGGTTGGGGACTTTTGAATCCATTTTTTACTCACTATCTTGTGTATTATTTTTCATGTCAAGAAATATTAATGTGTACATCATCAGTGACTTAACAGGTGTTGTCTTATATGTAGGTACTACAAATTTAACCTATACTACATTTAATTGTTTCCAATTTTTTCTACTATAAAGAATGTTATGATAAGCTTTTTACAATTAAATCCTTAAAAACTTCCTTAAGGCACATTTTTTAAAAGGATTTTAATGGGTCAGGAGCATTGGAATACATCATTTGTCTATTTCCATGGGCAGTGGGAGAAATAAAAGACAACTGTTTGTTTGGACTTAATTCCGACCAGGAATAAGGAATTGGAAATGATCAGAATCCCAGGAGAAAGATTGCCATCGTCTTTGAGCAGATTTATATCTTTTAATTTAAGAAAGCAGCTTTCCAGAAATTCAGATAAAAGGAAATTAGATATTTTGTCCTGAGTTGCTAAAGGGAAACCAGAACATGACCACAGGGAGTCTAGGAAACAGTGCTTAACCCTGCCTGGCCCTCTGAGATGAGGAGAGAGGGCTGAGGCAACTGGCTTAGATACGTCAGTTTAAACAACTTATTGTTATCAGTAAATAATGTACACTCCATACTTGTTCTGATGGCTCATATTTCCTGTTTGGGCAAATCCATCTATAGGAGTTGGTGTACTTTAAGAGTTATAGTGTCAGTAGTTTTCTTTTCTCCAATATACTATTTTGAAAAAATTTAAACATATCAAGTAGTTGAATTTTATAATGAACAGTTATATATCAACCACCTAAATCCTGCCATTAACATTTTACCATGCTTGTTTATTTCATATCCATTGATTTATCCATTCTTTTCTCCATCTAATATTAGTTCATCTCATTTTTGATGAATTTTAAAGAAAATCAGTAGCTTCATTTTTGAAGTAAAATCTCCTGTATTAGCTTTCACCATTATTGGGGGGAAACCTTTAAGTTTATATCTCTAACTCTTCAATTTCCATTTTTCACATTTTTAATATTGAAAATTTCTATCTGAATATCTTGATATTTTGACATAGTGGTAATCTCTTTTTGAAGTAAAAACTCTTTTTAAAAAAAAATCTATATTTTGAAGTAAAAGATTCTACTTTGATTTTTGTATATTGGTCTTGATTTTGTATTTTGTCTGCTTTATCTTCACAAAATATTTGTAGCTTGACAACATGACTATTAGCTCGTTTGATCTTGGTTTTATTTCCAAATTCTTACCTGCCATCTGCCATTATTTTCAGAAAGTACATTTTAGTTTACTATGCCTGCCTTCAGATTTTATGCAAGTGGTAACCATTTTAAAAAAGGAATTCTTGTTTTTTTAGTATGTGTATTTGTAGGACTTATGATTATAAATATTAATTTGAGCTAGGTTAAAGCATAAAAGGGGAATTTATTATAAGAGTACAGGGGCACCAAAAACCCTAAGGGCAGGAATGGAGCTTTGCCTTCAGTTGGAAATAGAACTAAGAACCAGAAAGCCATCAGATTTTTTGCTAGCATTACTTCTTGCTGTATCTGTTGCATGTTCCTCTAAGCAGAGTAGTCTTTATGCTTTTCTGTCCACACAGTAAAATATAGCCACCTCATTCCTCTGGGGTATTCAGCCAATAGCAAAGAATTAAACCCCCTTGTCTGCGTTGCTGTAAGCAGCTATTACCTGGAAGAAGTAGTGGTGATCTGAATATAAAACTTGTCCACATACTAAATGAGGTAAACTAACTCTGGCTATCATGCACTGAAAATGTCACTACCAGATCATCTGTGCATCTTTTTTGATGACTCCTTCTCCAGAATCTTGCTCCATGAGTTATCCTATCTGTTTTTCTCTTGAGTCATTACTCTTTTTTTCCTGTATTGACTTTTCCTGCTTCTTAAAAGCATGAGCAGATAAGTTTTTAAAATTGTTTTCTGCCTATATTACTCTTTGAAATGGCCCTCTTAAAAGCCATCAATAACCTAATTATAAAATCCTTAGTCATCCTAGTGACCAAGTGCTAATACCTAGTAGATATTCTTATATCTTTCCTTAGCCCCCATACTATTGCACTATCCTGGTTTTCTTCCTACCCTTCCTACTTTTCAGGCCATGCCTTTACTGACTTTTCTTCTTTCTGCTTCCTAAATGTACAAATCCTTAAGATTGGTTTTTAGTCCTTTCTTTTATATTTTTTCCCTTAATAATTTCATCTATTCTGATTGTATTAGCTTTTGGGGGTACTTTCAAGTTAATATTTTTAACTCTCTCAACATCCATTTTCACATTTTAAATTATCAGGCATTTCTATCCGAATGTCTTTCTGGTTTCTCCAACCTAGCATACATGTATAAAACCATTATTTTAGCCTTCGATCCCAGTATTCCACCATTTCTGTTTACTTCCACCATTAGACACTCAAGCCCAACTTCTCAGTCATAAGCCTTGCTGAGCTCCATTTCCTCTCCCTTATCCAGTCCATGGACAAATCCGATAGTTTCTGTTTGGATTCTTAAGACACTTTTTTCTCCCATTGACACTAAGCTAGATGAAATCTTGTCTCACATCTAGTCTAGTATACTTTGCTTTATTTTCTCCTCTCCAAATGCTTCTCCATTCCATTACTAGACCAGTCTTGCTTAGAGGAAGTGTATTTGATGCCTGCTAGTGCCCTGCTACATTCTAACATTGCAAAATTGACTGACAGTCCTGTGAAGATATGTAGGCATATGTAGGAGATATGATGTAGTAAATGCTATAATCAGTGTATATAGGAGGCATAAATTTGTCTTGAGGGAAATAGGAAAGGCTTTAAAGGAAAAGTGACTTTTGGACTGATTCTTGATGGATAAATAAGAGTTCTCTAGAGGGAGAAGCATTTCAGACAGAGAATATATAGCATGTGCAAAGACAGACAAACCTAAAAGGGCATGGTATGTATAAGGGATTCTGATACCTTTTACTGTGGCTGGAATGGCTATTAAGGAAGGTGAAAATATAGTTTGGAGCCAGATTGCAAAGGGCATTGTATGCTATGTTAAAGAATTTGGATTTCATCCACATTGGAGAACAGCAAAACTTTAATGCAAATACTGTTAGACTTTTACTTTTAGTGGCAGCCTGGAATGTGGAAAATACTGTTTTGATCCTATTGCTCCCTATTGATTATTGAAGTAATAAAGCTCAGTATCCTTAATTTGACATTCAAAGCTTTCTGCTGTTCTCCATGACTTTCTTGCATATGCTCTGTGCTTCAGCCAATTTGGGCTATTTACTAGCATGAGAAAACCCTCATGCTTTTCTGTTTCTGTTCAATTGTTGAATTTCTACTATCTTCCAAAGCAATTGGAAGTTTAGATGCCACCATAGTGGAGACTTCTCCTCTCAGCCAGAGATGAACACTACGTTCTCTGAGCTTTTATAATACTTGAACTCCTTGTATGGCAGGCAGTGAGTATATTGAAATCAGTTTGGTAGATAAGGAGTGTTGGAGCCAAAGACTAAGATTTAAATCCTAGTCATATCATGTACTGTTTGTGTGATCCTGGACAATTTACTAAATCTTTCTGAACCTGTTTTCTTATGTTTTAAACAGGGATAATAGCACTGGATTAATGTGAGAAGGAAACGAAATAATGATTGTAAAACTGCTAGCATTACAGTATTATATAGGACTATTACTAGTGCAATAAACTGTTTGGGAAGAAGTAAGACGAATCCAGTGCTGAAATAGTTTCTGAAGGTGAAAGCACTGTAAGAAGTAGGAGGTACTCAATGGCAACCATGGCATTTTAATCGGACAAATTTCTAATAAATATTACCTTATACATTAGGGAGGGAAGGAAGAAACCAAAGAGTGAAGACCATTAGCAGTTTCTCATACTGTATGGTAGGCTGATTGTCAATATCATGCATGTAGTGTTCACTGTTGTGTTATTTCTCATTTGCAGCTTTACTCTATGGCTCTTAGGAGTCATGACCCACTGCTGCCTCCACCTTATATGGCCTTGATGACCACGTATATTGGAATTTGAATAAACATTATTGTGCTAAAGACAAATTATTGGATAAATTATTGTCTTAGTTTTTATTCTTGGTAGCCCTTTGAACATGTATAAACTAGACAGAGTTTTATAACAGATCAACTTTCCTGAAATCTGGATCAGAAAATATTTTGTTTTGCTTTTATTCCCCCTTCCAGGATAATGCTCTGTAAGATTTGTGTGTAGACCTATCTACCTCCCCTGTCCTGTAACCAGATCTTCATTTTCTCTCACCCATTTCTTCTGTCTTCCACATGGTGAGTGCCCCTTGCCCACTTGCTGTTTTGTTATTATATTGTAAAACTCCACACAGGTCTGTCCTTTCCTATAGTGCAGTGAGTTTATAGTTTTTCTTTTTAAGGCTTTATATCCCTTTGTGGCTATTCAACAGATGAGGCTTCTGCTTTCAGCTTTTTCTCATGTCTTAAGGTGGTACTTACCCATGTGTGGTCTGCGGATGACCTGTATCAGAATTTTCTGGGGGTGCTCATTTAATATGTAGATTCTGACACCCACCTGCCAGAGATTCTAATTATCGACTAGGTCTAGTGACATCCAGGACTGTACTTTTAAGTACGCAAAGTGGTTATTTTACTCTCAAGAAGTTTGGGAACCTCTGTTGCTGTGATTGGGTCCTGATTTTAATTTTTCTTTTTCTTTTCCCCCAAACTTTGTGGTGTTCCTTTTTTTCCTCTGGGTTTGCCAGAAACAAAGGTACCAATTCCAACTACCTTTCACTTAAAGTAGAAAGCTAGGCTGCTGCTTCTTATCATTTTAAATTAAAAAAAAACAACAACACAAAAAACAAAAGACACTTGGTACAGCAAGAATACTATGTATGTCAAGCAGGTGTGAATATCAGTTTTGGCTTTTTTAGGATCTTGCTGAGTTTTGGTGAGCTGTCTCCTGGAGGAAACTTAGAGGCTTGATTTCAGTGTTAAAATGACAAGAGATTTTTGGAGACATTCATATTTTCTTTGTTTTGTTCAGTTTTACAATTTTTGCAGAAATGTAAAGCTATAGCAGAAATGACCTCTGGTCACTTACAGGTTGGTCAGTATACTAAGCTTGTGATCAATTCCTTTTTCACTTACTAGCAAGTAGGGAGGGAGCAATGAAAGTGAATTGGCATTTTCCAGTTGGTGGTAAAGCCTGGAGCTGGTTGCCTAAATTGCCACATTGATTAGATTATAAGTGGACAGTGGAAGGAACAAATCATGAAATTTAAAGTATAGTCCAGGAACCACAATGGTCAAGGGAGGGGTACATCCTCGTCAGTTGTCTTTTGCTAAGACAACTCTGTGATACTGATTTGGGTTCTTTTCTTCATTTATGTAGCATAGTACATAAGGGTAACCAACTGTATGGTTGTGTCTTTCTAGGCCTCCAGAATGGCAGGTACCAAACTTGTGTGAGTATGTGCATGTATACACGCCTGCTCTAGCACAAAATATTTGGAATATATACTACTTCAAGCATATATGACTACTTGACTAGTAGTCTGTACAGTAGTCCTTCCTTATCCATGGGCATACATTTCAAGACCCCCAGTGGATGCCTGAAACCTCAGATAGTACTGAACCCTATATATGCTGTTTTTTCCTATACGTGCATTCTTACGATAAAGTTTAACTTACAAATTAGGCACAGTAAGAGATTAACAATAACTAACAATAAAATAGAGCAATTACAACAATACACTGTAATAAAAGTTATGTGAATGTGGTCTCTCTCTCTCAAACTCTTATTGTACCGTACTCACCCTTCTTGTGATGATATGAGATGATAGAATGCCTGTGTGATGAGATGTAGTGAAGTGAATGACATAGACACTATGACATAGTGTCAGGCTACTATAAGGGTTACTTGTACACAAGTGCTGTGATATTGTGAGAATTGATTGGATAACCAAGGTGGTTACTAACAGGCAGGTCGCATATACAGCATGGATATGCTGGACAAAGGGATGATTCAGGTCCCAGGCAGAATGGAGCAGGACAGTGGGAGATTTCAGCATGCTACTCCAATGGCACACAATTTAAAACTTACAAATTGTTTATTTCTGGAATTTTGCATTTAATATATTTGGACCACAGTCGACTTTGGGAAACCAATACTGGGGAGAAAGCAAAACCACAGATAAGGGGGAGCTACTGTATACTGTGATTTTTCAAGTCAATAAGAATAAATTTTTCACCAATAAAGAAAAATGGTAGACCAGTGCAACCCCCAAAAGACACATTTGAAATGAACAGTGAGCAAGAAAACATATGAACCTTCATTAGTAATTTTTAAAATGCCAGTAAAATGCCCATGATATGTGATATTTTCCTCATCAAATTGTCAAAAAATAAAAAGACGTAATATCCACTGTCGAGGAGAGTTTGGATATAGGCTGACACTGTCATAGGTTGTGTTCCTCCAGAAGATTTTATCACACTACTCAGGATGGCGTGCAATTTAAAACTTATGAATTGTTTATTTCTGGAATTTTCCATTTAATATTTTTGGACTGCAGTTGACTGTGGAACCATGGAAAGCAAAACTGCGGATAAGGGGGACTACTGTATTTTTATTTTCAAAGAGATTATTTAAACAACGATGAATTTATAATAGGTAAAATTTGGGGGGAGGTAAGGGGTTCGGGCGGGGGGCGGGGCAGGGGCGGTGGCAGTGAGGGGTGGGAATGCACTTCAGGAGCCTGCAGTGAGCAGTGAATGCCAGATCACAATGCTGTGGGGTATGGCTGGCCTTATTTTATTTACCCCAGGCCTCCCTTCTTTCCTCACTTCTTTGTGCCTCTGTCTATAAGACCTTCACCCCGATACCTGTATATTCCTTTTTCTTCCACTCATTAATTCATAGCAAGTATAATAGGAATTAGACCTTGGGGACACAATAGGTTTTAAAAAGTTTCTTCAAAGTGCCAGTTTCTTGCAAAAGGAACTATAAAAAGTTGTGTTTTGGAAGTTAAAAATGTATTTGGTTAGCTGTTTTTTTTTTTCGAAATTGACTTATTCTTATAGAATTCTTTCATTTAAAAAACCGCCAAACTTGTCGAGATTGCTAAGAAGTTCAACAGTAGGCTTTATAGCAAACCATCATAGAATTTCTGTATATATGTGAAAGAAAAAATTGTTTTCTTTGAAGAGAGAGAAATGGCTCTGTGATTCAAGGGCTGAGCAGCATATTTCCTTCAGGTTCAGAGTTGCAGTAATCATACTTATTTAGTTCATGGCATTTGCCTATGAACAAATGTGAGGCCTCTTTTTTATTTTCCTCCATCTCCAATTTCTAATCATTCCATTTGCCCCCTCGCATGAACACCTATGAATATATGTATATGTGTTTTGTAAAATATTCAGTGTTATTTAGTGTGTATATTTTTAATTTGCTTAAATGGTATTCGTGCAATAGATCTTATTGTTTCTTCTTCTGTGTTCACTACTGTTTAAAAAATCTTGTGTTCACTACTTTTGTGTTCACTACTGTTTAAAAAATCTTTTCATGTTTCTGTGTGTATCTCCACCTCAGTGCTTCTGATTGCTTTATAGTATTTCATGGAATTTACTTATCCGTTTTCTAGTGATGCCTTCAGGTACACTTACAAACAATGCTCCATATATCAAACATGCTCCCTTACAGAACAGTGTGTGAATTTGTCCCAAATACATACCCAGGAGCTGTGTAGCTGAGTCATAGAAATGGCATTACCTATGAAAACTTAACACATGTGATTGCTCTGTGGAGTGGCTTACCAGGAATGCATGTGGGTTTCTTTTCTCCATGTTCTTGCTAACAACCTTCTATGTCTTAAGTCTTATATTTAATCCATTTTATATTATCGCACTGGAAAAATTAAAAAGTTGATTAATATTTCACAGAAGGGCCAAATTTTTATTATGACAACTAGAGTTTTAAAATTTACAGTGAGGTTATTGAAGTAAGATTGAAATGCATGTTGAAGTTCAAAGTGTTGCATGATAATGTCCAGGTTTTGCAGTTACGAGGGCAGGGACATATCATGTTGACTTGCCCAGAAACCTGATCTTGTCAGTGTCCAGAGTCAATCATATTTAGGTAGTCTGACTCATGTTAAGTACCTTCACTAGTGACCAAAGTTAATTAGAATGCCAATAGACTAATTCATGAGAAAATAAAATTGTCAAGCCTCCTGGCCATTTCATTTGGCCAGTTTTTGTCTCTAGGGAATAAAGTATAATTAGAAGAGGTAGCTTGGTGAGTTTTAATCAGGGCAACAGGAAATACTCTATGATTCAGACATTTAATGGTGTCAAGCTATCAAAGCTTGATGGCGTTTACCTATTTTCTAAGTCAGATGTTTTAACAATCTTGGACCTGTGAGATTTGTAGCAGTGTTTATTAAGTGATGATAATCTATCCATGTCTTTTATTTGATTTTTTCTATTTTTTATAAAGGGGCTTTCTGTTATGATACACATAAATTATTGCCCTTATACCTAAGCTATTTAGATCAACTGAACTATTTGAAAGGGAATTAGTCGCACTGTTAGATTGAGGCAATAGGCATTATAATTGTTTTATGGGACTTTGCTATTGAGTTTTTAGAAATAATTTTGTAGGACTGTAGACTAGATATGAACAGGGTTTATTTTAAAGCATATACATTTTAAATTAAATTTAGCATTAAAGAATATTCTGTAGTTTTCTTCCTTCACTAGGCCTTTCTTTATATTTCTAATGGGAACTCAGCTTCATTTTTTTTTTTAAATAAAAGAAGCCAGTGGGAATATTATTTCATTTATAAGAATTTTTTGTAGAATAGCTGTTTTATTGGTTAAATCTTGATATCTTCATCATTACTTTTATTTTTTGCTTCACTTTTATGAATTCTTTTAGGTTATCTGGATCTTGAAATAGGCCCACAGCCAGATAATAAGAATTTTAATTAGCCCAAAAAATCCTTGAAAGATTTTTTTTATTGTTTACCTCTTTGTATGGTACTACTTATGGAATTAATTTGAATTTAACTGATACTGAGCATGGATAGTTAGAAATCCAACTTTGGGGCTTAAGTTTCATACTTCAGTTTTTATTTTTCAAAAGCTGTGAGATTATGATCTTTTTCTCATTGTTTAAATTAGAAAAGGCAGATGAAATTTTGGTTTTCATCTGAACTGAACATCTTCTATTAGAATTCCAATTATTAGAATTATATTGGAAAAACATTTTTTTTTAGTTATTAGCTAGCTGAACTTTTTATTGCTAATGCAGAATAAAAGTAGGTTAAAGTATATTTCCTTTTTAAAAATTTTTAAATGAAAAATGTCATGATTACAAATAGTAATGGTAGAAATTATGCATTTTTATCAGGATGCTTGCAGTTTATTATTAGAGGTATAGTCATGTGTGTGTGTGTACAGAGACTTAGAAGTAAATATTTCCCATTTTAAGAATAAAGGAACTTTATGGTTTTCATAATAATAATACTAAATATAAGTATTTCAGTTAAAAATTGTGCAAACAGCAGCCCTGGGAAATGCAGACTACTGAATATTTATATCATGGGAGAATACTGCCACCTTGAGTATATGGGATGCTATTTTATGTCTTCATTTTCTTTTGTTATGCCAGTTGATACATTGTGTTTTTTGGTACTGTGTTCAGATGTATAAATGTCTAAAGATGTTTTTTGTTTTGTTGTTTTTTATGTAGTAAAATCAAGCCAAATTCTCTTTTTTCTTACCAGGAGGAGGGATCTTGAATTTTGAAGACATTGAATTTGATGTAGTTAGCTTTAAGAATTGGAAAGTCTGAGACATCAATCAGGTTAATTGATATCTGATGTTAGTTGAAAATTGAATCCTTTTATTTGAATCTTATGGATGATAGATGATTCTTTTATCATTCTTCACTTCGGGATCATTCTGAATAACAGAATTCATTATATTATAGGTAAAGGAAGTATAGGGCACTGGGCTTTACCGACACAATCCTATTCCTTGATTTTTGAATGTTTTCCTTTTAGGTCAAGTGCAGAGGAATGACTAATAATGACATGTAATAGTGTTCTGAAAAATATTAATGTGATGAAAAAAGAATTCCTTTAAATCATTTTGGTTACCTGGAGGCATGACTTAGTGGATTTTCAGGTATTTCTTCTGTGAAGAGGAAGAATCATGAGACTGGGAGTTCGCTTTCTGATGCTCCCAATTAGCTTAGCTGTGTAATCATGAGCACAAGTTTCTTCATCTGAAAAATGAGCAGTTTAACTGGGTGGTTTCTAAAGACATTTTTAGCTTTAAAATTCTATGACCGTGTAAACTTTTACTCTAATTTTTAAAATGTTAATGCTATAATGCCCTTCGATGTACTCATACTCTTCTATATAAGAAGTTATTTTAAAATTTAATGTAATCACATAGTTGTGTTTAACTGTCATAGAATATATAGTAATTCGAGGGGATACATGTGTACAAACGTTTTAAACCAGAAGCCTAGGAAATTTGCCTACTTTTTAACACATAGGGTGCTTCAGGATTGGTTTTGGAGTAACCTAGATTTTAATTGTATACTGTTTAAGCAACATAACATTTTTGGGGGGAGTACAAATGCATTGAAAATGACTACATTTCAACTTCTGGGAAGGCTCCAAAAGTTTGTATAAATATGATAAAGCCCATATCATAGGCAGAATTTTCAGATTGAGATGAAAAGAGAGAAAAAGGTACCTTAGCCTACAGTTAAAAACTTAGAAGTTCTTTAGGATATTACCCAACTGAAAATTTAAGGCCAAAGATTCTTCAGTATGTAAATTTCTTCATTTTTTAGTGTACAGTAGCAGATATTTCCTGCTTATTTTAATTCATTTTTCTCCTGAAGTGTGCTAAGAGTGAACATATGTAAACAGGTTTAGCTTTTTACTTTAAGACTATCTGAGAATAATTTTTTAAAATTCTAAGCATAATTTAGAGGAAAATGATTCTTATTGTTAAGCTATATAAACATGCTAAATTCGACATCTATACTGAAATAATTTCCCAGTGCCTCGTGGTAGTAATACCAAAACAAAATAACTGTATTGTTATTTTTGCATTTATTTTATGTAATGCCAAACTGTTTCATAGAGTACAGACTTCATGACAAATGTTTACATTCACT
Organism: Pteropus vampyrus; assembly: GCF_000151845.1. Lineage (NCBI taxonomy): Eukaryota > Metazoa > Chordata > Mammalia > Chiroptera > Pteropodidae > Pteropus > Pteropus vampyrus. Next base: position 13,452,395 of record NW_011888783.1, on the reverse strand, counting down.
AACTAATAAAATGCATTTCACATGCAAAAACTTATGTACATATTATAAAACACTAAGTAAAAATATTAATTAAAATGTACATATTACCCTTCTAATGTTAATTATGGAAGTATAATAAAAATAAAATATTAAGTAAACTACACATCATAAAAGTATAAGAGAACATAATCATGAAAAGAGCAAAGTGGACGATAGCCTAATTTGTTTTTAGAAAGCACAATCTTAAGAAAATGAGTATGTCGGTGGTGACATCAGTCATATGGTTTTACTGTAGAGATTTTTTTCAAAAGGTTTCTTCCAAAACCTTGCTCAACAGTAAGGTAGGAATGTGAAATTAGAAGAAAATATTGGGCAGTAGTTTCTAACAGGCTCACCTACAAATCTAATCTCTGGATTGATACTCAAGACATTTTTGAAGTTTGTTTTTATATAGGGACTATAATTTTTATTGATAGCAAACTGTAATTTTAGAGAGAGTGTTCCTAGTTTTTTTCTTTATTTTATATGTAGGTGGAGATTTCAATACACAATAACCTGTATTTGGTTCATTTGTATTGTGTTAGTGTTACACTTGTTTGAAAAGTCTTTGATCTCGATGGAGAGTTATGATTGCAATAAAAAATTTGTCAATTGTCATTTTCTTCCTTGAGAACTATAGAGAATTAGAATGCTTTCTAATGAATATGTACATCTTTGATTACTTTGAAGTTTTTTTAAAAATTGAGTTATAATTGACATGTAACATTATTTTAGTTTCAGGTGTACAATGTAATGATTCAATATTTGTATATATTGTAAAATCATCACAATAAGCCTAGTTAACATCCATTACCACACAGTTACAAATTTTTTTCATGTGATGTATTTTGAAATTTTAATGTAGTAAATAACTTTATGTATAGAGAAGATTTTGCATTAAGAAGATTCACCATCTCTTTATTTCAGTAACCAATATATATTACAGCACCATGCCAAAGCATGTAATAAAATCTTATGCAACACTGAAAGGTTGTTGCTTATTGCATTTGCCACAGGCCCAGACCTCTCCTTATGCAATGTGCAAAAATGAATGAGTACATTATTGATTTTGATGAAAATGATTTTTAAAACAATGAAATACTAGCATTTTGGAAATAAAAATACCATACTGTTTTACAATACTGAAACTGGTATCGTCATCAGTTGTTATGTTAATGTTAAAGTACAGGTCAAGGTAGAGATTGGTCGTTACATGGATGTTGTAGGATTTAAATGTTTGTATACCCAACACTCAGATTTTTAATCTACTTTATTAAAAGCATCTAATACTACTGGTGTCATTACTAGTGAACATTCTTTGTAAATTGTTTTTTTCATCATAGCAGAAGATTAATTCTCCATGTTGATTATTTTATAATTTGGTTATAATTTCATTGAGGACCTGGGAGGAGGCAAACCCTGCTTTTACCTAGTTTGCCATTTTCCTCCAGGATGAGAAGATCAATAATTGTATTTTTCTAATATATGCAAAAATTTGTTTCCTGTTTAAGTGAATTTAATTGCAAAAAATTTTAGACTGTCCTGTAATGTAAACTCAATAACATGTAAAAAGTAAGCATATTTTACTCTCAGCATATTTTTCTTTTTGTTCTTTTTTTTTCCTTTGAATGCATTAAATTTAGTGGTTGTAGCTCTTTGTGAAGCAGGTGCTGCCCATTAGAGTAATTCTATACTTGGAAATATTAATACATAGACATTTTGGTGTGTATTCATTTTATTTAAACAAACATTAGTGGGATGCGATCTTTAAGTGATTGTGAAAGTTAATAGTAAATAATATACTGTTCAGTTTTGAGATGTTTAGCATAGATCTCATTTATATATTTTTTTCTTATTATTAGGCAAGAAGTTATGAAATGGAATGGATGGGGATATAATGATTCCAAGTTCTTCTTCAATAAGAAAGGTCAAGTTGAATTGACCGGGAAAAGGTAACTGTGGTTTGTTTATTCTTTCTTTTGTTCCTTTTTTCTCTTTTTTTGTATGAAAAATTTTAAACATAAATAACAAACATAACATGTTCAATAATAGACATACATAAAAATAGAATAATATAATGACTTCTCTCAATTTAAAAGTGTTTTACCATAATTGCTTCTTTTTTCTGTAGTATTTCAAATTCTGACATTTTTGTGCCACTTCTAAATATTTACATATGTATCCCTTAAAAAAATGAGGACTTAATATGACCAATTGTATAATACCATTATCATTCTCCTTAAAATAACAGAAATTATATATCTGATTATTCAGTCCACATTCACATTTCCCTACTTGACTCAAAAATACGGTTTTTATAGGTAGTTAGTTTGAATCAGGATCCATAAGTTTACAGTCACCCCACCACTCAGCCCCAACACCATTGACTTATTGAAATTAGCCTCATTTTTAAGACTGGGAATTTACATTTGGGTGTAGGTTATTATTGCAGGTAAACAATTTTAGGCAAATATCTATAGTATTTTTAAAATTAGTTTTCTGAGATATTTTAGGGAAGAAGTGATAAAGAAAGATCAATCATTTGTGTGATACCTTTCACATTTCTGAAACGTTTTTGGTAATGTATTGATAAGAATCCCAACGAATATTTGTATTGTTATTGTTTCAGATGCAGACAGTTGTAAAATATGTTCTTAGTTGATTTTAACCAACATTAACCTTGCCAAAGCTGGTGTTTTGGGTTTGTCTATTAAATTTTGATATAATTTTTGAAAGGATAGTGAGTATAAATATGTAATGTTTGAATGTTGACTCAAAAGTAAATTAAAAAGTGAGGCTAGATTAAAAAGTTGGATCAAATATATTATGAATAATTTCTAGTATTGTACAACTCAGTGTATGTTGGGCATATATGCTTAGGTTAATATTGAAATACCAGCAAGAAAAGTTTTATTTCTTTGTAGAAATTCTTCTTCGCAACATAATTATTCTATTTTTCTAACTTAAAAATAGAAAATGTACCTGAAACAAAACCTCAAGTAGTAATTAAGAACTAATTTTAATGAAGATGTGAAGATGTACATTTAACACATTTTTTAATAGGAAAAATAAATATCATCTGCATTCTCACTCCCATTCTTATTTGTGACTGGGCAGCATGTTGGTGGAGGCTTAGTTGAGAAATTATAATTCAGGTAGAAGGAATTTCTGACTAAAATTACATTTACCAGTCTTCTAAATGTCTAATACAGTAGGAACTTATCTATGTAGAGATTGGCTTTGCAAAATCTTCTGGGGTGAAAAAGTGAATCTTCTGAACTTAGAAAACCAATTTCCTCTCCTCTCAGACAGTCTTCAATTCTTTCTTTGGATGTCAGAGGTATAGAATCTTCATTTTATGGGAGGGAAGGGTCAGATAGTCAACTTGTATTTCAGCACAGTGCCACTGAAAGCATGAGACATCTATAGTCTTCTGTAGAGTACTGTAGGCTATGTACTGGTTTATGTTAGAAGTGTATGTGTGTGAAATGAATGATTAGTTACAGAAAATAGCACAAATAATTGTACTTTAGTGGTTTCATGAGTGCAGAATCTGGTTCTTATTTTGGGTGTTCTGGCACTTGAGACACATGTGCCACACACATAAGATACTTATTTTAAAAAATTTAGAACCCCAGTGTATTAATTTATGATTAGACTATTCCTTTTTCAGTATATAGACTACTTGTTAATGCCCTTCCTGATATTAAGACATGTAGAAAGCAAAATTGGAAGAATGCCACTGCTGCCACTCTATCCAGAATGAATTCTTTAAAGGCCTAATTTCTTTGCATGATTGACTCTTGAGTTCGAGTCCAGTAGGAAAGATGGGAAAAGAACAGGATACATCTGACTGGCACAGTCTACAAGGGAGACCAAGAAAGTGGATGTTGATTTAGCGGAGGGCAACCTTTGGTTCCCACTAAGACTCATCCAGAGGGTAATTCTCCAAACACAGGAATGGAATTTAGATGCTCTATGATTAAATATATACATAATATATACATATATACATAATGGAATTTAGATGCTCTATGATTAAATATATACATAATATACATAAACAATTTAATAACTGAAAACTAAATATTAACTAAATAATATTCATTTCCCATTTTGGTGCTTCCAAAATGGGAAGCACCATTACCTTGTCACAGGATAAACTGGATTGAATTGGACCATAGCTTTCTCTATATCTAGTCTAGTTTCCTAGGTGTAATGGTTGAATTAGTAGATGTCTCTGTTTTTTCATGAGAAAACATTTACAAACATTGTTTAAGATAATAACAGCTATTATTTATTGAGTGCCTACTGAATTATTTTAAAATAACCCTTAGATGGATAGTGGTATTTTCTTCAAAATAATTAGGAGATTGAAGATAAGAGAAGTTAAATAGCTTAAATCAGGCCACCTGTTCAGTGGGAAATTGGGATTAAAAACCAAGTGTTTTTAAGATTCATTCTTGGGCTGTTTCTTTTATGCTGTGCTCATGAGATATTTCTGCAGATCACTATACTCACCCATTATATCAATCTTATTCTCTTTCCAAATTCTGGAAGCACTTCTACACTCTGTACAACAGCACAGTAGAGTTAGTCATATTGTAAATAGTTATCCTATGGCAAAAATTTTTATTGTTCCAGTGAAAGACAAAGGACAGAAGCCTAAGAAGGTTGTGGTATTCCCAAAAGAGAAAATGGAATTTATGACTAGAAAGGATGAGTACAAGAAAATATTGATTTGGCTGAACAATATTAATTTACCCTTTAATGTTAATACTAGATTATAAGGACAATTTTTGAAATTTTTTGTAAAGACCTTTTATTCTGGCTTTGTAGTGGACTGAATACAGACCCTTTGCCCTCTATAAACACATAGAAAACATGGATAAAATACCGGAAGAAAGAACTATAACAGCCGGAAAGAAAGGGAAATCTTTAAATGCCAGAAACTAAGAATGACTCTCAATGAAAATTTATGGGGGTTCCCTTATTTCTGATCCAAAGAACATTGAAAAGGTAGGAAATTTTTATAAGGAAATGTGATTAAAGGTTTGTATATATTTTTGGGAGGACAACTTTGACATTTCAAACCTAGCCATTAAATTAGAAGCAATTGTTATAAGCTATTATAGATCTTAGAGGAAAATCAGAAGTTTAGTCTATCTTCTGAACAGATTTGTCATTTGTCAGTTTATAAATCTCTAGATCTATAATCTTATCACTCTTATTCCCTCCAAATATAGATGAATTTAGTCCTAGTTTTAAGCAGCAGATGACAGTATTTCAAAGTTAATGCTATAGATTTCTATAAACTAAAATTTTTGAAAAGTGTCATTATTTTGACTTTAAAGGTATCATACAGTATCGATGCTTACAAAGCACAAGTTAGTGTTTAAATGGAAAGAAATTGTTTGGATTTGCTGCACTTTGTGTTTTCAGTGGTGTAATTTTTCATTCAATTTTTATCTTCAGTTATAAAAAGGCTATCAAATTGCCTTTCATTTGTGGAACTCACCCTGAAGATAGATGGTTGCATATACTGATATTTTGCTACCTCTGTACACTGCCCCCAGAGTATCACTTTGTCTTTGGTCATCGTGAATCCTGATGTGTACTTCCTTGGATATTTATGTCCACAGGTGATTTCATTGGTCTTGAAAGCTTATTCTGACTCTATATCTTTTGCAGTACAGTCTACCTTGGTTCTGAGGAAAAGTGGTAATTTGATCTCACTTTATATTTACAAAAAGACCGTTTCTTAAAGTTCTCAAACTAATCTTCGGTCATAGAAAAGATCTATTTAGTAGTCACTCTGTTTCAACAATTGGTATAGGCACTTGGCTTTCCTCTTAACGCATTCCTGATAAAAGTTTTATGTTTCCTGCTAGAAATTAAATTAAATATCTTTGAAGCTTTGACTAAAGTGGGTTGTAAGTTTCTTAAGAATAGGAGTCTTATTATATAATACCAATTCATTGTGTCCTGCAATGCAGGGTATAAATGCTTGTTTGTAGTTCTAGATGTAAATCCAAAGTATCTAACTATAATAATCAAGTCATTATGTAGCTGTTTTTTAAATACTTCTGATTCCTTTAACTTTTCTTAGATTCTTTCTTTTCTGTCCATTTACTTCTTTGACTTAAAAATTTTCACTTTTACTTTATGAGATTTTTGGAGCCCTTAGCAGTATGCTAGTCTTTATGATTGTTAAATAGGCTTCCTTTCCTGTTTTTCAAATCCCAGGACATTAGATGTAAGAAAAAGTACAATTGAAAAGCTTCCATTCTGACATGGAACTCTTTTTGAATTGTATAAGTTTTGTCTTGAAATTGTAAATAATGGAGCAAAGTCTTAAATCCAAGCTTCTGCCAAGCATGATATTTCTACAAAATCTGAAATATTGTGCATTCAGATGTAGAGATATATTGTGTTTATCTTAGTGGTAGAAAGTAGTGTTAAATTTTACACATGACAGTAATACAAGCATGATATCTGTTCAAGTATCTTGAAGGTGGTCACCTTTTTATTTTATGGATGTTATTTGTGAGTTAAGGCATTCACAAAGATCTGAATATGATTCTGTCATGAATATCAAAGGTCAGCTATTTTTATAGAGACTCAAAGTAATTGTACAGTTAAAATATAAGGGCCCAGCATCAAAATATAATAGTTCCAAATTGGTCTTTTTGTAGGACATGATTAACACATAGTAGCATATATGTTGTAACCAACTTCCCATAATTTATACTTTTACCTTAGCTAAAATGAAGAACATTTTATATGCCGAATGACTAACTGTCTTTAGTTGTTTTAGCTATGAGTCCCCTACTTTCATTTCAATTTCTTTAGATTTACCAAAAAGGTATTGTTATATGATACTTTAGTTTGATTTTTAGGCCTAGTGATTTTAATATTAAAAAAAGAACTTGTTTGATTCAAACACTATTTTTTTTTCTTTCCATTATCATTTTTGTTTTGCTAATTTTTATGTAAAGATTGGTTTAAGAAGTTTAGAATTTTTGCTACATAATATGAAGTTAAATTAACACAAGGAATGACATCTAGTCAGCCCATGTTGTGTAACTGTTAAAATTATTTCCAATTAAAAATTCCTTTGGATAGGGCCCAACTCCGGCTCTTTTAATATTGAGTGCTGCATTATTATAAATATTTAATTTTAGTGCAGAATTTATATATTATCCAGTGGCTTTTTTGGTAGTGGGCATCTTTGGGAAATCAAAGTAATCTTTTTGAGGCTAATCGCTAAAAACTTTTGCAGTTATTCAAGCTCTGATGAAATGAGTGAGAAATAATCTTGAGCAAAGGTATCATACTTTGAACATTTTAAGTAGCTTGCATATAGATGTTAAGACCAATTTATAGTCTGTTCTGATTTCTTTTCTATATTGGTTTAATTGTTATTCGATCTGGAATAAATAATGACTACTAGAATATCTCTTCTCCATTTAAACACACACAACAACAAAAATAGTTATAGGATTTAAACTACTGTCTTGGGAAAAAATTAATTTAATCTTACTTCATACCAAGTACAGAGATCAATTCCAGATAGATTATAGACCTAAATGTATAAGCTAAAATTATAAAACTGCTAGAAGAATATACAGAATGTCTTTCTGAATTTGAGGTAGACAAAGCAGAGAACAAAAAGTATTAACTATAAGGGAAAAAGTGAATCAATTAGACAACATTAAAATATAGAACTTCTTTTCATCAAGACTCTTTTAAAAGAGTAAAGACAAATCACAGAGTAAGAGAAAATTTTAGTACATACATTCTTGATTCCAAATATATAAAGAATTTTTATACATCAATGAGAAAACAGTAATAACCCAATAGGAAAATGAGCAAAAGATTAACTGACATTGAAAACAGAAGATATCCAAATATACAATAGCTATATGAGTAGAAGCTCAATCCCATAGGTAATTGGTGAAATTCAAATTGTTAAGAGATCGCCAATAGAATGTCTCACATTAAAAAGAACTACAACATCAAGTGTGGGGAGGATGTGGAACAAGCAGAACTCTTTATACATTGCTAGTGGTAAACATGTTGGAATACTGTCTACCAGCATCTTCTAAAATTAAACATATGCATAGACTATGGCCTGGAAATTATACCTATATACTCATCAGAAACATGCAGTACATTCTTCAGAAAAGAGTTCAAAACTGTTCCTGCATGCACTAAAAATTGTAAACAACTCAACTGTCAACGAAACAGTGGATAAAGAAATTGTGTACTCACACAATGGAATTAAGCCACGGAAATGAACGCACTGCAAGTATATGTAACAATATAGATGAACCTCATAAACATTGAGCAAAAGAAAGCAGACACAAGAGAGTATATTTTGTAGGATTTTATTTATATAAAGTTCACAGTCAAAATTACCCTGTAATGTTAATAGGATAGTGGTTCCTTTGGTGTGAAGAAAGGAGGTAGTGCCTGGAAAGGGGCATCGATATTGTGTGTGGAGGGATATTTCTGGGGGTGCTGGTAATATTCTATTTCTAGGTCTAAAAACGGATTACATGGAAGGTTTACTTTGTAAAAATTCATTCAGCTACAGACTTATTTATCTTTGGTATGTATGTTATATTTCAGTATTTTGTAAGTAAAATATTTATAAAATCAAAAATGAAACAGCTATAATGTAGTATCATAACTTTATTTGGCTGTCCTATCATCATTTTTGGTAGCGGGTAGAGAATGTGCAAGAACATTATAGTGAAAAGCAATTTCAGATATAGCTACTATGATTTTATAAATATCACTCATAAAGATTTTCGATTAATGATCTCATTTAGAACAGTGGTAAGGGGAGAATCAGACTAGAGGTAGCATCATATAGTGGTTAAGAGGACAGACTGAAGCCTTACTTATTACCTGGTTAAGATCCTGGGTTTGTGACTCACTAGCTCTGTGACCTTAAGCAAGTTTCTTAACTTACTTAATTTCTTAAGTTATTTAACATCTCTGTGCCTTAGCTTCCTCATTTATAAAAAGGGGGTAAATAGTACCAACGTCATAACATCATTATAAGTTAATATACCTAAAACACTTAGAACAGTGCCTGGCACATGTTAATGCAATATGTTTACTTAAGAAAAAAGTACCATTTTAAAGTACCATTTTAAAACATTTAAATTTTGTTCTAATGTTTTCAGAGAGCTGTTACATTACTGCTAATACTAACATTAGATTATGATGTTTGCATATTAGCCTTCTTCACTACACTAATCTAGGGTAGGATACTTCTTTTATGTCTTATTGCTGTTTAATATTTTGCCACCTCTGAGAATTATTTATAAAACTGAAAAGTTGGACCTCTAAGCACTTGAGTTTTCTGCATTAATCTCTTCTCATATATATAAAATTTGTATATGAAATAATGTTGATGTTTCATATAAACTATATATAAGTAGAGATTGGGATGAAAGATGTAGGAACAAATATAGTTTTTTCATAGTATACCCACCGTAGTGCTCATGTGTATGTTTTAAATGTATTGTACTACTTAATGTAAAATCTAAGAACCTGTTAAGTCTACAGGTTTATTTTCTATTCCTTGTTCTTATTATAGTTGTCACATTGTAAACTTCATAATACAATGTTATAATCGTTAAGTCATATATATTTTAAAGAAATTAAGAAAAGAAGTCATTTATATTTACCTACGTATTTACTCTTTCTGATATTATTTATTCTATCTTGAAGATTTGAGTTTACATTTTAGCGTTTTATCTCCCCTCAGCCTATAGAAATTACTTTAGCATTTCTTGTAGTGTAGGTCTGCTAGCACTAAGTTCTAAGAGTAGTTTTCATCTGAAAATGTCTTTATTCACTTACGTTTTGAAGGATATTTTCACTGGATGTAGATTTCTAGACCGACATTATTTTCCCATTCAGCACCTTAAAAATGTTCATTAGCTTCCTGACTTCACCGTTTCTGATGAGAAGTCAGTCATAATTTTTATTGCTAACACATTGTATGTCATGTATCATTTTTCTATAGATTCTTTTAAGATTTCTTTTCCCTCTCTCTTTCTCTAATTGCAATTTGATTACGTTGTGCCTAGTGTGAGTTTCTTTGCATTTATCTTCTTTGAGTTCTCTGACCTTCTTGAATTTGTAAATTTTTGTCTTTCATCAAATTTGGAACTTTCAGCTATTATTTCCTCAAATTCTTTTTAAATTCTTGTTTTTTTCCTCCTCTTCTTGGGAATCCATTTATATGTATGGTATTTTGTTATTGTTCCATAGGTCCCTGAAGCTCTAATTTTTTCAATCTTTTTCTGTATTCTTCAGATTGTAGATATTTTATTGCTCTGTTAATACTGACATCTCCAATCTTCTCTTAAGTTATTTCAACTAATTTTTATTTCAGAGTTTTGATTATAGAATTTCTGTTTTGTTTTTATAGCTTTTATTTCTCTGCTGAGATTTCTTTTTAGTTACTCACTGGGAATATATTTTCCTCTTTTAGCATAGTTATAGTTGCTTTAAAATCCTTGTGAGTTATTTGCAGTATCTTGGGGTAAGTTCCTATTAATTACCCTTTCTCTTGATTATAGATCACACTTTCTTGTTTGTTCATGTCTAGTAATTTTGGAGTATGTCTTGGACATTGTTAATGATGTGTTGTAGAGACTCGATTCTGAAAAGGCTTTTTTTTCCCATCAAGCAATTAATTTGACTGATTTCAAACTCCCCTTTTCTCTCTTTGGTGACAAGCACCTGAGTTATCTGTTTAGTTCTTTTAGCTTAGTGTCTGCTCCATTGATGTGTAATTCAAGGTCAGCCAGACATTTGGACATATTTATACATAGGTCCCTCTCTGACTCTCTCCTTTTCCGTGATTTCCTTGTACTCTTTCCAGGTGCTATGCTTGCTGTAAACACTGTCCTGTGGTTCTTCAAGCCAGGAAGACTGTAGGTTTTCCACATTTTTGTGTTTTTTTTTGTGGTACCGGCTGAGGTTTTCCTTCAGGCTAAAACCTGTTTTAAAAAACAACGCTAAAAACTCATGTAGTGCTGTTTCCTTCTTCCAAGTATAGCACACTTCCTTTTTGCTTGCTTTTGTTCTGCCTGTACTGCCCTCAGATAATTGGGATTTGTTTGTTTTGTTTTGTTTATGTCCAGAGTTTATAATTGTATGTTAGAGGGTTGGTTTGATAGGAGCAGAATTACTAGAAGCAGAATCTTTAAGATTTAAATTTAAATGAAAATACCTTATTCTAATGTTTTACCTTCTTTGTACCTTAGGTACCCTCTTAGTGGCATGACTTTACCATCTTTTAAAGAATGGATTCAAAATACTCTTGGAGTAAGTCTGGAGCATAAAACTACCTCTAAAGTAAGTAAAAAGAATGATTATAACATGCTTACCTGTGTCTGTATATATGCGTTTAATCCCAAATTAGATTTATCTTTGTGATTGATCATGGGTTTTTTTTCGTTAAGTTTAGTGTTTATATTGGTCTTATTAGGGTATAGTTTCACTTTTCTGAAAGTGGGATTAGGAAACTTTAAACTGTATGCATATCAAATTAATGAAATTGTTAGTATTTCTTTATGATTTTATATTTATTTTTATGACATGGTATTCTGCATGTTCCTCTAACTGTATCTAAGTTTCATAAGTTCCACAGGGGCTATGGCTAAAACTATATTTTCCACTGTATCCAACATGTTATTAAGGACTGTAGGTATTCATTGAGTACTTGTTTGGTTTATTTATAAATCCCCAGTTACGTTTTATTCTAATAATTAAATTAGGCTAAGCAACTAATTCTCACCTCCCCAAACCAAATTCTTTTAATTTTTCTTAAAAGATCTCTTTTTTCATCTCCTTAATTCTCTCTTCCTTGACTATTTATAATTACTTTTTTTTTTGACATGGATGATGATGTCTACATACTATATTCAGAAATTTCACTAGTTTTATATGCACTTCTTTTTTCTGTTTTTGAGCCCTTTTCAATTTTCAATAACTTAACAAAATAGTAATCTGTATGTTTTGTTGGGGTTCTTTTGGTTATTTCTTTTCACTATAGGGTAGATTCCCTGAGGTCAAGATTTTTTTCCTGTTTAATTCATTGCTGTCTCCCTAGGGCCTAAAAAATGCCTGGCTTTTACTACACACTAAGTAAATATTTATCATATAAATATATAATAATCTTGCAGGAGATTGGTTTCAGAACACCGCTTGGATACCAAAATCTGTGGATGTTCAAGCCCCTTATATAAAATGGTGTAATATTTGCATATAGCCTATTTTTGCATATAAGCTACAGCAGGGTATACCTACATATCACGTCATTTGTGTGGATTCAGTGTAGTGCTTAGCATGTGACAAATTAAAGTTTTGTATTTTGGAACTTTCTGGGACTTGTAAAAAATATATTTTTCAATTCGCCATTGGTTGAATCTGCAGATGCAAAACCCACAGACACAGAGGGCTGACTATAATTGAATATTGAAAACAGATCTTAATAAGATACTAAAAGGTTATGTAATATTTTTTTTTACATATCTTGTATTTTCTTTTTTCCAAATACTATATCATGGTTATTCTTTTTTTTCATGGCAGATTTGATTTGGGCAGCCATTTATAGATCTCTTTCTGTATGTTAGGTGATGTTAGGTGCTTTTCACAAAAAATTACCACATTTAACCTTCTTTCCTTATGGCAGCTATGTAAATTTGGTGGTGATAATTTCATTTAACAGATGCAGCAGCCAAAGGTCATAGAAGTTGAATTACTTCCCCAATGTCACATATCTTTAAAGTTAAAGATTTATTTTTCAAGTTACCTGTTCGTTGAAATTATATAATAAGTTTATAATTATGTTGTAAGTTTTAAAGCATTCCTGTGAAACGGGTTTATTACTCATATTGTGAAGCTTTTTGCTATTCATTTAAAAATAATAATTGAACCGTAGAAGACATACAAATGGCCAACAAATATATTAAAAGATGTTCAACATCACTAGCTATTAGGGAAATGCAAATCAATACCACAATGAGATACCATCTCACACCTCTTAGAATGGCTATAATCAACAGGACAAGTAATAACAAATGTTGAGAGGATGTGGAGAAAAAGGAACCCTCATACACTGCTGGTGGGACTGCAAATTGGTACAGCCACTATGGAAAACAGTATGGAGGTTCCTCAAAAAACTAAGAATTGATTTACCATATGATCCAGCAATCCCTCTACTGGGTATTTACCCCAAAGACTTGAAAACCCATATCTGAAAAGATATTTGCACATCGATGTTCATAGCAGCATTGTTCACAGTGGCCAGGACATGGAAGCAACCGCCGTGTCCTACGATAGATGATTGGCTAAGGAAGCTATGGTACATATATACAATGGAATATTACTCAGCCATAAGAAGAAATGAAATACTGTCATTTGCGACAGCATGGATGGACCTCGAGATAATCATGCTAAGCGAAATAAGCCAGACAGAAAAAGTTGAAAATCACATGATATCACTTATATATGGGATATAAACCCAAAAGCAGCAAATGAACAGGACAAACAAACAGAGACTCATGGACATGGACTATAGACTAGTGGTTACCAGAGCGTAGAGGGCAGGGGAGGAAGGAGGAGATAGACAGAGTAAAGGGGGTCAAATATGTGGTGACAGAAAGAAATCTAGCTATGGGAGGTGAACACACAGTGTAAATATATATATGTCTTACTGTTAAAGTGTACAGCTGAAACTTACTGGATTTCATCAACCAATGTCACCATAAAAATTAATTTAAAAAATGAAAAACATAATCAAAATATAGGAAGTGATAAATTTTTATCTACATGTGAAATGAAGATAATACAAAAGTCAAGTAGGTTTACCCCAGTCTCCTTAATCTGAAATTGAAGATTTGAGACTTTGCTATCTTGACTGTAGTCTTTAGAAATAAGAAAAGTTGGGCCTTAGAAGCAAAAGAGGAAACAAAAGGCTTCTATAACTTATGTTACAGAATGTGATTAACCAGACCGTTTGTAATTTGCTACTATCAAAAAGTTGGTTTCCATATGTATTATTTGGCATTTTCCTATGTTTCTGTCTTAGTTTGGATATAAAAACATTTTACAGTCACCCTCCCTAACAGAGGTATTCAAAATTTATTTTCTAGAAATAAGTCAAAGAACCCAATTTTATTTTCTAGGCATCCTTAAATCCTAGTGATACACCTCCTTCTATTGTAAATGAAGATTTTCTTCATGAGCTTAAAGAAACTAATATTTCATATTCACAAGAAGCAGATGATCGAGTATTTAGAGCTCATGGTAAGCAATTTTATCTAAGCGCTATTTATTTTTAATTTTTAAGTTTCCTATAATTTAAGATGTTTTGCCTTTTCTTTTTTAAACCACAAAACAGGTCACTGTCTTCATGAGATATTTTTGCTCAGGGAAGGGATATTTCAGCGAATTCCTGATATAGTTTTATGGCCAAGTAAGTTCTTTTTTTCTTTGTATCCTTAAATTATTGTTAAATTAAGTAAATTTAGTATTGGAAATATGTAATTTTTAACATATGAGTTGTAAAAAATATAGATAGCTGTATTTTTAAAGTTTGCTAAAGGTTATATAATTCTTGATCTGATTGTCCTAAATTGTTGGTTTTAAAGATTGACTTTGTTGTTGTTAATTAAGTCTTTATTTTAAATAAACAAACAAATATCATATTAGGAGGTCAGTAGAAATAAATATATTGAGAAATCAGTAGAAAAATGTATCTGGTTAATTTGAAAGCTTAATGAAATTATCAATAACATTATATTCAGATCATTAGTTAAAATAAACTTAATTAAAATAATTGATTACTAATAATAGTGATTTGTTAATCTTAGCTTACAGGCTAAAAAAATATGGTGTTCAGATGGCAAAACAAGTTGTTTAATACGCATATTTTCTTTGATATAAATGATTAAATTTTGAGAATTTTATTCAGGGATTTGGCTTGAGTTAGAGGATGGACAATCTTTCTGCTATTTTACTCTGCTGATGCACTATATATATATATAGTCTTTATACCCATTTCTTCTATCAGAAAATTTAAAGCAGAACAGGTATATTGTTCCTTACTGTTCATAATTACTTTTTTAAAAAGTTCCATTGGTTTTCTGACTTTTTCCCCTTCTGACTCTATAAAAGGAGTATATAGAGTATTTTATTTTTCAGAAAATTGGCTCATTCATGGACTCTCAGTTCTTAGATGAAATCCTAGTATCTGAGTATTGTACCTTAATACGGGGATAGGAGAGAAGTGACATACATAGGAAATCCAAGAGCATATGTAGCTGAGATGAAATTACTTTCCTTATACTTGTGATGTATATTTTTTCTGTGTGCTTGGAATAGTGTGAAATGCCTTTTGTCTCTCTTAGTTTAGTATAGAAATTTAACAGTTCCTGAAAAAAGAAAACATATATTCAAATAGAAGAAATGCTTTTGTTTCGCCTGCCTATTTTTTAGTAGTTTTAGGCTACTTCTCTACCAAGATTTGAGGAAGGTTCATTCCATATTTTATTGGAAAAAATGAAAGCAAAATTAATCAATTTTCATTTCCCATAGGCCACCTAATAAACTATCCTTTGATATATTTTGAATAGAACTTTCTGCTGCTTTTGGGTATTTTCTTTGTGTGTCTGAATATTAAAATGCTAAGAGAATTACTATAATGGGAATATATGTCTTGCTTTAAATAGTCCAAATATTTTTTAAAATTCAGATTTTGGAAACATATGGAGTTAGTTGTTGCACAAAAGTTTCTTTATGCTGTAAAATCCTCTCACAACTTCGACCTTCCAATTTTTTCTTTTTCCATTCCAGTGTCTAATTTAGGCCCTTATTGGCTCATAGCTGTAATTTTGCAGTAGCTTTAAAGGTTCTCATGCCCCAAGTTTCTTGTCCCTCCAAGCCTCCCATACACTATTGACATGAATTTTTCTAAAGTATTCCCTTTGCTGTCTTATTCATACCTCAAGAAACTATATGAATAGTGTATTGGTGCCTAAATCAAGTTTATGATTTTATTCTGTTGAGTCTTCCAGCATGAGGACTTGGAAATAGTTTGTCTCCCAACAGGTTATCAATTCACTGAGGCCTTTATTTAACCTTAATGTAAATTTTTTATTGTTGATAAAGTTCAAGGTTTTTTTTTTGCATGAGGTCGAGTTTTGACACAATGTGGCAATTTGAGACAACATGGTATTCCATAGAGTAAAGGTGGCTGTCTCATCTTGCAGTTTGAATAGATATATACCATATATATTATACACACACACACACACACACACACACACACACACAAACACACACAAACACACACACACATATGTGCTCATGCACATACACATACACATTTCTAGGAAATCTATCATTGTGGATATCTTTAAGTCTGGCTGTAATAAATCTCATTTCTACATGTTGCTTTAATAGGATGTCTAAGGCTTATCTAAGAGTAAGAACTTGTAATTTATATAACTTTTCTGATTTAGAATAATCTTTAAAGCAAGATTCGTCACCAGACAGCTCGACTTTTCATTTAGTTTGTATAAGTAATTAGTGACTCATACAATATATGTTATATGCAGTAAGTATGCTTGTAAAAATAGTTTCCTTTCACAATAACATTTAAAAAATTACATCACATATTCATTTAGTATTTATGTATTATTTGCAGCGATTTAAATGCCAGAACTTTAAGTCTGTGAAAATATATGCTAGGTACTGTTCTAGTTTTTGCAGATAAGCAGTGAACAAGACAAAAAATCCCTGTTCTCAGTTGCCATACAATTTAATTGGGAGAAGGGTAGACACAAAACAATTAACAAGTACATATATAATGTATTGAGTGGTGAGAAGTGCTATAAAGAAAAATAAGACACAGTAAGAAGACAGCAAAATAGGGTAGGTAGTGGGATGAGGGAGTGCTGTGGCAGATAACATGGTCAGGGATAGCTTCTGATTATGCAACAGTCTTAGAAATAGTTTTGTCTTGTTAAAGGTTTTTAACATACATCTTCAGGTATCTTATTTATTATTAAGGAACCTACTGGTATTTAATAAAAATTTTACCACAAAGAATAAACTTTATAAGCTTAATCTAAAACCTTAAAAATGGATTTTCATTAAAATTAGAATGATACAAACGACATATTCTTAGCCTTAAGCAAACCTGAGAAATGATAATTACAACTTTCATAGAACAGTATTTTTATATTCACAAATGGATATTCTTTTGTATATTTTCCTTTGCATCTTTATTTCCTTTTCAGGCCCTTAGTAAGTAATACTCAATTATTCCATGGTTTCCTTATCTCATGTCTCTTTCTTCTTTATGCTATTGCATATTGCATAAGACGATTGATCTTTCTAAATACTCCCTTTGCTGTGTTGTTCACCTCCTTAATGCCCTATTGCTAGTCAGATTGAATCTTAGCACCTCTTGTTTGGTATTTAAAGTCTTCCTCAGTCAAGTTTTTGTTACTTATATAACTTTTACACTAACAAAGGTAGCCTTCAGTTATGTACAATAGTAAGGAATTCATATACGGTATATCATAATATTTTAAAAATTAGTTTAAAAAACAGAATAAAGAATCATCAATGGATACAAAAATCAGTGAAAGTATGATGAAAAACTTGATATCTCCCCACAAGATACTCATTAATTATAGTAATTTTAGAGTGGAGAAACCTAGCAGGTACTGTATAACCATCATGCACATCCAGATATAACACACTGAGAAAGGCACATCACTTCTGTGGAATTGCTGCCAAAATGTATAACCTGAATTTAATCATGAGGAAACATCATACAAACTCAAATCAAGAGACATTCAATGAAATACCACTGTTCTTAAAAAATGTCAAGGTCATGAAATTCAAAGATAGACTGAGGAACTGTCTCAGATTAAAGAAGGCTGAAGAGACATGACAAGTAAATGCAGTGTGTGATTCCGGTCCAGAAAAGTGTACATTAGTGGAACAGTTGGCAAAATTTGAATAAGATCTGTAGGTTAGTTAATAGTATTATATCAGTGTCAATTGCTTGGTTTTAATAATTGAACCATAGTTATGTAAGATGTTAGTATTTGTGGCTGCTGGGTGATGGAAATTTTTGTACCATTTTTGCAACTACTTTGTAAGTACGAAATTATTTCAAAATGAAAAGTTAAAAAAGTAAATACTAAACAGTTGTTTTAATATAGCTATTTCATGTGTTTATGAGTGAATAATTGAAGGGAAAGTTTAGATGCTAAAGAACTTTTAGACATATTTTTCAAGGTTACCCAGATTTTATTCATGTTCCTGTGATTAATTTATTTTCCTTTTTTTTTCCAACAGCATGTCATGATGATGTAGTTAAGATTGTGAATCTAGCATGCAAATATAACCTTTGTATCATACCAATTGGTGGTAGGTATTGTGCCTTTTGAATTTTAATAATATAAATTTGTTTTCTATTTAAAATATTTGTATTTTAAATATTTGTGCCATCCCACTGAAAACAAATATTCTATAATTATGAGAAGGTCATTCTGAAAAGTTGATTTATGCTGCTCCTTTCTGTTTGGAGTAGATCTAGCTAAACTGTTCGAGATGTGATGTACCCTTAATGCATGGCTTCTTTTCCATATGGATCCTCACTGAAGCCATGACTTTAATGCCTAAATAAGAATATGTTCTTATTTCAGTAATTACTTTCTAACCATTATCCTTGTGGAGAGAATATTTTTCAAAGGCTAAATATACCCAACATAAACCTTTGAGGAATGCAATACAGTGTAAATGATCTGATGACCAAATCAACAAAATTTTTTAATACTGGAAACTAACATTATTTTGCATTTTAAGACAAATTTGATCTTTCTTGATCTTTTATTAACCACATTGTTTTAACAACTTATATAAGCCAAAGGAAATTGCCTTCACTGACTGAATTGGCAGTGATGGAATGGAAATGGGACCCCAGCAATTCAGAAGCTCCAGATTCCTTCTTCAGCTGACACTTTCTGTTAAATTCATACAAAAAAGACACTACAGTGCAACTATTAATGAAATATTTTCCTGATTTCAAATGACCGTGACAAACAAATTGTGATTACTGAGCACAGGCATGTTCTTAACTAACAATTCATGGTCTCACCTTGTAAAATTAAGCTGAACCTCATAAATCAGCACCCCCTATAATTCTTAAGCTTGTATCAAGGTGACTTCCACATGTTTTCTGTTCAAAATTTATGGAAGTACCAGTTAGGAATTTATTCTGACATATGATGATGATACAAGTATGGTTAAGAACTAGGAACACTGTATTCTGTATTGGTTTCAGGAAATCATTTTTCCTTTGACAACAAATGTTAATGGAAAACAGGAAAACATTATTTAAGTACATCTATGTATTATTTATTTTACATTAATATCACTTTCACTGAAGAACATACAAATTTGTTTTTGAATATCATAATCTGGGCAGTTTTAACTCTTTTATGTTCTAATTGATTAAAGCCTTTTTGTATAAGAATATAAGATACTATTTTAAGTGATCTATGAATCTCATAATTATGGTAGAAGGGAGATAATGGTGTCTCTAGTTTTTATAGGATGGGTGTTTTTCTCTTTTAAGCTATCTTTCTACAGTAATCATTAGCTTAGAACTTTTCTAATCATGTTTTTGGAGTTTCACAAATTGCTAGGGGCTTCACTTGAGTGAAGGGGATGGAGCCATATCCCATTGCTTTCAGCTCCATAATAGTTCTTCATTTTGGCATGCAGCATGAAATAAAGGTGAGTTTGCTTTTAGTGTGTTAGCATTTACAAATTACATTTTACAAAGTAGAAATAGGTATTACTTTCCTAGCAGGCCTGTCTGTATGCTTTGTATTAGGGCTTTGCCCTAGATATGTAGCTAAAAATAAAATATTTGAGCATAAAGTTGTTGTTTCCTATTTTGGCAGGAGGAACAAGTGTCTCATATGGGCTGATGTGTCCTGCAGATGAGACAAGAACAATTATTTCTTTGGACACTTCACAAATGGTATATGATCATTTAAGATATATTTGAAGATAGCTTTTGGTTTAAAAAAGTTTTTATGGCTCTGTCTTAGTTGTTGTGGAAAAAGAGTGTATTGTCCATTTTGTTTTTAATTAATTTTATCATATTTTATCTTTGTCTTTAGTCTCCAAAAGCTAAGCTCACTCTTACTATAAGGCACATATCTTGGATTCTACCAAATTGACATGTGAAATTGATGATTTAAGAAGCATGGATTGGAATATTGATATAATATATGACTCGATTTGTATTGTTAAAAAAGAAAACAAATAATATTAGTTAAGGTTAATTTGAATCACCAAAACTTACTTGTTTCCCAGATTTTTACCAGTGCTGTTGCATTTTCACTTGTGGAAGAATAGAGGGGCTAGTTTTAATGATAGGATTATTTTTTGAAATTTTGGCTCTTTGAGGTCTAAGAGTTGTACACTGTGGCATGCTAAAGTTTTAATTTGGGTATGAACTTAACTTTCATATAGTCAACAGTATTCTTGGTTACATATTCCTCCATTACAATAAAAAATAATTTTTTGGTAACTTTGAAATTCTTTCAGACACCAAAGTAGAGCGAATAATATACTCATTCTCTAGATTAAATAATTATTAATATTTTGCCATATTGGTTCTTTCTTTTTTCTCTACTTTTTGTAAAGCAAATCTTGATATTATGCTACTTTACACCTAAATGTTTCTGTGTATCTCTTTTTAAAAGGACATTTTCTTACTGTATTATTATCACTCCTGGCAAAGTTAAAAGTAAATCCTTATGTCATTTAATATCTTGTCCACATTCAGATTATCTAGCCATCTCAAAATTATCTTTATTTTATAGTTCATTTGTTCAAATGGGGATTCAGACAAGGCCCATGTTAGCTTTTGGTTGTTTCCCTACGTTTCATTTTATATGAAGCCCTGTTCTCCCTTTTAAATGCTACTGACTTGGAAAACTAGGCTATTTGTAGTGTAGATCATATCATATTTTGAATTTTTCTGTTGCTTCTTCTTGGTGCCATTTAACTCTTCTTCAAGGCTCTGTATGTGTCTAAACCTGAAGTTAGATATAAAATCTAGTTAGATTCTGTCATAGCTTTTAGTATTCTAAGCAGGAGTGTCTCATAGATAATATGTTTTTCTATGTCACATCACATCAGGAGGTACATAATAGCCTGGTTGTCCACTTTTAGTGTTGCTAAAATTGATAAGCAAGTTTAGGTAATAACAGCCTGATTATTCTACTATAAAATTACCCATCAACCTTTGTCCTTATCCAAGATTTTAAGAAAAGGCAGTTTTCTTTGATGATAGCTTAAAAGTAGCCTATTCTGGAATAGGATTTGGAATGTTTTTGAAATTCTGAGTCTTTACCTTACTATATACAGATTTACCTCTGAATCTGTTACTGAATGTGTAAAATGGAGACAGTAATACTGCAGAAGGTTATTGTGAAGATTAAATTTTTCCTCTTCCTCCCTACTCCTCCCCGCTACCATTGTCCATGTCCATGAGTCTCTGTTTGTTTGTCCTGTTCATGTTCACTCCTTTTAACATTCAACTCTTTCAAATATTATAATAGATATGTGGTCCTTATAACTGTCATTTACATTGAAGTCAGTAAGTTATATCTTGCATGACCGTGCACAGTGTACTTCTGATACAGTATGTACAACATATGACTAGAATTAGTTGTGTCAGTTTTCTACTTAAATACACATGGGCAATAGACTAGTGGTTACCAGAAGGAGGGAGGTGGGGGAAGGGGGGAGGTAGACCAGGTAAAAGGAGTCAAATATGTGGTGACAGAAAGAAATCCAACTATGGGAGGTGAACACACAGTGTAAACATATATATGCCTTACTGTTAAAGTGTACAGCTGAAACTTATGGATTTTGTTAACCAATGTCACCATAATAAATGAATGAATGAATGGATGATAATATTAATGAATGAATGAATGATAATACTATTGGCCTTACAAGTTTTTGTTTTATTGTTAACTTTTGTGGGGTAATATATAGTGGATGTAATAGAGTAACCAATACATTTTCCTTAGGTTTCTCTGTGAGTGCCTATAAATGTGTTTTTTCTCTTTGTTTCCTTTAGTTTCTTTGTTCTTCCAAAAGCATGTTTGAAACCCTGGTAGATACAAGGCATATAATTAGCACAAGTATATAATTGCCTCAAAAATCAATCTGCTGATTCTTGTTTTTATTGTAGTTATTGTAGTATAAGATACCATCAGATTACTAAATTCTTTTTATTTTATAATTTAAAACTTCTTTTTGTTTAGCTGCCATGGGACCAAAAGCCTGATTTTGCCATAATTATATTAAAATTACTATTATCTTATTTTGAGAGTACAGTTATAATGATAGTTTTATATAACATAGAACAGTAAGTACATTCACAGACATCATCTTATTTAATGTTTATCATAGCCCTGTGAATTAAGCAGTGCAGTTATTTGTGTTCAAATGTGGAATATAGGCAGACTTATTTTTGTATTTATTGCCTTCCTTCCTTTTTATTATTAACTAGTTTTGTCTGTATTAGTTGTTGCCATGAAATTGAACATATCAAAATGCTAAGAAAGCTTCTCTGGGATCCAGAAGAAGATCCTATATATTATCTGGTTGCGCAACCAGATAATATAAGATTATCTGGTTGCGCAACCAGATAATATAAGATTCATATATATATAAAATTAAGTCAAATAAGATATTAAAAACATTTTTTTTTTACAGTCATGCATTTGGTAAGTTGAGCCAGATGATATTCAGTTTGTTCTTTTTGGCAGGAGGCCAGGTTGTGCTTTGTTTTCTAGCTGGCCTCTTTGATCCTATTTTGCATTAAAAGTAAAGCATTGATGCCATTTACTGTATTAAAATGTCTTTGCCAAGTGTCTTTTTCTAATCTCATGGCATCCCTTTTCTGATAGTCTTAAATTAGATATGATTACTGACTATCAACAGTAGTGCAGGTAGTATTTACAGAATGCCAGGAACTGTGTATGCTAAGCTTTTTATGTGTAGTATCTCACTTAACTTTTACAGCAATCCTGTAAGTAGGTATTACTATCCACATTTTACAAATGAGGAAACACTAAGCATAGTTAAATAATTTACCTAATGTAAGAGGTAGAGTTTAATTCT
The DNA here is from genome assembly GCF_000151845.1 of Pteropus vampyrus. Taxonomy (NCBI): domain Eukaryota; kingdom Metazoa; phylum Chordata; class Mammalia; order Chiroptera; family Pteropodidae; genus Pteropus; species Pteropus vampyrus. The sequence goes on along the minus strand of NW_011888783.1, from coordinate 13,429,109 downwards.
AATTAATATTTGAATAAAGACAGGATCTATGTTTTAAAACAACTCTTGTGTAATATGCTCCCTTTGTTCCTATTTCTTTCATGTAGTATACTCAGAGATAAGTGTAGCTTTCTGGTGTGGGTATTCCTACTTGCTGAATTACTCTCTTGTCAGTTGCAGCTTTGAGGTAGGAAGTTATATTTCCTGAGAAAATGTTAATAGCTCATAGAGAAAACTTTTTTCTTCCTTTGCAACAGAATCGAATCCTCTGGGTTGATGAGAACAATCTGACAGCTCATGTAGAGGCTGGCATAACAGGACAAGAGTTGGAAAGACAGGTATGTTATTTTTTTAATATAGATTTTCAAAACCGCTATGTGTCTCATCTGAATGAAGGACCTTTCACAATACATTCACTGAATAAATTTGTTCAGTTTCTGTTGTGTGTCAAGCATTGAGCTAGATGCTGAGGGCACAGTAATGTATAAGACACCATTCCCTACCCTTGGATAGCTTGTGTTATATTATGACAAAGAGTTAGGTAAATAGACATTTACGATTCAGCGAGAAGCCTAGGTAAAGGCTAAATGTGGAGTGTGTGACTCATCAAATGGGGTTAGGAGGAAAAGAGTTGGACAAAGAAAGTTTCTCAGAGAAGGCAGCATTTAAAATGAGACTTCAGGATAAGTAAGAATTAGCAAAAAAAAGAGATGGGGTTGGGGAAAACAATCCAGTCAGAAAGCAGCATGTGCAGAGGCTTTAAAGGCAACTCTTGCTTTGGGGGGCCTGCCGATAGCTGAAGAAAGCTCAGGTCTAGTGTGTGTAGATGGGAGAACACATATTCTTGGTGTTTGTATATTTAGTGGGTGTACATAGAGTGGTGGTAAAGGATAAAGACGGGAAAACACAAAAGAGATCAGGTTGTAAAGGGCCTTATATAAAGCCCATTTTAGAAGTTTGAACTTTACCTTTCTGCTTAGCTAGTTTGGATTATTGTGTGGAAGATGGATAGGGCATGTAAGAGTAGGTTAGAAGGATGCTGCAATAATTCAGGCAATTGCTGATAGTGACCTGAAATAAAGTAGTAAGAATGGAGCACAGTGGAACAAATTGGATGTAGAATTCTCAGAAGTTGATGATAAATTATATCAACTTGGTAAATGTTGATATTTGCTCTTTATTGAATTTTTCAGTGTATAATTTCATTAATAACTGGTCATCTCATATAGTTAGTGAAACTCATAGTTTTGGGGGGATCCTTATATACTTTCATTGAGACCTTATATACTTTTTTGGGGATCCTAATGAATTTTTGGAAAATTTTAGATTTCTTTCATGGATTCTAAGCGGGTAATAATTAACGTATCGGTTCCTTCAACCTCTTCAAAAATGGTTGAGATGACTGTAACTCAGCTTTGGTAAATAAAAATTAGAAAGTCTAGTTTCTTAGTGATGTACTCACCACTTTATTCAACTTGGGTTACAGAGACCACCTCCCTCTTTATAATAGGACATTGAGGGGTACATAACATGCTTGTTGATCTTATTTTTATTTTTTTCCTTCTTGGTAAAGAGTTGGATAAAGTTGATATGCCAGTGAAAATTTCTAGATGAAAAACTTTGAAAAAAAGTATTAAAACTGTTCATTGTCTTTATTTTTTATTTAATGCAGTAAGATAGAGAGACCTGGAATAAAATGGAACATGTTTGTTGAGGCATTGTTAAAGGTCTTCAATAAGTCAAGGTTTTATATAAGTCAAGGTAATTAGATTTGTTAATTATTATAGTTTATAATGCACTTCAGTGGGCAGACTAATAATATTTAATGAAAAAAATCTGTAAAAAGTCCTGTGTTAGCCTTCCATTATGCCTGAAGGAGGTATTATCAGCATAATAAGTTTTTATAACAAAAAGTAGCCTTTTATATCTCCAATGTTATATTGTTTATTATAATATTTGATGTAGTATTTTAACCTTCCTGAGTTTTCTTTTTTTTGTTTTGAAAGGTTAGAATTAAAATTAAAATTAAAATTTTCCTAGACTAGGAACTTCTGATATTTTACCTACTAGTTCATTTCTCTAAATGCCAATATAGAACTTTATTTTTTGCCTCTAAGAGAAAATAATATAGTTTCTATATCTGTTTTGACCTCAGTTCAAGTTCTTCCTCTTTTAAACTTCTGTGTCCTTCAGTTTCTGCTTCAGCTGATGTAACCAGCTTAAAACATCCTGCTTTTTCCTTCTAGAAGTTTTAAAATGACACAAATATAGTAGTTGGGTAGCACAGGTTTTAATCTTTTTAACTTGTTTATGACATTGAATTTAATATCTATAAAGGAGGTCACTAATATGTCAGTTATGGATTTTGGGAATTTGTTTCTAGGCTTACTAAATTTAAATCTTTGGCTACTTTATTTTATTAGTTAATAGTCTGGAGATATGTGATGACGTTTTTTCCTGCCTAGGGGCTCATTTCCCTGTGCCTTAGTTTCTTAATCTATGGAACAGAGATAATAATTCCTGTTTCATAAGGTTTTTGTAGGATGGAGAAAGTCAATAATGTAAAGTACTTAGAACTTTTATCATTCCACTAATTTTTATTGAGCACTGTCTGCTTCATTCAAGCACAGCTGACTTGAAATATTCCTTCTATATGCTGAAGACTCCCAGATTAATATCATCATGTCAGGTTTCTTTCCTGAACTGTAGACTTATTATATCCAGATACCTAGTTGATGTCTCCTAGTTGCATATCTAATAGACATTTTAGACAAAATGTCCAAATAAATTCAAGATTTTAAAATTTTAATTTCCATTTCCCACAGTTTGCTTATTCTGTAGACTTCTCATTCTCAGTTGATGGAAATGCAGTTCTTTGGGCAGCTTGAGCTAAAACCCTTGTAGTCATTTGTTTTTATTTTGTTGTTTTATAATAGTCATTGAGGTATAATTGTCATACAATAAATTACACTCATTTAAAATGTACAACTTGATAAATTCCAATAGATAAATACAACCATGAAACCATCACTGCAATCAAGATAATGAACATATGCACCAACTCCAGAAGTTTCCTCTTGCCTTTTTATAATCCTCTCCAACCTACCTTTACCTTGCCCATGGCAATCACTCATCTGCTTTCTGTCACTGTAGATTTGTTTGAATGTCCTACAATTTTATTAAAATCAAATCATATACTTTTTTGCAGGGGGAGAGTGAGAGTATGGCTTCTTTCACTAAGCATAATTATTTTGAGATTCACACATATCGTTGCATATATCAATAGTTTATTCCTTTTTATTGCTCAGTAGTGTTCCATTGTGTAGATTGACCACAGTTCAAGTTTCCATTTGCTTGTTGAACACTTGGGTTATTTCCAATTTTTAGCTATTACAAATAAAGCTACTGTGAACATCCATGTGCAAGTCTTTGTATAGACATATACTTTCATTTCTCTTGGGTAAATGTCTAGAAATGAAATGGCTAAATCAAATAGTAAGTATATGTTTACCTTTTTGAAAAACTACCAAATGTTTCCCAGACTGATTACATCATTTTATAATCCCACTAGCACTGTGTAAGAGTTCCAGTTTCTCTACATCCTTTCCAATACTTGTTATTGTTAGTTTTTTAAATTTTAGTCATTCTAGTACATGTGTAATGGTATCTCACTGTGATTTTAATATTGCATTTCTCTAATGACTTCTGATGTTGAACATCTTTTCTAGGGCTATTTGCCATCCATGTATCTTCTTTGGTGAAGTGTCTGTTCATATTGTTTGCCCAAATTGTAAATTGTGTTGTTTATTTTCTTACTGAATTTCAAGAGTTTTTAAAAAATATTTTCTGGATATGTCCTTTTTCAGATATATGCGAATATTTTTTTTCCAGTCTGCAGCTTGTCTTTGCATTCTCAACAGAATCTTTGGAAGGGTACATGTTTTTAATTTTGATGAAGTCTAACATGTTATTTTTTAATTTTGTATATCATTCTTCTGTTGTCATATCTAGAAACTTTTGCTTTACCTGGGTTATGAAAAAAAGATTTTCTCCCATTTAAGTTTTATAAGATTTAGTTTACATTCAAGTCGCTGATGAGTTTTTTAAATTGAATATATTTGACATAATTTGTAAATTTAAGGTGTACAATGTATTACTTTGGTATATTTATATATTGTAATACGATTGCCTTTGTAGCGATATTTGGGACCTCTATCACATTCCATAATTGTCCCTTTTTAGTAATTGGCATAATTAAGTTTTAGCCTTTTAGCAATTTTGATGATTATAATACAGTGTTATTTTCTATATTCATTACACTGTATGTTAGCTCTCCACGGCTTATTTACTACTTGTTGCAAGTTTACACCCTTAAACATCAGTCTTATCCCCCCCACCCCCCATCCCCTAGTAACCACCATTTTGCTCTCTGTTTCTTATGAGTTTTCTTTTTCTTCCTTCCTCCCTTCCTCCCTTCCTCCCTTCTTCCCTTCCTCCCTTCCTCCCTTCCTCCCATCCTTACTTCCCTCCCTCCCTCCTTCCTTCCTTTCTTTTGAGTTTGACTTTTTTAGATTCCACATGTAAGTGATACCTTACAGTACATGTCTTTGTCTTACCTCATTTAGCGTATTATACTCAAGGTTCATTCATGTTGCTGCATATGGCAAGATTTCCTTTCTCATGAATGAATAATACTCCATTGTGTGTATATGTATGTATGTAATCACATCTTTTTTATCCATTCATTTATTGATGGGCATTTAGATTGTATTCACATGATGAGTTTTGAAGATTTTTGAGTTCATGTTTGTGTATGGTATGAGGGATGGATTAAAGGTTTTTCTTTTTGTTTGCACGTGAATATCCAGTTATTCCAGCATCATTTGTTGAGAAGTCTATCCTTCTTTTCATTGAGGGAGGGTAGTCTGTTGTTTATGTATATGTGCATCTAGTTCTATTTTGTTCCATTGATCAATGTTATCTGTCTTTATGCCAGTACCATCCTGTTTGGATTATTGTAGCTTTATTATAAAAGTTGTTTTGGCAGTTCTAGATTCTCTGCATTTCCCTGTGCAGTTTATAATGAACTTGTCAATTTCTGTTAAAAAAAAAAAAAAAGCCTGTTGGGATTGTGATTGGGATTACATTAACTCTGTACATCAATGTGCGGAAAACTGACATCATAACAATGTTGATTCTTCTGACCCAAACATGGAATATCTGTAGTTTTGAGGGGTATATAATTTCTCTCTGCAGTGTCTTTTGGTTTCCAGTGTACAGATCTTTAATATTTTTTAAATCATATTTGTCTCTAAGTATTATATATATTTTTGGTGCTATAGTAAATGGTAAAACATTTTCAATTTCTGAGTGTTCTTTATTAATATATAGAACTACAATTGATTTTTTTTATAGAGATCTTATATCTATCTAGTAGCCTTTCTAAATTCACTAACTAGTTTAAAAGTTTTCTTGTAGCTCTCATCGGATTTTCTACATATATGATCATGACCTCTGAATGAAGACAGTTTTACTCCTTTTCCAATCTGTGTGCCTTTATTTTTCTCACCTGATTGCACTTGCTAGAACCTCTGGTGCAATGGTGAAAAAAAAGTGAAAGTGGACATCATTGTCTTGTTCCTAATTTAGGAGAGATGCATTCAGTCCTTTACCATTAATTACGATGTTAACTATAAGGGGTTTTTTTTTTGGTAGATGTCTTTTATTAAGTTGAGGAAGTTCCTTCTTAGTTTGCAGGGATCTTTTGTTGGCAATGAAAGTTGTCAAATGCTTTTTGTGTCTTAAGGTAGAAGATGGGGACATTTATTATTTTTCTTTTAGGTTTTCAATACTCTAAATTTAGGCTTTCACTACTGTAAATTTCCCCTAACTACTACTTTAGTGGTATCCTAAAATTTTGATATGTCCATTCATTTTCATTTATTTCAAAATATTTTCTACTTTTGATTTTTTTTCTTTCACCCATGAGTATGTACAAATTATTATTTAGTTTCCAATGATTGGGGGATTTTTCCATACTTCTTTCTGTTATCGATTTCAATGTTAATTCTATTGTGTTTAGAAAAAATATGACTTGAATCTTTTCCAGTTAATTGATACTTCTTTTATGGCCCACAATATGGTCTATCTTGTAAATGTTCCATGTACAGTTGAAAAGAGTGTGTCTTCTGCTCTTGGTTAGAATCATCTGTCTATTAGATCAAATTGATTTATAATGTTGTTCAGGCCTTTGATGTTTTTAATTATTTTCTGTTCTATCAGTTATTGAGAGAGAGAATTAAAACATCCAACTATCATTGTAGTTTTTGTGGTTTTTTTTGCAGTTTTATCAGTTTTTACTTCATATATTTTAAAGCTCTGTTATTAGGGGAATAAATGGTTAGGATTGTTATAACTTCTAAATTAGTGAACCATTTTGCCATTATGAAATGACCCTTTTTCTTTCTGATGATATTCTTTGGCCTGAAATCTACTTAATCTGATATTAAAATAGCCATTCCAGTTTTCTTTTGACTATTGTTAACATGGTATTTCTTTTTCTTTTTTTCATTCTTTTTACTTTTAGCTGATTTGTGTTTTTATATTCAAAGTGCTTTTCTTATAGAAGCATAAAATTGGGCCTTTTCCTTTTCATCTAGCCTGACAATCTCTACCTTTTAATTGGAGTGTTAGACCATTTACTTTAAATGTGGTTTATTGACGTAGTTTAAGTCTGTAATCTTGCCCCTTTTCCCCCTGTATTTTTTGTTGTTGTTCTTTTCTACTTTATTTTTTGTTGTTGTTCTTTTCTACTTTATTTATTTTTTTGGATTAAATATTTTTATACCATTTTATCTCCTTTGTTTATTAGCTGTAACTTTTTTTTTTATTATTTTAAGGGTTGTTTTAGGGTTTATAGTATACATCTTTAATTTAAAACAGTCTACCTTCAAGTTATAACACTTCAGAGTTTAGTATAAAGAACTTTACAATATTATACTTCCCTCTCCCCTTGCCTCCTTTGTACTATTATTGTCATATTCTACTTTTACATGTTGTAAAGCCTACAGTATATTATTTTTGTCGAAACAATTATCTTTTAAAGATGTTTAAATAATAAATTTTTTTTTTATATATTTACCCATCTAGTTATCCTTTCTAGTACCCTTAATTCCATCCAATGTTATTTACCTATTGCTTGAAGAACTTCTTTTTAATATATCTTTACTGTTGATGAATTCTTTCTACTTTCTTTGTCTGAAAATGTCTTTATTTTATCTTAAAAATAAAAACTTTTTTTAGGAGCAGTTTTAGGTTTACAATAAAAAGAGAGAGGGAGGTTCAGAGATTTCCCATATGCCCCCTGCCCCCACACATGCATAGCTTCCTCCATTATTAATATCACTTACCTGAATGGTAGATATTTTATCAAGAACCTACGTTGACACATTGTAATTACCCAAAGTCCATAGTTTATCTTAGGGTTTGGACAAATGTATAATGACATATCCATCATTATAATATCATACAGAGTACTTTCACTACCCAAAATTCTTCTGCCTGTTTATCTCTCTCCTCACCCATCCCTGGCAACCACTGATCTTTTTATTGTCTCCATAGTTTTTTACCTGTTCTAGAACATCACAAAGTTGGAATCACAGAGTATGTAGCCTTTTCAGATTGACTTCTTTCATTTAGTAATATGCATTTAAGGGGCCTCCATGTCTTTTCATGGCTCGATAGCTCATTTCTTTTTAGCACTGAATAATTTTTCATTGTCTGGATGTACCACAGTTTATCCATTCACCTACTGAAGGACATCTTGGTTGATTCTAAGTTTTGGCAATATATGAATAAAGTTGCTGTAAACATCTGTGTGCAGATTTTTATGTGAACATAAGTTTTCATCTCCTTTGAGTAAATACCAAGGTGCCCAGATGCTAGATTGTCTGTTAAGAGATGTCTAGTTTTATAAGAAACCACCAAACTGTCTTGCAAAGTGGCTGTACCATTTTGCATTTCCACCAGCAATGTATGAGAATTTCTATTGCTCCACATCCCCACCAGCATTTGATGTTGTCGGTGTTCTGATGTTTGACTATTCATATAAGTGTTTTGTGGTATCTTGTTTTAATTCACGTTTCCCTGATGACGTATGATGTGGAGCAGTGTTTCATATGATTTTTTGCTATCTTTGGTGAGGTATTTGTTTAGGTCTTTTGCCCATTTTTTAATTGAGTTGTTTTCTTATTGTTGGCTTTTAAGAGGTCTTTGTATATTTTGAGTAACAGTCGTTTATCAGATGTATCTTGTGCAAATATTTTCTCCCAGGCTATTCTCTGATCCTTTTGAATTATTTTTTTCTCTGGTTCTGGGTAATTTTCTCACTTGTCTGTACTTTTTAGCACTCTAGATGCACTTATAGAAATAGTTTTAAATGTCTGTTAAATGGTTTCTTCTGTATTGGTAATATGGAGATTTTGTCATGAGAATATTTGAAAACTCCCTGTGCAGTGCCTAGCACATCTAAGTTCTCTATGAATGCCTTTTCTTTTTCTTCTCCTAATTTTAGAAAATTTGAGTGACAGTAATCTTTTGGGAGCAAACAATATGAATATAGATTGGGAGTTAGGGAAGAAATATAAGTTAGACAATCTTTATTATAATCTGTTCAGTCATTTATTTAAGCTACCTATTTGTAGACAATCTTTATTATAATCTGTTCAGTCATTTATTTAAGCTACCTATTTGTAGGTGGTTATTAACTTCTTAAAATTAAATAAATGTATTTAATATTTAGTGAAAAAAATCCTATTTTGTAACAATTGATGTATTTTTAAACCTTAGCAACAAAACTAGAAAAGGTAAATAATTTGCATTGCTTGTGTTCAAGAGCTAACAAATTATATTTAACCTAACAGGCTCTTGATTTTTAGATTACAGCTTTCATACTGTATTTAAATACATAGATTCAAACATAGCTGACATATTCTACATCTATGCATGGCTTATTTGAAAAATTGAAGCAGTTGCTTAACTGGATGATTATCAAATGGTCAACACAGATTGATAGGCTTGAGTGCAGTAGACAGTGAGTATGCAGATGGTGGTGTCTGTACTGTTTGACATGAGATGGCTGAGTCTTTAAAATGATTTCAGTGGAATGGCTTTGGTGTTGTTGCAGTAAAGGGCATCCATTCAACCTCAGGTGCTGTGCAGATGGCAAAACCAAGCTAATATAGAAAAATGAGAAACAAGTGACTATTTAATGTACAGGAATGCATGATCTGCATTCCAAATAAATGACAGTATTACATGCAGGAAACCTAGCCAGATGGCTGTACATTAAAACACATGACTCCTTGAGAGAATTAAGTACAGGCAATTTGCTTGGATTTTCTGCAGACCTGCTGCATATTATATTAGGGTAGGGAGAACAAGAGATTAAGTACTTTATTTATTGAAAGTGTTTAGGTGAAATTGGCAGTTATTTAAGCATAATCTGATCTCCATAAGTATTTAAATGGTCTCTTTGTGGGAAAAAAAAAAAGTAGGGAGGGTAGTTGGCTTTAAAAATAGAAGTATATAAAGAGTAAGATTGGTTAGTAAACCTGTAGAAAATTCAACTGTCTTTTGGACCACAGTTTTGTAAAGTTTTCCTCTAGACAAAAGCTTAAAAATTTTTTGACCAGTATTATAAAAGTATTTCTTTTTCTATGTAGATTTTAATGAGTCCAAATTCTAGTGACATATGGGAATTTTAAAGTAGGAAGAGTTAATGTGTTGAGTGCTGTGTGAAATAGGACCATTTTCACTAGTAAAACATTACATTTTTGTTTTTCAGCTTAAAGAAAGTGGTTATTGTACAGGTCATGAACCAGATTCTCTGGAATTCAGCACTGTGGGAGGATGGGTATCTACTCGGGCATCAGGCATGAAGAAGAATATCTATGGCAATATCGAAGACCTGGTAAATTTTTTCTAGTTATTGTCTAATAATTGATTAGTATATAGAGATTATTATACAGTGATTAAAGCCTTTAAAAAATTGAGTAGAATGGTAAAGTCCCCCCAGAAGTATATCCCTTTTGATTATAGTAATGTTAGCTAAGTATAATAGAAGCAGTAAAAGACACAACTGTGATCATTACTTAAGGGTGCTCCTTTTCAAACGACTAATGAACTTTATAGATGTTTCATAATATCTGACTTATAAAAGATATAAATATTATTTATAAGCCTCATGGAGCCTCAACCTTCAACTCCACCAAGATTTTAGTCAGTTTATTTAGGTGATCTTGTCATTGCTACATCTTTTGCCTTAGGAGATTTTAAATTTATTTTGCTGGAAAAAAAATTTCTATATAGAATTAAAGAGCCCAAATGAAAATGTTCTAGTAAGCAGTAGTATAATATCTAATGTTTTATGTGCACACTATTTTGCTTTAGCTGATCCAGTGCCAGTGCTCTGGGAGTTATTGTGATATTAGTGTAACTATGGGCATTCTGGTTAGGAATTAGGTATCATTTGTTCCATTTGTAGCTTTTTCAGTGATTAGTTGTATGACTTTGTGCTAATTGGTTCACCTTTCTAAATTTCAGTTTCCTCCTATGTAAAATAATGATAATCGCTGCATAGAATTATTATAAGAAGTGAAGAACATAAAATGAAAACTCTTAGCAGAGTCCCTGGTGTGTAGTATGTGCTTCATAAATGTTAGTTCCCTTATTATCAATATTTTGATAACAATTCAAAATAACTTTTTATTAGACCATTAAAGTCGATGTTCCTAACATTATTTTTAGAGCTATTTAGCTTTGCTTTTCAAATCTAACGTTCCAACATTTTCATCAGTATCTTTGTTGCTAGAAATATCAAATCTTTAATGAAAATTTTGGTTCTTTATAGTTAACACCCAGCAATTTAAGACTTTAAGTGTTTATGTTATTAATACTTTTTAAATGTTTATATTATCTTGGATAAAGATGTTTATACATTTTTAAGTCTTTGAATCCTTACAGCCAAATTGCTCTTATAAGAATTTTATGCCAATTGGCTTTCCCACTAGCACTATGAGAATCTTTATTTTATTGGACTCCATATTTTGTCTTTTAATTTTTTATTTATTTAATTGCTAGTGAATGTAAACTTTTAAATGATCTCATTGGCAATTTTTATTTCTTATTTTGTAAATTTCTTATTGATGTCCTCTGCTTATTTTCTTTAACAGTGCATAAACTGTTTTTATTCATTTGTCCAAAATCCATTCTAAAAATGTATTAGATTTTTACCTAATCATTGCTGATTCAGATCTTAGGAACTGTTTTCTCAATATACTTACTTTCTCACCTGTGTGAGGCATATCTCACAGATACATCAAACACATGTCTCTCTCCCTCTCTTTAACTCATTCGCTGGATCTCCCTCTTCATTCTAGTTTTGACTTGATCATAATTAATACTTTGTTTTTTTTCACTCTTTCCTACTAAATGGGCAGATTAGGTAAGTTGAAGGAAGAGATAAGGCAAGAAGAATTTTTTCTTAGAATTCTAAGCATCTAGAACAGTGCTTGACATGAATAATACTTTTTCATAATATTGTTAAATAAATGAAAGAATGAACCTATTAAAATATGATCATTGTTTATTTTATCCATCCTTCAGTTTTTTGCCGCATGAATAATCCTAGACTAAATTTGGTTTAAAGAAATGTGCTTTTCAGTTCTTAAGATGATGAATATACCTAAACCAATAAGAATCATAGCTGATTTGTTCCTCTTTGAAAGTTTATAAAATTTACTTTTAGTCTAAGAATTACTAAAAGATATTAGAATTCCGAAGGGCATCACCATTTATCACTTACCCCAGTATTTAAAAAGTAGTGTTTTATATAAATATATATGGATATGTGTGTACACACACACACACACACAACATTTACTAACAAATGTGTAGAATTTATATCGTGCATTGTATTAAACAGGTGGTTCATATAAAAATGGTAACACCTAGAGGTATAATAGAAAAAAGCTGTCAAGGACCTCGTATGTCAACAGGCCCTGATATTCATCACTTCATCATGGGATCTGAAGGTAAATATAACTGCAAATTTATTATGAAAAAATACAGGTTAGTGACTCAGTTTTGTGAAAATCTATGATGTTGTGGTATCAGATCTTTGAAAGAAAGACACATTTTATATATTTAAGGAATGGTGATTTTTAAAAAGTTTTATTACTTTAATTTAGTACTTCATTAAGTTTTTATTATAGGAACATCTTATTAAACTTCCTCTTACATTTTGCTTTTTTATAGTTTTAGAGACAGCTTGGTCTTTTTGGTTTTATTTGATTTTTCTTTTAGAGTTTTTAATCAATAATATTAAGAAAAGTACTTGTTAGGGTTTAAAATGGTTTGCTTTAGCATATTATAATATCCTTTTAATCTTGTCTGAATAATAGGGAGAAAGGACTGATAAAGTATTGTTTTTTTGGTCTTGTCTTTCTACAATTATGTCTTTAGTTATTGCTATTTGATTATTTTAAGAAGTAGAATTTAAGATTCTGTTATTCACATATCTTTTAAAACTTATGTTGGTCTTTTATTTTTTTATAACTTAAGTAATATCCTTTACTTGGCTACTTGAAGTGTAGTTCTCTATTTTATCCAACACATTTAATTCCTATACCAACCTGGAAAAAAACTAACCTTCTAACCAACTAACTGTTATGTAAACACTATAAATTGTATGGTTAAGATGATCATGGGTTTATTTTTTAATTCATAGAATGGTAGAAAGGATTACTCCTTAAATTCAAAGAAATAAGATAAAACAAGTGTTTCTGAATTAGCAGAGGAATTTGTTACTAACCTCAGAAGGTGGTACAAACTGAAGAAAATATTTTGGAAACATTTAGCTGTATGCATAGATAAAAAAACAGCCATATAATAAACTAGGATGTTGGGGCATAAATTCTAATCTTTGACACTAACATCAAGGAGGGAAAAAGTAACAAACTATGTCTCTTAGAAGTCAACTACTGAGTTGATAACCAGTGGGATAGCTTAGTGACAAACCTTTGTCAAGATAATCACCCCATTATACTCTCTTCCTTTTCTGATCAGTATACTCTTCTATGGAAAAACAGAAAAGTTTTAATGAGAAAAATATAAAATGTTAAGTTCCTTCAAATAATATAGTTCTCTAATAAATATTCTGGAACTTCTTGTACTGTTACATCATCTAAAAGTTAAATAAAAGAATATAACTTTTTTGCTATCACATATCAGGTTAACAATTAGATATTAAAGCTGATAATTATTAATTATACTATAGATTTATATGTTGTTGGAGTCAACTCTATAAATATAAAATATCTTTTCAAGTAACATCAACACTTGAAAACTATATGATTTTATTAACCAATGTCAGCCCAATAAATTTAATTTTAAAAAGTAACCACATCAAACATTTTTTTTATCTCATCAATTAGTATTTGGAAAATTCTCTTTGCTAGGTACTGTGCTGGCACACTCAGGACACAGGTAATAATAGACCATTATAATACAGTATGATAAATTCTCTGATAGAAATAAACACAGGAAAAAATATAGACAAAGGTCACATTAACGAGTACTTAAGACGTCTTCACAGAGAGGCCATGCCTGAAGTGGTCCATGAAGGTTGATAAAAAGAAAATAATTCCTGACAGAGTTGAGGGAATAAGGTGGGGAGGGAGTTGTTCTGCAGAGAGAACTGCACGTGGGCAGGCTTAGAAGTGAGAAAGAGCCAGTTGTTTAATATAATGGGAACATAAGATTTAATTGTAGGGTGAAGTGGGCAGCAGGTCTAGGGGCAGAATGGCAATGGTTATAGGGCGGTTGGAGAGATAATATGGTCTTTTATGCCTTTTTAAATAGTTTGAATGTTATCTAAAAGACTAGACTACCTTCCTCAATAGTAAATTAGTGAATAAATTTTAGGAAGGCAAAGTCATTATAATGATAAAGTAAACAAAGAAATATGATTTATAAAATATATATTCTAGGATAGATTACTGTATTTAAATGAGCTCTTATTATAAATACACATGCAGAATGCCATAATTTAAGAGCATGAACCATGAAATCTGTCAGATCTGGATTTCAGTCCTGGTTTCACCACTTAAATTTCTGTGACTTTGTGAAAATTAGGTAATTTTCTATGCCCAATGTCCTCAGCTATAAAATGTGAATAATAAAAGTATCCATCTTTATAAGCTTTTTGTGAGGATTATTTGAGATTCTGCTAAGCAGTTTATAAGCATTTAGTAAGTGCTCAGCAAATATTAAATTTATCACTATTGTGACTATTTATTATTTTGGCATTAATGATCTTTATAAGTGTATTTGTGATTTTCTAATCCCTATTTCTGTATGTATGTGGATATAGAGTCATCTTAATATAAGCCGGAGGACGGCATGTTCAGAAAAGTAATTTCTGTAAAATCATATTCTTTTATAAAATATTTTATCTTCTATTTTGAACTATCTAAATAACCTTCTCTGCCTTAAATGAGAACCATAAACTTTTCCTTGAGCTTTAAAAATATTTTGCTATAATTAAATCATTTGAGGACAATTTCGAATGCATCATCATTAAAAAGCCTATTTTCCCTACTAGGTTCCACATGTGACTAACCACATTAAGTTTAATGTTTTTGTCTTTTTGTTTTATGACTTTTTCATAATAATTTTTTTCAACAAGCAGCTTCTCATTTTAAGTGCTATAACATGATCAGCATAATAAAATTATAATAAATATTCAAATCATTTGAAATGCTTTGCATTCTTTTCCTATGTGTGGAATTTACTAGTAACTTATAATGATTCGTTCTTATTAGAAAATTGGTTAAAAGTACATTTCTTAATCCATGATCCACCCTTTAGCCTTTGCTCTAGAATGAAAAAGTGAAATGCTTGCTATCAGGTCTTTTGTGTGGTTTTACTAATCATCTTTGGTTAAATAAATCTCATCCTTTACTAGATTCCTCAGGAAAGGCACGTTTGTATATCCCATGAGTTCTGAAATGTTCTAAACTGGGTGTTTTTGTGACCCGATACTTGCAGGACAGCTTGAGTGGATATAGTATCCTTGGGTCACACTTTACTTCCTTGTGTTTTGAAAATGCTGCTCCACTGTTGGTTTGATTTTATATGTTGTTTTAAAGAAATCCGATGCCTCTCTCCTGCCTTTGTAGTTTGTTTCCTCCTTTGCCTAGAGGCCTAGAGGAATTTTTTTTCTTTATTGTTAAAGTTTATTGCTTTTACATCTCAGAGTTTATTGTATACTGGGTCATTTTGCTCTGGTACCCAGTGGACCATGTATATTCAGATTTTCTTTTATTTGTGGATTTTTTGAGGGATTGTAGTATTAAATATTAGGGATTTTTTTCCCTCATTGTTTTAATTTTTCTTCTTCAGAGACATCAAATATGTGTGTGTGTGTGTGTGTGTGTGTGTATACATATACATATATATATGATTTCCTTTACTTGTTTTCCATTTCAACCACTATTTCTCTGACTTTTTCTCTCTCTTTTTTTTTTTTCATTTTTATTCTTTTGGTTATTTTCCTGCATTTCTTCAGTGTCCTTTATTTAAAGTTTTCATTTGACTCTATTCTCTGTTCTCCTTTGGATACCATATAACTTAGCCTTCTTTTTTTATATATACATATGTTTTTGATGTTGTTGCTGCTGCTGCTGCTGCCGTTCTATTTCTTACCTTAGTTTAGTCATCTCTTATTTCATTTTTTTCTTGTTTTTTGTCCATTTGTGTTTTTAGTGTTTATATTTCTGATTCAGGCATTTTTTCGTATCTCCAAATACTTGTTTTACAATATTTAATTCAGCGTGAAATGCATTACAGTTTTCTTTAGGATCATGGTTGGGGATTACTTTTCTCTTACAGAAAAGTTTTTATATTTTCTGACTTTTTGCAGTAGTTTTTTATGGATTTGGTCTGTTTTTTTTCTGTTCCTGTTTATTACTTGGAAAGGGTTCCTAGTTTGAGAGTGTTCTTTGTTTTTGTCTGTGCAAATGCCAAGTCCTCCGCTACTCTCTACTTTTTCTTATGGAATCTTTTAAGCCTCTCCTTACTCACTTTCTGCCCTTACAAGCCTACAGCAGATGAAGGGCTATAGAAGGTCTATTGGAATTTTTTCTTCTTATCTCTACTTACATGTAATTTGAAGATCATAGTGTTTTTTGTCTCCTAGTAATACCGAAAGTATAGGTCCTGTGTGATTTTGTTTTCTGTATTGATTTTTATGGCTTTTTGGGGGGAATAGTAGAAGGAGAAGAAAAATTCAGAATCAAATGACCGCCATTCTTCTCAGTCCTGAAGGCACCTGAAAGTATATTTTTAAATTATGAAATATTTCAAGCAAATACTTGCACTTTGAATAGCAATTGAAGCTTTTAATTTTCTTGAGAGCAAACATTATATATGAAAATTATAAAACAGAAAATTTTTAAGTTTATTATGACAAATTTTTATTAAAACAGAAAGTGAATGACATATATTAGCCTTTATGATGGCACATTGCCATGGATTTACTTGTAAAAAATTACCTGAAGTGGATATAAAATATGGGTATAATGTGCATATAATGAAATGATAAGTAATCTAAGTTTTATATCACTCCACGAACATAATATACTCAGGAAAAAAGAATCGATAAATATAATAAAACCCAACACAAATGAGCCTTTGATGAAGTGAATTTAGATGTATCCATTTGTAATTGGCTTAATTTGAATATAAGTCCTAATGGAAGCTGCCATCTGTCAATCTGCATTTGGGACCTGGATGAATTTTGCTTTCACAATGGCACCTCCCTACAGAACTCATAGCTGGATAGTTGCACAACCTTGCTTTGGTCATTTCATTAACCTTGCAATAATGCAAAATATCATTTTACTAATTTTTTTTTTTAACCTCACTTATAGTATTATGCTGAGTTTACTACTTTAAAGTGCCTACTGTACAAATGAGGCAATATGGGTATACAGGAATTTAAGGCATGGTCACTTCTTACCAGTACCTTAGAATTCTTGTATAGTATTAGAATTTTAAAGGAAGTTTGCTAATGTAAAGGGGTGTGTGTGTGTGTGTGTGTGTGTGTGTGTGTGTGTGTGTGTGTACATATATATTAAAATTAACATTTTGTATAAGTTATTACATGTACAAAATTAAAATATAATGTACTATGTGATATTTAACCAGGGCCTCATTGTTTGTCATTTAAATGGTTTCTAATTTTTCTTTAGATTAAATTTAGATTGGATTATATTATATGCTGTAATTCAAAAACATATTTTCTCATGGCTTTATTTTCAGATGCAAAGAAACATTTCATAAAAAGTTGAGAGCTTGGAGTTTTTTGAAAGATAGTTTTCCTGTCTAAAATCAAAGCTCATACTGACCTATACTGGACTAGAATCTTGAGGGCAAGAGAGCTTTCTGATGTGACCCCCAAAAATGTTATATTTACCCTCATGCTTACATTTCCAGTTCTCTTTATTTCATACATTCAGTTTTGTTTTCTGAGGCACTTATTCTTTCTGACTTTTAGGAAGTCCAGCTATATGATCACCTAATCTAATAGTTCACAAGGATAATTTTTATAAATTTTAAGTAGTTTTAGCTACTAATCAGCTATTTAAGATGTTAACTCTGAAGTTTTCTTTGTAATTAATTCTGAGAATTAAATAATTTATATTGGTTATTCCTTTGGGGGGGGCAGCTTTATTGAGATATATAGTTCACATGCCATAAAATTCACTTAAAGTGTATCTCTTAGAAGTGATAATTCCCGAGGTTAGTGTTCGAGATTTTTTTCTGAGGCTAGGCAGGGTCCTCCTCACTGTTTCTTTTTCTCCCAGTTTTATTGAGAAATAATTGACATGCATCACTGTATAAAGTGTACAGCATGATGGTTTGATTTACATATATTGTGAAATGATTACCACAGACAGGTTTAGTCAACATCCAACATCTCATATAGATAAAATAAAAAGAAAAAAAATTTCTTCTTGTGATGAGAACTCTTAGGATTTCTTCTCTTAACTTTCCTATATGTCACACAGCAGTGTTAGGTATAGTCATCATGTTGTACATTACATTCCTAGTACTTATTTATCTTAACTGGAAGTTTGTACCTTTTGACCACCTTCCTCAAATTCCTCCTCTCCCCACGCCCCGCTCTGGTAACCACAGTCTGATTTCTTTTTCTGTGTTTGGTGTATTTTATTGTTTTTGTTTTATTAGATTCCACATATCAGTGAGATCATACAGTATTTGTCTTTATCTGACTTATTTCACTTAGCAGAATGCCTTCCAAGTCTATACAAGTTGTCACAAATAATAGAATTTCCTCAATTTTTATGGCTGAATAATATTCCATTGTGTGTATGTACATATGTGTGTGTATATGTATGTACATACACATATATGTACCCCAACTTATTTATTCATCCAACAATGGACAATGAGATTTTTATGTATTTTGAAAATTAATCCCTTATCAGATACTTGGTTTGCAAATATTTTTTCCCATTCCATAGATTGTCTTTTCACGTTTTTGATGGTGTCGCTTGCTGTGCAAAAGCTTTTTAGTTTGATGTAGCCCCACTTGTTTTGATTTTGTTGCTTGTATTAAGGTCTGATTTCCAAAATACCGTTACCAAGATTCATGTAAAGGAGACTTTTCCTATATTTTTTTCTAAGAGTTTCATGGTTTCAGGTCTTACATTTAAATCTTTAATTCATTTTGAGTTAATTTTTGTGAATGATATGTGGCGGGGTCAAGTTTCATTCTTTTAAGATGAAAACCATTTATTAAAGAGACTGTTCTTCATTGGGTGTTCTGGGTTCCTTTGTCAAATATTAGTTTACTGTATTGATGTGGGATTATTTCTGGGCTCTCGATTCTATTCCACTGGCCTGCTTGTCTGTTGTAATGCCAGTACCAGACTGTAGCTTTATAGTACTGCTTGAAATCAGGAAGTGTGATACCTCTGGCTGAGGATTTCTTTGGCTATTCAGAGTCTTTTGTGGTTCCCATCACCACATATTTTAGGAGTGTTTTTTCTGTTTCTGTGAAAAATGCCATTGGAATCTTGATAAGGGCTGCATTGAATCTATAGATAGCTTTTGCTAGTATTAACATTTTAACAATATTAGTTCTTCCAACCCATGAACATAGGATTTGTGTCTTATTGTATTTGTGCCTTTGACTTCTTTCATCAACGGTTTGTCATTTTCAGAGCAGAGAACTTTGACCTCCTTGGTTAAATTTATTCCTAAGTATTTTGTTTTTGATGTTTTTATAAATGGGATCAATTTCTTTTTCAGAAAATTTATTTTTAAGGTATAAAAATGCTACTGATTTTTGTATGTTAATTTTGTATCTTGTAACTTTACTAAATTCATTGATTAATTCTAACAGTTTCTTTAGTTGTCGAGTCTTTAGGATTTTCTGTATATAACTATGTCATCTGCAAATAGAGACAGTTTTACTTCTTCCTTTCTAATTTTGATGCCTTTTTGTTTCCTCTCCTGATTGCTCTAGTTAGGACTTCCAGTATCCCCACTGTTTCTACCCAGGCAAACTAGCTGGTCTACAGTTTTGCCTACGTCACTAATAAATTTATCTATGTCCTCTCAATTGCTTTTTACCACATTCTCTGCTATTTTAGAAAGTGTTCTTAGGCTTGAACATCTCCATGCTCTATTGCAAATAAAATACTTTCTTTTGGGAAAGGATTAGGAGCTGTTTTATAGCTTATTTCTCCCCTCAGACAAAATCTTTGAGCCATGGCTCTGGAGGTAGGGGTGGGGACAATGGCATGCTCCTAAAGCAGGAGTTGAGTGCTGGGGGAAGGAGAAGGAAAGTAGGTCTTTTTCGGTTTGTTTCTCCTGGCAAAATACCAGCTCTTTACAAACCAGGATAAGAGCAATTATGACCCTAGGATTAGTGTACTACTCAAAGTAGAGACTCTGTCCCACCAGTTAAGGCTGGGTGCCCCTGCACCTCTTGGCTGGGGAGAGGAGGGAATTAGCCTCAATTAAAGGTAGCTGAGGGTCAGATGTTACATGGATAAAATCAAAGGTTTTTCTGAAATTAAGAAAATCTTCATGTATACATCCAAGAGAAAAGAGAGCACATGTCTACACAAAACTTGTACACATATATTTATAGTAGCAGTCATAGCAGCCAAAAAGTGGAAACCTGTGGATCTTTCAGCCTTACTCTCTGACCTCTGGGGAGGGGAGAGAGGCTGAATGTTGAATTAATCACCAGTGGCCAGTGGTATAATCGATCATGCTTATGTAATGCAACTTCCTTTAAAATCCCTAAAGTATGAGTTTTAGAGAGCTTCCCAGTTGGTGAACACATGGAGGTGATGGGAGGGTGTTGTCTCTGGAGAGAGCATGGAAACTGCACACCTTCTCCCATACTTTGTCCTATGCATCTCTTCTATCTGGCTGTTCCAGAATTGTATTCTTTATAATAAGCTGGTAATCTAGTGAAAAAGAAAAAGTAGAACCCCAAATGTCCATCAACTGATGAATGGATAAACAAAAATGAGTTATACCATATGATAGAATAATATTGTAGCAATTAAAGAAGAATGAAGTACTTAATACAGGCTATAACATGAACAAACCTTGGGAACATTTTCTAAGTGAAAGAAGCCAGTCAGAAAAGACCATATATTTTGAGATTCTATTTATATGCAGTGTCCAGAAAAGGCAGATTTATAGAGACAGAAAATAGATTGGTGGTTGTTTAGGGCTGAGGTGGGGGGGCTGGGTGGGGAACGACTGTTCTGTGGATACAGGATTTCTTTTTGTGTATGATGAAAAGTTCTAAACTTAAATTGTAGTGATAGTTGCATATATCTGTGAACACACTAAAATCTACTGAGTTTAATACTTTAAATGAATAAATTTTATGGTCCGTGAATTATATCTCAACAAAGATGCTAAAAAAAAAAGAAAGTCTAGTTGCTTTTGTTATCTTTAAAAATGTATAAGTTATATCTGTTTTTTATTCAGATATTAATTGGGCCAAACTTATAGAGTTTTTGTGATTTTACAAGTCGTAATAGGGTCATATTTGATTTCTTAGTAGGAAATCATTTGTATATATGATGAATGTATTGCGATCTGATATAATTTACTTTTTATGGACTCCATAGTTTTTAATCTGGTTATTATATATTGACATTATATTTTAGGTATATTATAAATTTATTGAAAGCTTAGATTTTATGTGATACTTTTTTTTTCTAGTTTTGTAATTAAGTTCTAAAATTTCAAAGATTGCCCTCTGTTTTTTTAATGATTCTCAGAAAGTTTTTACTACTAATAATAATTTCTACCGTTTGTACATCAGAAACCACTGATTTGAAAAGGTTGGCTCGTAAATACAATTTTTAACCATGTCTCTTTAAAATTTTAGCATAGATATTTAGATCACATAGTTATATTTAACTTGTTTTTTTCCCTCTCCAATTTGTCCCCCACTACTCAATGTAATAAAGAAAAAATCTTTGTTTCATTGGTAGTCCTCTTGTGCTATATATTTGTGATAACTTTTGTGTTTGAAATACCTGTTTACTTGTTTCTTACAAGGCCATCTCAGCATTGCATTTGTCATATATTTGTATGAATTCTTAGAGAAAAAAAGGCAAAGTGTAAATACTACCTCTAATCATTCTATCTTCTTAAGTTCTCATGGGAGGTTAGGTTCTTTTTGCCCCAAAAAATTGTTCTTACAGTAAAAATAGGCACACATATCAAAAGATTCTTTTGTCTAAATGCATATGGGATGTAAAAACCTGTTGTTTTTCAAATATTTATTTTTCTTTTAATAAGTTGTAATACATTTAAGACTATTTAAAAGTAACCTTCTTGGAGAAAGTTTACCTTAAAAATGTTTTAATAGATATATACATAACTAAGAAAAATATATTCTAAAAACTTTTTTTTAGGAATTATAAAATTTTCTTAGTAGTTTTTTTAGAAAAACTTGAGTAGTCATTGTTCTCACACAGAATAGATTAAATAGACTTAAATATGAATACTACAACAAATTGAATAAATAGAAAAGTAGATTTAAATGTGACTTAGAAAATGGCCTGTGATATATTGGATTATCCCCCTTCTTTTTCAGGAACTCTTGGTGTGATAACAGAAGCTACAATAAAAATCAGACCAGTCCCTGAATACCAAAAGTATGGCTCAGTAGCTTTCCCTAATTTTGAACAAGGAGTAGCCTGTTTAAGAGAAATTGCAAAACAGGTAAAAAGAAAAGAACCCATTCATATATATTTACATTTTTTAAATTCTGTATAATTGATTTTGCTATGTCACATGTAATCTTAATATTTAGTTATGCTATATTTGTGGTTTTTACCCAGTCCTATATGAAAAGGTAATGTAAAATCATCTCTTTAAGTGCAGTTGCTATTTCTTTCAGTAATTATACGCCTATATCTTGGTTTAAAGAGTGCTGTACAATTTTAAGCCAAGGTAAGATATATACTTGGGTTGATGACTTCCAATAACTGCCTTTTATTGAATATTGTTTTCTTAAGTTATTTTGGGGTAGGATATTTTGTGATTAATTAAAATAATCTTTAATTTTTCCTAAGACATTTACTGAAATTAAATGGCTGAATATCAGTGGCCCCCAAATTTAGACATTATGTATAGGAATCAAACTTTATCAGATTTTAGAATGTGCTGCTAGTAGGCCTAACTGTGTTCTATAATATTACCTAAGCTATAGCTTAAATTAAGTAGTATAATATAGAATAGCATAATATAATAGAGAACTCCCATTTTCCCCTCCCTACTTAAAAAAATATATTATCAAGGGTTTTTAAAAGACTAGATAATTCCAAATAATTTTATTTCTGTGCTTAGTTCTGTGTGGCAATTTTTTCATTTCTTTAAGCCTTTGGTTCATCGTTTGAACTACAGCAGTTTGTGAAAGATTCCTATTTCAACATTTACCAGCAGGAAGACAGTTAAGGGAATATACTTCATCCTCTTCTTGCTTTCTCTGAACTCCTGGAGTTCTTTAATACTTCCATCGGCTATACTGGACTAGAATCTTGAAGGCAAGGGAGCTTTCTGATGTGACCCAGAGCAGTGTGGAGGGAGGATTTGATAAGACAAAGGAATTATATCTGTCAAGTACTCCATATTCATTGTGGACTTTGCAAGTACTGAAATGGAATTGGTGAAGAGTTGTATCTTCCCACCATCTCAAGAGTACCACTATTAATGTTTTAAAAAATTTTTAAATAGGCAAAAAAAATGTTATATTTACCCACATACTTACATTTCCGGTTCTCTTTATTTCATACGCTCAGTTTTGTTCTGAGACACTTATTCTTTCTGACTTTTAGGAAGTCCAGCTATATGATCACCTAATCTAATAGTTCACAAGGATAATTCTTACAGATTTTAAGTAGTTTTAGCTACTTATCAGTTAGATTGCTTCTCATCAAAACTTAGCCATAGGCTTCTTAAATTTGATTGTCTTACTCTTGGGTACGGGGAGAGTTTAAAAAGAAGTGTAGTCTTGGAATGAACACTCTTGAACTTGTGGCAGGTTACTTTGATGGAGTTAAAGTAGATATGAATGTTAACAGTTGACATCCTTACATAAGAGCTTCTAATTCCCTAGAACTTCTATTTCCCTAGAATATTGTGTTGTGGTTAGGGAGCTAAATATATAGTATTATGCTATGTTTGCTAAAATAATGAGATGGCAGCAATATTTAAAAACAGAATGATTGAGTAAAAGAGGGATTAGGGATAAGTTTTAGGAGTGAATATCTGAGCACTGAGCAGTTCAAGTAGTTTTGATACTTGTTGGTAAAACTTTTCATCACGTAAAGGCCAAGGAAAGTAACTTCAAATTTAAGATACCTCAGATATTAAGAAGTAAAAGAACTACTTGCAGAGGATTATGGTATTAAGTTAATACTAAGAAAAATGGGAAGCTAGGATTTTTTTCTTTGTTTGTTTAAGAAAATAACCATAGATTTACCGATTAAAAATCAAAACCAAACCAAACATTTTCGACGAAGAGATTACATGTTCTTGTTAATTTCAAATCTTCCTTAACGAGTGATTTTTTTATCCAGTTTTTTGACTTTGTTTTGTGATTTATTTTTTTGTATTAAGAACTTTTATTTTTATTTTCTTTTTGTCTTTATTAAGCTTGACTATTCCCCACCCCCAAAGCTTTATTATTAAAGATATCATTCATATTATCACTCGTCCAAGTTTGAATGACATTTTTCAACTGACCATTATTGCTTCCATTTTTTATAGCAAAATAAACATAAATGCCAAATTAGATTTAAAAGAGTAATTATAAAATTTATAAAACTGATCTGATTTGTATGTATTTTCAACAGAAGGTCTTAATGAGGTCACATTCAGTTTACGATGATCGACTATGCTCCTGCACAGAATCTCCACTCAGTGGAAAACAGATGTAGTCAACTCGCTAACCCATTTCCCATTTGCCCCAAGAATACTCACCTGTAGTGCTTGCGGCTGCAGCGTTCTCCCTGAGATAACTTGCGGATTACAGTCCTAACCTTACTCCCAAAACTTGCCACGAAATATCTCATTCTTCTTATTATTTTAGCAGCTTTAGTATATCAATAATCTTTGGAAACAAATGACATTATTCTATTTATAGCATTCAGTTTTTAGTAGTGGTATTTCCATTTACAAAATATAGTAATTCTTGATCACTGAAAATGTCAAATTCTAGAAAACATAGCATTCCTAAGTGTGATGTTAAATTAACGCTGGCAGCGAGCTGCATTTTTTTCTAAATGGGAAATGGGTTCAAAAAGTGTTGTTATATGATCTTTGGAGTAGAGATAAACATATCTTTTGCTTTCCTGAATGTCCTATCTGCTCTTCCACATTCTAAATACATGTAAATATATTTTAGGTTTTATTAATGAGAAATAATGTACAAATGTATTAAAATCTTAAATTTATAATTTTGACTGAAAATATTGGATTTAAACATAATAGTTGGTACAATCTGATGTAGTTTTTTTTTTTTGTCACAATTTAATATGCCCTTGATAGAAGGTAATAGAGAATTACTTGTGCTAATGAAAAGCAAGGGGTGAAATTTTCTTTCATCCTTGAATAAGTCAGTAAAAATTGCCCTTTTTTTGTTTTTAAAAATTCTTTGGGTATTCACACACAATGACCATAATCTAAAGTCACTACATAAACCTATATTGAATTACTTTGGAATAAATAAAGGTGATGATTGATAGAAAGTGCCACCCTGTGGTTAAAAAGCATATAAAAAAACCCCAAAACTTTCTAATCTATAGTTTTAATAATTAGGTTCTTTGTACTTAATAATTGACAATTTTTAGAGATAAATACCAGGTGACTAGAAAGCTTGCCTTTTTTGAAACTGATTTAAGAGCCTAGATAATATTTTATTCTCAAATATTGCTCTTATGAATGAAACAATTGAGATATCTCACTGTTTGGGGAACCTACATATTTTACTCCTATTATAATGCACGTGTAGAGAGGCATGATGTTTGCCTTCCCTGGAAATGGGTAAATGCTAGCAAGGTTTAGGGATATTCACATATTAGTTTATACAATGTACAAATCTCATATGTCAAGAATGGTACTGTATGTACTGCCCTACTCTGTAACAGTATCCTCAGGCAGAAAAATTGAGAAAATTTTAGGTTTTGGCACTAGTCATTGTTCAATTTACGATTTGGATTTTCAGCCGATAGCAGAGGAATTAAGATCCATTAAAATAGACAACGGTACATGTTTTATGATTGTGCCAAATTCCTGATTGAATAATGAGTTGGCTGCTTGTAATTCCTCACTGTCATTTCATAGCACTTCCATTTTTGCAGTATTTTCAGACTCCAGTTGCTTTTGAAATGAGAAACTGTATTTTGGATGAGTATCTTTTGGAAAGGAGCATACATGATCACGAATAGCAAAATGGGCTCTGTTTTATTTTCATCGCTGTTCTTACTGAAGGAAATAAATTGAGCGACCTTATACTGACAGCAGAAGGATTCTACTAAGGTCTCTCTTCATCTGATCTTTGTCCATGTGAGGCATTGTCCTCTTTCAGTACTTCACTACTTTGTGAGGAACTAGAAAGGAAGATTTAGTGGAAGATTAATGTGATTCTATCTCATAAATGCCAGTCCAGTATAATTTCCAGCTTTACTCAGTAGATGGGTAAGTGACTTTTAAGACTGTCTCAGAAAGTAGATTTTCTACTGTAGCCTCTCAAGAGGGAGAAAATTATGTTTTTTAATCAGAATATTGGTGTCAGATGTAATATTTTATAATTTCTTTTACTGTTTTTAAAATGACTTGAAAGGAAAACCGAGTGTTGAAACAAGCTCAAAAGTAATTTTTGAAGTTTGAGTTTTTTTCTCCCCCCAATAAACACTTAGGAGTTATGACTTATGGTATTAGAAAGAGGAACATTTGTTCCATTAAGAAGAAACATTGACTGTATGTATGGCACAAATTAGTATACATCCCTCTGAAAACTGTATTTCTCAATATCAGAACTAGGTTTTTAGAATTATAGATTAAATTTCAACTTTCTCTCACTACCTTTTAACAAAGTGTGGCCCTTTCTACATATCATCACTTTTATTTTAAACAAACAATTTTAAACTGATAGGGTGTTTTTTTTTTCTAGTGAATATAGACCACGATTTGGGAAGAAATACATAGTTCATGTCTGACATCTCAGTATGTCATATCTCAATTCTGAATTGTTCTGTTTTCACCTGGATTTATTCTGGAGGGGTTCAAATAAATTGAAAGTAATTAGGTTTTGCATTTACACTATACAATATTTAAAACTTCTTTCTATTCAGTGGCAATTCTTAAAAATAATTTGTTACATAGAGAAAATGGAATTGTTATTTTAAATCATTTTTGTAATCATATCTTTTCCCCTTTCTGAAATAGAGAGAATAACCTAGCCAAATGTTTGGTTAATTGAATTCTTTACTCTGTAATACGGCAAAATGTATTAAACTTGAGGATAGTTATAAGACATGCTCTTGACCAGGAGCTACTCAGTGCAAGTCATTACACCTTTACTAAACTGAAAACGTAAATTTATGATTAGGAGACTATTTGGCTTTAACTTTTGGCTCTTCCCTTAATATAAGTGGAGGGAAATATCTACTCTATAATACGTATTATTTTATTCTTTACAACCAAGAGATATTTCTCTTGTTAAAAATAGTTCTTGTTGTTTACAATGTAGACTCCTGGCTGTAAGCCAGTATGTCATTTCCAGTAAGACTAACCAGTTATATCAATAGCCTTAAATATTATATGATTTGATCTGTGCTATCAATACTGGTTTATTAGAAGAAGGACTAATTCTGTCTACATTTTAAGTTTTATATCTAGAAATTTGCATTTAACAAAATTCTCTCACATCTTTTTTTGAACTTTTTTATTTTGTGTCTTTTATATGAGATATTATGGTCTTAACTTTATCTCTAACAGTGCATTGGATATTATATAAGTTAAATAGATACGGTTCCTGTCTTCTAATGATTACTAAGGATGTTGCCTATTAAGACAAATTTTCTGTGTTTAAATTTTTGTGTAGCTGTACACAATGGTTTGGCTTTGAAGCACTGGCTTCTGGTACAGTATGAGATTAGTAGACTATCTACAGAATAGTTTATGGCTCAGAAATTTGGGCTGTTCTAGAATTTCCACAGAAAGTGTAATCTACTTGGAGAAACAAACCTTTTCAATTCAAAGATTCATTCCTTAACCAAGATACCAGAGAAGTAGTACTACCATTCAGTATTTATATGTTATAGTTTATTCTTATGAAGTTAGAACAGTAGAAATTCTGCAGACAGTTAAAATATGTTAATATTGAATTTCATTTGCCAGTAACTAGTAAACTAAGGGATGTCTTCTTGAATAATGTATCTTATCTGAAGTGTAAGTTCCAATTTTCTCTGTGACCAGAAAGAGATGACTTGGCTCTATGAAAACAAATTTTACAGAAATTTTTTCATGTGATTTTCATAGGGACTGTTTTTTGGAGAAAATAGTTAAATTGAGAAATCTGTTGCTTTTTAACTTAGTTCAGAGAATTTTACTAGGTAAATAAGACTAATTAGAGAGATTGGTTTTTTTTTTTAGGTTTTATGTTCAAGTAAATTCCTGGTTGTAGCTTTATTACAGGGAAGAAATTGCCAGCAGTTTGACTTAGTCTTATACACATGCTTTGAGGCCAGTGTGGTTTATTTCTTCTTTGCTCAGATAGTGATATTTCTTTATTTATAAAGAGTTTCTCATATCTTTTCAGACTAAGTATAAAGTACATTTTAGGTACAATTCAGGTGATACTAGAGATTCTAGTAAGGGCACATTTATTATAGTAGGAAGGAAATCAATTATTTCATTAACTTCAGTTCAAGTATGCAATTTTTGTTTGAATTCCTTGAATTCCCTGAATCTATCATTAACCCACCATTAAACTTGGTAAAAATATTCTCTCTCAGGTTAGTTCTGATCACCTACCACCAGGGGTCACTTTAAATCAAGGACCCTTTTCCCCTTTCCTAATCTGTGATACTCTTAGTGTAGCCTAGTTGAATAGCATAGGACTGAATTTAGAGTTCAGATTCTCAGAATTTTCGATATCTCTAACCTTTAAAGGAAATACTTTGAGTTTTTTTTTAAATCTACCAAGTTAGTTTTATAGCAATTGAAACATAATCTTGATTAGCTGTATGTATAGTAACTCAGAATGTTTTTTAAATTACAGTAACATTATTTTGGTCTTTTGATTATAGGAACTTCTATTTAATTAGCTCCATTGTGACAACTTTTAATTTAAAATTCTAAGAAACTTTTTTGCTTTATATTTTTAGAATGATGCACAATGATTTACAAATTATCCATTTCCAGAGTATTGCTATCTTTTGAGTGCTTTACCTCTGAGAATTTACTTTTGACAGTAATTGAAAAACTTCATTTTACTGACTTTTAAAAAAATGTGGCTCTAAAAAAATGTGAGATTTAATAAAGCTATTGATTTGATTTTGATAATTTTTGAAAAGTGTTGAAAACTAATTTAATATTTATTATCTAAATGCAAAAACTTTCTTTAGTGTCTTATTCTTTTTTGATAGTATAGTTCTGTAACCATCTACTCTGCCTTAGTATAAATAGGAACAGTGGATGACTAACTAGTTTTTGTGACTCAGCTGTCAAGTTAAAATCATGTTCAATGTAATCGAATATTGGTTGCTATATGTAGCAAGTGCCCTGAAGTTTTCTTACTTATTTTTCCAACTCTTTCATTTGTAGATTTTAAGCATACAGAATCTTTGAAAGAATAGTATGGTGATCACCTGTATGTCCATCTTGCATATTCAACAATTAACCTTTTGCTCCATTTAATATGCTTGTGTATGTGTTTTCTGGACTATTTGAAATTAAGTTGAAAACATTATCACACTTGACCTCTAAGTACTTCTAAAAATAAAGGTGGTGTTCTCTATAACCACAATACCGTTATCATGTCTAAGAAAATCAACAGTAATTTCTTAATGTCATCTAATACTCATTCTATAATCAGTTTATTCTAGTTGTCCCCAAGTGTATTTTGTGGGTAATGTTTTCAAACCAAGATTTTATCAAGGTCTGTATATTGTATTTTAATTGTTTCAGAGATGGAATTCAGCTAGAAATTTACTAAATATAATATACTTTTTTTTCCATTTTCTGTTGTATGTGTGCCTATTCTGTTTTTTTTTTTTCCCCACTAAAAAAAAAAAACCTGCTATAGATATAGGTGAAGTAGAATCTGGGTGGCAGTAGGAGATAGAATTTACAAGTTGTTGGTAAGAATTTAAAATGTTTTTTTTCCCCCTAATGACAGAATGGCTCTAAATTCTTTCTCATGGTTTACTGATATGCTTAAACCAAACCATATAAATATGTATATTATATGATGTTGTACTTATTTTATGAAGAAAAGAAATACAATCTAATCAGGCTTCATATATTTTATTAGAAGTGGTGTCCCAATTTTAATAAAAACATTTTAGGAAAATTGATTTTCCTTTAGTGTTTTCAAAACCGATAACATTTTTAGAAGCATTAACCCAACTATGTTTATACCAAGATTTGACATTGCTCAGATTGGAGATATTTTATAAATATATTCTTTTAATAAGAATAGGAAATAGTAAGTAAGATTGTTTTCATGTATTTTTTTGTTTCAAATATGATTTTAGCACATTCTCTGCCTCTGTCTCTTTCTGTCTCTCTGGACATATTTCTATGTGTTTTAAGTGGTTTTTTTTAGACACCGTGTGATATATTTGAAATATTGCTCATCTAACAATCATCTGGCCTCTGACAAGTCTTTTAACCTCTTTGGTTCTTGTGTCCTCACCTGTAAAATGGGGATAATACTAGTTCTGCTACCCTGACAGGGCTGTTTCTTATATTAATAAAGACATATGAAAGCAGCTTACAAACATCGGATACTGTAAAATAAAGGCAATAGGTTATTGTTATGCTGTTTATATAAAATTATGTGATACTTTCTTTAAATTCGTCGGTGACTTTTTAAAATATAGATTGAATTATCTCACCTTTAGTATCAGAGGTGAGTAAATAAGTTGTATAATATTCAGAATAATAATCTGAATAGTTATTTTGTTGGGTGAAAGAAAATGTATATGTTTCGTTGTTTTAAACATTTTTATGTTCAATTAAAAGCAAATAATATCAAAAATGTTAAAACACAGTTAAGATGTGTATTAAGTTTGATGCTTTTGAGTGATTCTCATAATCTCAACATTGTGTTAGTACAAGTTTTACTGATAAATGATATTACTCTGAAGATAAATGTTTTAAAAGTTTATGACACTAGTTAAAATTTTGTGGTCTGAAAGCAGCCTCTTGGTAGCAATTTAACCATGTTAAAAATTTATATAGAAAATTAAAATCCCATTTAGGGTGCAGCTCATTTTAATTCTATGGAAAAATTGTAGCTAACTTAAATCTCGCTAGTATTTGTGTTGTAGTATTTTAACATTACAAAATTAATAGAATATCTGCTTTTCTTGTTTTTCTTTTTTTGCAGCTTTTATCATGTACCTAAATAAATATAACACTGGTACAGTTTTAGATGTTTTAGATACATAATCTTATGCTTCACAGTTTTGTTGCTGTTTTCATACAAATAACCTTGAAAGATCTTGGAATTCTGGACACTGTCTGATAGTGTTTTTGTTTTATTTTGTTTTGTTTTAATAGATTATGAGAAGGGACAAAAGGAAGGAACAATTCCTAGACTTATCAATGAAGACATCACAGATAGTTTTTTAAAGTGCTTTGGTTCATAAAAATTCTACTGTCATCATCCTTAGTTTAAAAGAATATAAGAACCTGATGACACATTATAGTTTATAAATGACATAATGCTGTAGGCATTGATTTTAGTCTTTAAAATTTCTACTTTGTTCTAAAATAATTCACTTTAAGACCTAGTAGTTTTAAAGATATTTCCATAGGTCTTTGCTAGGCATTAAGCAGATTTTGTTGCAGATAAATTAAAGATCTGGCTACATATGTATGTATGTTTTATGTATGTAGATTTCTCCTCTCCAAATATTTAATGGAAGCCACTGATGTTTTATTTGTCTTCATAAAATTACATAAAAAGTTAACTTTCTGTACATATTCTTAGGAACTAAGCTCTTGATCTCAAATACAGAAAATGTACCTGTCTAGCTTTTTTACCATATTAAATTTGCATCACATTTTTGTTCTTCTTAAAACAGAGATGTGCTCCTGCATCTATTCGCCTCATGGACAACCAGCAGTTTCAGTTTGGTAAGTAAGAAGTGGTCATTTTAAAATCTGCTCATTAAGCTACAAAAATTTATGAAACACCAGTTATGTGCCAGGAAGAGCACTAAGGGCAGAGCTAGAAAGATGAATTTCATAGTTCCTGCCCTTAAGGAAGCTCTTCGTCTAATGAGGACAGTTATATAAATGAATGAGTGCACAGTGTTGGAGGTGCTGTGAAAGAAGGCCACACTGGCTGCCCCATTGGGCAACTGCAGGTTAGTTGATCCTGCTTGATTTTGCTTGAGGTTGGGGTGGAGAGTCAGTGATGCTTGAGCTAAGTCTTAAAAGATGAATAGAAATTTGCCTGAGATGGTCTCTTCTCTTCTCCTTTGCTACCAAATTTGTTTGCTTATCAGCAAAAAATAAGTTGTAAAACTTCAGTGTCATATTTTAATTCTATGTGGCCCAAATAGGAGACAGGGTGAGAGTTGTTAAGAGAGACAAAGCTGGATGGTAGACTAGGGCTTTGCAGGATAGATTTGGATTTTATCTGGTCAGCAGAGGAATTTCTTTGTAGAGGGAATAACAAATCAACTTTACATTTTAGAAAGCTCATTCTGCTAGGATTATGCAGGGTGGATTAGAATGGTAAAAGCATGGAGGAGAAGTTGAAACAGTTCAAGAGACAAATTTGGGGGGCCTTGATGCAAGGCAGCGGCAATGGAGATAGAGAGTAAAGGACGTTTGTCAACTGAATGTAGAGGTTAATTAAAGGCAACTCTCAGATTCCTGATTTGACTGATTGGATTTGGAGAATAATAGTCTAGAAGAGATGATGATTTTGTGGAAAAGACATCATCACAACGGGTTGTATTTAAGGTGCCCTTGGAATATTCAGGTGGAGAATGCATAGCGTTTAGCTGTGTTTCTTTTTCTCCCTATTTTACTTAAAGTATTGAACTTTCTGGCACAATTTATCATCTTTCCAAGTCTAGTTTTATTGCTTTTCTATATTTTCTATATGCTGAGATTTAGTTGAGATTTAAGTTTATAGAATTTAAGTACCCTCAAAACAGTAATGAAATTATGGGAATGTTTGCTCAATTATAAATACTAAAGGCTATGATAGGCAGACTTTTGTTTGTTCTAAGAGTAGCTTAGATTTCAGTTTAAGTCAGAATGGTTATTATAAGTTAAATGAAAACTAAGGAAGTCAGGTATATAACATATCAAAATTGGTTTTAAATTAGAGTCTTCTAAGTCACAGGCTTTTATTTAAGTAAATTACTTTCAAACTACTGTACTACTGATAAAAGTCTAAGATAAGTGTGTCCTATAAATAATGAAATAGTTAAATCAAATGAAGATCAAGACTCCTGTGTGTTTTGGCCTGCAGAGATCTAGGTCTTAGGAGAACTATATACCTGATTGATGACCATTATCCATTTATATGCTGCTATTGTAGTAAAATATGTTAGACATAGACACCTTTGTAAAATTAACTATGATTTGGCGAGATTTTATTTATAATTGAGATCTATAACAATTTAAAGTGAAGGTTTAAAGGAAAGTTCTTTCTGGCTATCGGTCATCCCTGTTTCACATTATCATTACTATACTTAGGAATATGCTTTAAGGTAGGTTCTATTCTCTTTGACTGTGTCTCTTCTCCTTTTGCCCTTACTTGACCACCAAAGTCATCCATTGGAAATACACATCTGATCATGCTCCTTGGCTGTCAATAATCTTACTGGTTTTTCAGTGCCTATGGAAGCCTTTCCATCTATATTTCTCGTCATGGCTCTGTGAACAAGCAACTAAAGAGTAACGTTTAGCACAGTAAGGGGTGTCCAGAACTTTGACCTAGCTATATGGCCGGTTGGTCGTATTGGTTCTTAACAAAGCACAAGTTTTATTCTTAGTTAATATTTTTAATATCATTCCTCTGATAGAACCGTAAACATTATATTGAAATGAAATGTTTTCAGCATATTGAAATGATATATATCATTGAGTATATTGAAATGATCTACATATTTCCCCTGTAAACTAAAGTTTGTCAAATTTGGAGGATAATTCTCATTCATTTTTATATCTCTTTCACTTGTCACATAATAGGCACTTACATGGTGATTGACTTAGTCATCAAATTAGCAAAAGAGGTTGGACGAATCTTGCATAGCACATAGCGTAGTGCTAATATTAAGCACATTATCAGTAGCACAGTTTATCAAATATCTCCTGACAACTGTTCTTCAAGGTGGTATCCCTGTTTCAAAGACTCAAGGCTAAATATTTTAGCAAAGTCCATAAGTCACATGTGGTAAAGCTGGGTTTGAACCCAAATCTGTCCGACTCCAACGCCCAAGACTTTTTCTACTGTCTCAGATCACTTCTTTGAAATGTAGATATTTATTAAATCCTTTAAAATTATTTAATTAACACTATAACAACACAATTCACTAATCAAACTGTCTAGCTAGTAAATTTGGAAACTGGCTCCTTCATTTACCATAAAAGGTAAAACACAATAGCTGGAATATATTTAGAATGTAATTAATTTGATAGGCAACATTTAAGAATAAGTGAAAAAAATAATATGCTGAGTTAATACTAATGCTTGACCCACTTAAAAGTTAGTAGCACTGTTATAATAATTAGGCTTCAGAGCTATCACATCAACTCAGTATCAAGGATATATGTGACTTCCTCCTACTAGTGTGGAAACTAGTGCATATAAATTTCAATGTGTTAGATGAATAAACCTTTAAGGATTATTCCACATCGGAGTAGTAACATTTGAAGTCCTCACCCCTTGTGTAAAGATTATGTGGATCAGAAGATGTTTATGAGGAACATAATTTCGGTTGCTTGCAAGAACACAACATATATACTCATACATTTATGTTTATATATTTATTTCCAATTGTTAAAATAGGATGAATTCATTTGTGACAGGAAGTGAATATTTTGATAATATGTTATTTTTAACTCTATATGTGCTAGAAATGGTATCTAAAGCACTGGTTATGCTAGAGGGAAAAAAAAACCCAAACAGATAAGAGGTCAACCTAGCAATCTTTGGGGCCAGTAGCCCCCAAAGATTGCTAGGTTGACCTCTTATCTATTCTGCCCTTCATTTTTGTTTTGTTTTGTGCTTTGTCCAGTTATAGCATTGATATCTAACTCTTGTTACTTCATGTAGATTTCACGTTAGTTGCTGGTCTTTTATGTAACATTTTCCTATTCAATAAAAATGTAATAAATATTACAAATTCAGCCTCACTTTAAAAAAAAAAAAGATCAATGGGAAAAAGACTGAAAGTAATAGTTTTTTTCCACAGAAATCTTTTTTTGTTTGCTTTTCAAAAACCTAGTTTGCTATTTATACTATTTTAAAGAAGAGACTCACATTTTGAAAATAAACAAACAAAATCCCAAAGCCTTTAAAAAAAAAAAATAATAAGCTTTTTATTTAGTGATAATTTTCGATGTACTCTAGAGGCTTTAAAATTCTTTATAAAAACTCTACATAAATAGTATGCCACATTTTTCTAAATCGGTCTCATAGCACCAAGGCCAGATGCATGATTTTTAAATGTAACAGTCATGGGAGTTAAGAAGTTGCTACTCTGAAAACAATGAGAAAACAGTAAAAAACTTTCACTCGATTAAGCTCAATCCTCAGGCAAAGATGTTAATTTAACAGACTCTGAGACACCATTTATGTTATTTTGGCAATTTTAACTCTCTGGGTGTGATGAAGGAAGCAGTTTTATACCAAGAATTCTGGATGAATTAAGAATTAATTAAGAAACAACCTTAAACATGGTATTGACTCCATATTTGGATATAGTTCTGAATGGTTTCTGCATAATTAAAAAAAAATAAAAGTAAAACCAGTCACCATCAGGTGGTCTTAATGAAATAAAAATTAATGAAGTGATTTTACTGACTATAAACTATACCATTGAAAGATAACCTAAACTGTGTAGTATTAATTACATACGGTAATTTGAGTTTTAAAAAAAAACGAAGAAGGGGTTTTGTAAACAAAAAGTTGTGACTTTTGAAAGAAGATAAAGGTAAAAGATGTAGATATTAACATTAATATGTAATACACATAGCAGAGAGATTTAAAAAATTAAAGTTGTGAAAATTGTTCACCTTTTAGGATATAAGTTAAATTAGCCTCTTGTTCTGAAAAAAACAAAATTTGTTATTTAAAATGCTAATTTTTTTTTCTTCTTAGGTCATGCACTTAAACCTCAGGTTTCCTCTATTTTCACATCATTTTTGGATGGATTAAAAAAGTTTTATATTACAAAGGTAAGAATTTTTATAAAATGCTAAAATTTTAAATGCTTAGAATTTTAATTGATTTTGTTTCCTTCTTTCTCCCCTTCACATGAACCTGTTATGTTTTTCCAAATTGCCATGTACATTTCATAACTATTATTTTTCATATTGAAACAAATATTTTATCAAGTAAATTAATGCTTTCAATTTCAGAAATTTTAATTTTTTTCAGGTTTGAAGTTCTTAAAAATAACACAGTATTAAACAGTTTCATGCATATAACACTATAGTTTGAATTTTTTCCTTTATAGTAGATATCTAGAAGTGAAATACAAGTATATTCTTTGTTTAACTATTGATTGCTGAATTCCTTTCCTATGTTTATACCAGCTTATATTACTGCTAGCAATACATATGTGCCATTTTTTTTGTTGCATTCTTGCTGTTGCTTGTGAGATTTTTGTTTTGTTATGTTTTAAATTTACTGAATCCAGGGGGGAAAGGGAAATAGTACTTTATTTTAGTTGATGTTTCTTGAAATTCCAATTAGGCTGACCATTTCCCTGTATTTCTTAAATATATTTTTGTATGAATTAGCCGAATATGGTTATTTTTCCAGGAGTGGCAGCTTCATGTTTTTTTTCTTGGTGCTTTGGTGTGTGCCCTATGAGTAATGGAATTTTTAGATACCTTTGTCATAATGTTGTAAATAATTTTTCCAGTCAGGTAACTAAA
The DNA here is from genome assembly GCF_000151845.1 of Pteropus vampyrus. Taxonomy (NCBI): domain Eukaryota; kingdom Metazoa; phylum Chordata; class Mammalia; order Chiroptera; family Pteropodidae; genus Pteropus; species Pteropus vampyrus. The sequence goes on along the minus strand of NW_011888783.1, from coordinate 13,392,134 downwards.
TAAAAGATTTTTTTTTTTTTGGTGCCCAAGTTTCAAATTTTTATCTTTACCTGTGATTATTTAATTACTTCTGAGCTTAGAAAACCTTCCTTCCACCAGAACTATGATTAGGATAATTTTTCTCTCTATTACTTTTTTTGCTAAATGGGAATTAAAAATTTTTCGTCTTTATTAACTATTTGAATTTTTTCAATTTTATAATGTGAGATAAAGTTCTAAATTAATCTTTATCTCCCCTTCCTCCAACTGCTAACCAGTTGTGATAGCGCTATCAACTAACTAATCCCTGCTTCTCTTTGATTTGCCATGTCTAAGACATCTTACATACTTATCCAAGAAATAGACTCTGTCTTTTGTTCTTAAAAATGTAAATGGATTTAATTTCTGTAGGTCTAGTTCTTCCCCCTTGTTTCTTGTGCTTTATCTCGTTATCACTATCACCTGCCTGTTTATTATTCTAGAAAAACTTTAGAAACTCTTCTCTGTTTTAGAAAGTCCATCTAGATTTTTATTAGAATTGAAATAAAACTAGTTTATCAATTTGGGCAAGGTTTATAATACTTAGTTTATACATTTAGAAACATGTATCTTTCTCATCTTTTTTTAGACATGTTTTCATAATGAAATTACATTTTCTTTCCAATTTATTCTTAGATATCTTGTTTTTTAATTTGTATGCATAAGGTCTCCTTTGAAAATATTATTTAATAAGAAGTTATTATAGTATATAAGAATGTGGTTGGTTTTTATTCTCTCCCACCTTACATCTTGCTACTTTATTATATTCCATCATTTTGGTAGTTTTGATTATTACATTTATAATTTTTACAAGTTATTTGTTGTGTTTACATACCAATATATAATTACAATTGGCACTATGGCATACTTTGAACCGAAATGTTTTTTCATAGTTTTACTATACTATAATGACCTGAATAGGTGCATTAAGCATTCTTTGACATCTAAAGTTCCAAAGGTCAGACTTTAAAGAGTTGATGTGTTTGAGCCCAAATCAGAAGGAAAAAGATCAAAATGGATTTTGATTTATTATTTGTAGAATAAGACTTATCTATAATAATAATTTTTTCTTTGTAGTTTAAAGGATTTGATCCAAATCAGCTAAGTGTCGCTACATTATTGTTTGAGGGGGACCGTGAGAAAGTTCTTCAACATGAAAAACAAGTATATGACATTGCTGCAAAATTTGGGTATGGCTTTAAGTTCATAATGCCAAGAGAAACTTAGGCTAAAATTCTTTTATCTCCAAGCAGTTGTTGATGTACCCTTTCTAGTATTATATTTGTAGTGATATATGATAGTCAACTTAAAATGTTGTGTTGGTTTACTCTCAAAATGTGTAGGAAGTTAGTTTGGTATATTGCTCTTACTTGTCTATTTATATATATGATATATTAAATATTTTATTGTATTTTTCCATTAATGCTAATAATATTTGCTGTTGTGCTAGAGTGGAACGGGAAAAATTCCTTGTCATGTTACTGTTTAGTGGTAATAGTATATGTATAAAACATGCCAATAGTATGTTTTTAAAAGGAAATTGTGTTTAATCAAAAGTTTTTGATAAATTACCTATATCCCACCCCCTGTCACTTATTGTTTTGTGCTGGTATAAAGAAACAGAAAACATTTCACATCTATAACCAACTGAATAATGATTGGGTGGTTTCTGTCTGTCTGCTTGATGGATTATATGATTGATCGATGGGAACTGTAGTGAAAATGCCATTTATCAGGACTACATTTTTTTTTCTTTCCTTTTTAAGTACATAAACTAACAGTTTTGTGGACCATCTCTTTTATTTTAAAATTTAAAATATATCATACACATTATGCTTAATTTTTTTGAGTTCTTTGTGAATATTTACTTTTATTCCTGGTGTTTTTTATTTTATTTTATTTTTCAATTACAGTCGACATACAACATTATATTAGTTTCAGGTGTACAACATAGCAATTATTTATTTATGTAACGTTCAAAGTTACATAAATAAATAAATCTAGTACCCATCTGACACTATATATAGTTATTACAATGTTATTGACTATATTCCTTATGCTATACTTTACATGCCCATGACTGTTTTGTAAGTACCAATTTGTACTTCTTAATCTCTTACTCCTTTTTTCCTGGTGTATTTTAATTTTTAGGTATTTATCAGAACCATTTCGTCAGTTTTATTTAATTTGAGCCACCAACTGTCATAAATGTCTTTTCATGTAATGTCAGTTTTTCTCATATAACACCAGCCATTTACAACTTAAAAGTAAGAATAGATCATCCTTAAAATGACGCTAGGTCTCTAGATACTGATACTGAGGCCCAGAACAATTGATTTAATTTTAGCAATTTGCTTATACTAAACAAAACTTATATCAGATTCATCCATTAAAAAAAGGTTTTGGTAAATGAGGTATCTATTTAAAGCAAGGGTAAAGCATTAAAAACTTAAACCCTAATTGAGGTCTTATTTTTTGCTATTACTGTTTGCTGCTAGTTAGTTATAATTAATTTCTGAGTGTAATTTCATCCTCGCTCTCTTCATTTAGATGCTGAAATCTGTGTTGAACAACCAAGGCTGTCATTAAGCAGATGACTTAGGGCTATTTTGATTTTTTGGAGTTTATGAATTTAGAATGCACACATCCAATTTCTTCCTGCTTTAGATAAGAAAATGCAGGTTTCTGTGTGGTTTGTCACACTGGATCTAAAGTGGAAGAAAACCCCCACCCTCACCCCATGCCACCCCCAGCTTCACCAGATATTAGAAGAGGGTTTAAAGAAAAATGGCTTGACCTGAGACTGCAAAATAGGACTTTTTCTCATCCTGATGTAAGAGAGACAGGCCCACTAAATGTTCATACTTGTTACTTCTCACCAGATACATACTTAGAATGCGCCTTCTTAAAGATTCCCAGTGCAGATCTTCTGGACTAGTCTTCACTCTCCTTTCCTTTCTTTCTATCACTATTCCCAGGCTGAACTGTTTATGTTTCCTAGATCAGTAGTGTTTTTTCTCTCTTGGACTCAGGTCTGATTTTATTTCATATCTCCCTGAAGTATGGGCTCAGCTATTTTCCTCCAAGCATTGCCACAGCAATTTTCTCACTAGTTTCCGATTTGTTTTGGAACTCTGACTCCCAACCCCAACCTCACATCCATACACACCCAACTCAGAACTGTCTTCTGTTTCTTACTTTTCACTCTTAGCTGTTTGACCTAAGTTCTGTCTTCCTCGCTTATTAACATTCTACTGATACCCCTCTTTCATTTCTTCTCTGTCCCCAAGTAGTTCTAGATGGGAGCTGCTCCTGTCGAGTCTTTGCTACTCCTTCTGGATGACATTAATTAATGTAGATCCAGCTATAATACTAAGTCAGAAAATCTGATTTAGCCCATATATCCTAGCCTAAAATTTCTTTGCAGTATTTATATAGAACAGGGTACCTCTACTTTGTATTACTTACTTACTGCCAAATCCAAGCAAAGCTTCAGGGGAAAAAAGGATTTAACTATAGGTATTAATCGAAGCCTCAAGGGAAATGATTCTTTTGGAAGAAGCTCAAATCGCAGAGGCTCAACACCTGAGTCTTGGGCAACACCGTGGTTAAGGGCTCAGCATCCTGAGAACAAGGAGATGCTGTTAGGGTATTGAGAAGAGAGACATAAATCAGTCATGACTCAAGAAAGTCACAAGAAAAGATATTTTTCTTTTTATCTGGTTTTATTAAGGAATTTTAGGTTGCTGCGTTGAGAGTTTGGGGTAAGTTTTATTTAGTTGACCAGGAATAGTTAAAATTTAATTTCTGCCTGATGATGGAAAGAAGCAAAATTTAAAACTCTACTGAAGGTAGTGGAAATCAGTAATCATTCGTAGTCTTTTAAAATAAGAATGACTTTCACAGAGCAGAAACTTGGACTGAATTATGTGTTATATGGAATGAATTCTAACTGTAGATCACCAAATACAATTTCTATGGATAAAACTACTTTCAATTTGAAATAGATAGTTCATATGTTCATAGTAATAAGACCTTATATATTGGTCTTATACTTGTCTGTGTATTGCTTCATAAACTTTAGTATTTCTGTGTAAGTATGTTTTGTCTTTCATTTAAGTTATAAGTTTCATAAAATAAACAACATGTCTAATACTCCAAATACTATGTGCTCAAGTATTCAAGAAACTTCTCAGTATTTGGAAGGGCCTAGTCAATCATTGCACATCTTATATATGATTAAGATAATAAAAATACATGAATACATGAAAAAGAATATAATACAAATAAAATAAGAGTATTTTAAGTATCTTATTATACTTGTGAAGATTATTTAAGTTTGTTTCTCATGTCTGATTTTCTGTTCCTTCAACAATATGAGTAGAAGTAGTTAAGTTCATGAGTCAGTTTTATTAGTTTGGTAGATAAAAGTTGGAAATTAATGACCAAACTGAAATATTAAAAGTACTTTCAGATTTTTATTATCCAAGTTTATTCTCTTAACAGCTCTTTGATATATTTATGACAAATGAGAGTGAAATAAAAATTAAATGCAATGTAATATATGTTAATTTGGTAAGCCATTATCTTGATGTGTTATATCAGTTTGGTTAGTTTTATATTTTTTTAATAGTTCATTTGAAATTTATTAACAGTTCTTTAATTACAGTGGATTGGCAGCTGGAGAAGATAATGGACAGAGAGGTTATTTGCTGACCTATGTCATTGCATATATTCGAGTAAGTTATCTCATATTTCCTTTGTTAACTTATGTTGCAAACGATACTTTTTCTTTGAGTGAATAAAATTATTTTCTTTATTTTCATAAATTTTAAAGTACTGTAATTTAGCACATCATTTTATAAGAACCCAAGATTAGCTACAAATCTACCTCAAATTCTCCCATAGTGAGCATTTTAATGTAATTTTAGGTAAGATCTAAATTTTAGATTGCAGTGAATTTGAAGTATGTACGTCTTATTGCTCCCCCTCTCCAATGCTGATGGGGGAAAAAGTACATTTATTGCTTGTGTGCTGTTAGAAATTGTGATTAACAGATTTAGAGATTATTAATTAAACTTTTCATATGTGGTTTTGAGGAATTTAAAGATTTTTAATAGATCTTTCTGTTCTTTAGAAGAATGGAGCTTTTCTGTGTCTGGAAGTTGATTTTGCCATTCCTAATATTGTTTGATTAAAAGCAAGCTGCCTTAGTTAGCAACATTCCTAACTTGATCCACAATCTATTTAAACATGTATAAATGTTTTTTTAACTGTCTTTAAAAGTTGATATTTAACTTGATTCCGAGTAGTTATTGATTTACTGGTGATGATTACTATATAGAATTAAAGATAATTTGTATATATTTGAGCTCTAAAATTTTTCTGATTTTTTATTTTCTATTTGTGGGAAACTATTAGTCATGTTAACCTTGAGTCCTCTATACTTATTGATATGACAGTGTTCTTCTGAAAGTTTATTCATATGTTCGTTTGTTTTGTTTTTTCTGCTTTGGCTATAACAAACTTCAAGTTTCTTAATTGTTTTCTGCTATTGCTAGGGTTACTTTGTAAAAATATTGCTTGTTATGTAATTTAAACTGTCTTGTTTTAAAAGGTCATTTCTCAGCTATCCTGTTGAGAATTTGGCTTCCCCAAATATTGAATTTTCTGATTTTTCACTTGGAAATTATTTTGAAGGAAATACGTACATGAAATTATATAAATGTTTTTGCTTTTCTAAGAAAGCTTGAATTGTGTTCTCATTTTTAAAATAATTTAATCTTAGGTAAGATCCAAATTTCAGATCACAGTGAATTTGAAGTATGTAGATCTTTCTGTTATTCCATCTCCCTCCCCCACCCATGCTCATAGCGAGAAGTATCTTGCCTGTGTGCTGTGTTAGAAATTGTGATGAACAGGTTTACAGATCACGAAAGATGATTTGAAGTCTCATAAATAATTTTTACCTCCATAGATTGACAGTATCCCAAGTTTTCCTATAGTAAGCATTTGGATATATATAAAATTTTGTTTGTTAGGCATTTTCTCTGAGGATATTGACCATTTTCTCATAATACTAAATTCAGAATTCTAGGAAATGAAATGGAACTGTAAGAAGTACAGCATAGACACAGTTTGAAATTTCTTAATTATTAAGATTCCAGTTAGTGTTAAAACTTAAAAGTAAGTTAAAGATTTTTGAGAGAAAGGGGAGATTATTTGTCTTATTTTTTATTTTCCCAATGTTTAATACTGTTGTCACCAAATACATGTTTACTGAATAAATGAATGCATAAGAGAAAAACACATTTTAGATCATTAATTTGGAGACTTTTCCTGCCAACCAGTGGTAGAGTTGAAGTGATTCATTTTACTAGAAGTAAAAACTTAACATGTATTGACTTTTCTACTTTATAAACTTTTTTCATATCTTTATATTTCTTTGGTGGCTTGTGAGTTATTCTTTTCAGTTTTGAAATTATAAAATTGTACTTTAAGTAAAGAAATTAGTGTTATAAGTTGCTTATCATGTAAACATTACATCTTTTATGCTATAAAATATATTTTCCTAGCAGAGGTGCTTCCAAATGTTCAGTCTATTCAGTCACTACAATGAGAGGCACTATATTTTCTGATTTGTTTTTAAGGAAAAGTTGCTTTGAAGAAAGGGTGATATAGTGTCTCCTTCCTGTAGTCTCCTTTCCACCTACCTTTCCTACTTCCCAGCTCCTTCAAGTGGCCTGATGGTCACTTTTTGGTATTAATTTGCTGTTTAGAATACTAAAAATCTGTTTTGCTAATATTCTCTACATGTAAGTAGATACTGGATAAACAGACTGTTCACTGGAGAAATATTTCCTACCATGTGTCAGGCACTCTGCCCAGTGCCAAGGGTACAGAGGAGAACAACACGAAGTTCCTTCTGGGGGTTATATCTCACTCCTGGGGCCACTTTTCAGTGCTCTTATAATGTGGATATTAAAAGAGCCATGGAGGTTGAAGTAGAAGAAACATGTAATACTAACAATTACATGAAACACTAACAGTGAACGTGAAATACAAACAATATTATTGATTCTTCTGCATCTGTTGTAATTTCTTGATATTTGTGTATGTGTCTGAACAGGACTTGGGTTTGGAATTCTATGTATTAGGAGAATCTTTTGAGACTTCTGCTCCTTGGGACAGGTAAAATGAAATAAAATGCCTGATATTAAAATATACTATCTGAATTGTTCAAATAATGTATCTTTGTGTGTGATTATGTAAGCATAAAGTTTTATAAAGAAACACTGAAACAAGGTGATCACTTTTATTTAAATATCTCCATCAGAATGTCATATTTGCAAGCGATATTTTTTGGTTTGAGGCAAATTCGTTCATGTCCCATAGAAGGAAGGTATTATTGAAGTTTACATTTTAAAGAATCTTATTGAATGCTAAATGCCACTATATGGTTTTTATTAAGCTTTGATCTAAATTTTTAAGTGATAAATATGTTTAAATGTTCTCTAAAAAGTCTCCCAAAATTATAAAAGCCGTTAACTTTCTTTTGTAATGTCATTTAGCCTTTGATATTTATGTATTTGCTCTTAAGCAAGATCTTAACTTGCATTTAAGCAATTTCTAAAAGATATCCAATTTAAGAAATTATGTACAATTTTTAAATTACATATTCATACAGATATTGGTTAGGGAATTAATAGGAAAAACTGATTAGGAAATGAGAAGTAGTTTTATTAAAAACAGACTCAAGTTAATTCATTTAGTAGTAAAATATTTTTAAGGAGATTATATGTTTTATTCTATTATGGCTTACATTTCACTTTTTCTTTATAAAGTTAACAAATCATTTAAAATTCACAGTAAAGTTTATAGGAAATAACAAATCCCCATGAATCCACCTCTGGGATGGTACATATCTTAACATTTTTATTCTACTCTATCTTCTTTTTTTTCCTCCCCCAGAAATCTTTTTACTTTTCTACATTCAGTCTTCATGTATAATGAGTTATGACTTATGGAGTTATGATCAAGAACTTGTTAGTTAAAAAAAAAAAAGAACTTGTTACTTTTACAAATATGTAAAATTCATTAACCCCTGTAGATATTAAAGCTTAGTAAGTTTTCTTATATATTTAAAGAATTTGTTTTATAAGTTGGATTTTCAAAATAAAAACATATTAAATTTTAATAATCTAAATGCTTTACAAGAGATTTTTTAAAAACATGCATTCTTACCATTCCATAAAGGAGGTATAGATAACATTGATAAATCATATTTGCCTGCAGTTCTCATAAAATAAACCATAACTTAAGAGCAGTGTTTTGTAAAATTAGAATTTATAAAGGTTTCAGATACTGTATTTATAAAATAAAATTTGACATGCTAATAACACTAAAATTCTTTTCATATTAATATTTTAATCATCTATTCTTTGTTTTTATTGGAAGTTTAGATAACTTTAATGTATTTTATAAAGCATAATCTGTTTAATGTTGTTATGTTTATCAAATTGGTTTTCACACAGTCATATCAGTCTTGAGACTAGAGATAGGCCAGCCTTTGAAGTTTCTTTGTTATCTTTTCCATTCTCATGATTCTAAACAGACCATACTTTAAAATCAGTGTCATTACATAGCTGGGACATTTATTGGAGAATAAAATGGCTTCTACATACCTTAAGAGTTTTATCTTGCAGATGAAAGAAAATATGTAGTTATAATAGTATGCTACAGTTCCCATTAAAAAATAGATTAATGTTGTTAAATATTATTAATCTCCCCTCATCCATCTGTTTTCATGGACTTTTAATATCAAACAGCCTAGCATAGCTTTACAAAAGGTTACATGTCCAGTAAGTCTTTATTGAACTGGAGTTTAGCTCAGTGCTTGAGAATAGGCTATTGAACATTTGTTATAATGATTTTTTGTTAAATTATTTTTAAATTGAGGAAAACTTCTTAGACATGGATACAAGATTGGTTATTCCTATAACTGAGAATTGAATTTTCATTAACATGTTCTTTATAGCTTTAAAGCTTTTAAAATCTTGAAATTAAATTTATTTTGAAATTTGGGTTTTCCTAAGTGTAGGACACTGCCTTCAGGAGACTTGAGTGTGCTGTTCTGACTTTTTGTCTTTTCTATGCCGAAAAAAGAAAGGATTTTGCTTCCTTGAAGTTATGAATGGAAGGCTCAAATTGAATGATAAAGGCTCTTGTTTTTTCTTGAGAGAATAAGTATGAAGGTTTTAGTTAAGAGAATTTCTAACTTGAAGGATGCCAGATAAACCAGCATTATTAGAATTTGTAATTCAAAAACAATATTGTATTCAATTTTCTTTTCTAGAGTTGTAGATCTCTGTAGAAATGTAAAAGAAAGAATAACAAGGGAATGCAAAGAGAAGGGTGTTCAGTTTGCTCCTCTTTCTACATGCAGGTGAGTTTTTTATTGCTCTTATACTTCTTACTTGGAAAAAAAGAAAACTTTTAATTAATGGAGAAGTGTAATCCGCCAGCTGAGGAAAAGCATCAGTCTATACCACCTAGCAAGCTTTCCTGAACTTCACTTGCCACCTTGTTAGGATTGTGCCACTAGCATATTACAGCAATCCTAAGCCCTTTAGGAGTAAAACACCCATCTGTGAATGAGCCTTATACCATCTGGACAGCATGACAGTGAAGACCCAAATGTCTGAGCTCCTGCAATAAGAGAAGACATCCTTCTTCATTCACTGAAACTATAAATTACATATATTGTCAAGGAACTTTAAGTTACATACACAGTCAGCATAGCTCTTTCTTCAACAGAGAAAAATCACTAACCATTTTATCAGTTGTCGATTAAATGAATGCATGTGGAATAAAGGAATGAGTGGAACAAAAGATCCAAGTGAAGATTAAGTCATTGCTTTCCAGCAGATCTTTCTGCAATAATGGAAACGTTCTATGTCTGCCCTGTACAGTGTTGTTGCCACAAGGCACGTATGGTCATTGAGCTGTTGAAATGGGGCTAGTGTGACTGTGGAACTGAATTTGAAATTTTATTTAATTTCAAATAATTGAAATTTAAAATGCCACATTGGCATCTTCTATATTGGACAGTTAAGATCCATATTGGATCCATCTTGTGCTCTTTGTTAAATAGGGCAGCAGCCCAAATGGAAATTTTTTTGAGAAGGGGCACTTTGTATGCAATCTTTTGGTATTTTCTGTGTAAACACCAGAAGATTAAATGTGTCAAGATTGAATTGAGCATTTGACAGCTCTAAAAAGTTATGGAATTAATTGGAAAGTAGAATAAAGAGAAATTGGGACAGATCATGAGCAGGGGAACCTTGAAGTAAAAGATACAGTAGTAATCTAGCACTTTAAAATTTATTGAACATTCTGTATTATGTAATTACCTCTCCTTTTTTCTGTGTGTGTGGTTTTATAGACTATAACTCCAATATTTATTATAGAAACATAAAAAATAATATAAGCATGAATATAAGTTAAGTAATTTGAAATTAATGTAATATCTTTATTGTTAAGTGCACCAGATGCTGCACTCTGAAACAACAGTTATGCTTCAGCACCACAGCATTTCCGTGTATTTCTGTTCACGATGCTTGTTCTTCTGATTTGCCTGGCATCAGTCTCAGCCTGGGAAGGCAGACGTGGGCCTGTTCCAGCCCAAAAACTGGACCCTACCTACCACCTGCATCTCCATGGCAACTTCCTGCTTAGTTTTTAATTTCTTTGTTTTGTAATACTAAATGTGTCTGAAGAATAAAGGAACTTTTCTGCTGTTTATTAGTAATTTAATCTCTTTGAGCTCTAAGTTTATCATTAGTAAATCGCATCTACCTGAAAGGACTCTTGTGAGAATGAAATACAAAAGCATATGAAGAGCTCTGTAAATGCCATTGTGTTGTTATGGTGTAATTACATTAAGGTTGAGGTAGATAATTTATACCAGTGTTAGTAAGGAAAATTTGGATATTTGGTTTTTGTCTCCCAAAGACAAATCATCAAGAAGGCATCAGTTTTTTAGGCCCTCTTATTTTTGACATAGCATAATAATTTGCATGTATTTGCTTTGCAAGACTAGAAATACTTCTCTATACTCTTTAAACTGCTATCTCTTCTGTGATTTTTTTCTTTTTGTTTTTACATCCTCTCATGTTGTACTTCCCTACTGCCATATTGTGTTTCTTAGTTCTACTTATTGCTCCTACTGAAACAAATATTTTTTAGAATTTGATACATTGTACTTCTGCTGGATAAGTAGGTAAAATTCTAACATGAAATGTGAGGAAAGCATCTTTCTCATGTTAACTGTTCATGTCAACTAGGATCTCCTTGAAATAGTTTTTTCTGCTTCTGTGTAGGAAAGATAATTAGGGTTCGAAGAGCATTTCAGGAAGTACTAAGTCAAGTCTATGTATCAACATGTTTTAGAATAAGTGTATTCAGGATAGAATCAAAGAATATTAAAGCTAAAAGCGTGGATTTAGAGAGACTGTTGGCTGGAGTTTGCTATATCTGAAGGAAGGGTACTAGAGGCCTTATTATGTACAATAAAAATCTTATAACTTGGTAAAGCTATTGCTGACTTAATGAGCGATATTTGAGAGAATCTTTTTAATTTGGAGGCATCATTAAAAATGAAATTTTTAAGTCCTTGAAGTCTAAGGAAAAAAATTTTGTGTTTATATTATCAGCCCAAAGTGATACAATAAGTCCTCCCTTAACATCATCAATAGGTTCTGTGACTTTAAGGGCAGTGACATCTGACGAAACCAGTTTTACTATAGGCTACTCGATATAAACAACTTAAGTTCCTGTGGCATTTCGTCAATGTTAGAACAAAACGTTGAATGAAATGATGTTATTCGAGGACCTGCTGTACTTACTTCTTCTCTTGATAATCTAGTCTATCAAACCTCTTATTATAATACCCAAAACAAATCAGGCCTAATAACCCAAAAGTCATTTTTTACCAGTGAAATTTGAAACATTTTAAATAATATAATCTATTTGTATGCAGTTGAGAAGTTTTTATACTTTTGTCAAGTGGCAACCTAACACAATTTATCTTCCCTTCATCCTTCTCTCCCACTTCTCTATTCAAGGTCTCTAGGGACTTCTCCCCTTCCATTATGCAAATATCATTGTGATAAACCACTACTTATTGAAAGTGATTGGGAAGTAAAATATTCTGCCTTAGGATACTTTGTATAATAAGTCTAGTTTCTTCACAAGGTATTCACTGGGTCTAAGAATCTTCATTGTGTATTATAGGTAGGTAGAATTGGTATACTTAGACTGAATTGGCCATATGTCATTAATTAAATAGCTACTTTTTAAGGAATGATTGTCTGATAAAAGCTTAAATGCTCAGCTTCTGTGATTATCTTCTAAAACCAAAGTTTAGAATATACAAAGTCTAGTTATTTGAATGGTTTTGATAAGTAGGAATTTTACTTATAGCTTATACTTGATTACACTAACATTTAACTAGAGTTTGATTTTAATTTAGTTTGATATGACCTGCTTAATAGTAGCCAAAGAGATTATTCTGTGTTGAACATAAATGTTGAATGTGTGAGATGTATTTATTAAGCTAGTTTTTAAAAAAGCTATTTCAAAATTAATTTAAAATAATTATCGATCTCATTGAAATCAAAGATCCCAAGGAAAATAATTTAGCTATAGGGTGCATTTATTGAGTTTATTTCATTTCTGTCCATTAAAAAGTACTTTGCGTATTGGAATAGACATTTCAACCTTAAATTTTCTGAAGAAATTTTATGGGAAGGAATTCCTAGCCAGTGAGTCTGATACAAGTAAAGTTGTCCAAAAAGCATAGAGCAAAAACACTTTTTAGAAATTAAAGAATAGTAGAATGACTTTGGCAACCACAGTATCACTTGTCAAAGTCATTTTGGAAGAGGTTAGTGTTTAACTGTCTAAAATGATACAATTAATCTATTAAAAGGTATTAGATCTGAATCACTTTTTGAAATGGACCCAAATTGAGTTTTCCCAAAGATGTTTTTATTATTTCAGTTTTGTCTTTCTTTGAGATACTTAGCTACTGAAAATTAAACTGTAATGTCAATCCTGGATTTGTTGGAAGGTGACAATGCTCTATTAATATTTATTTACATAATTAATATTTTTTATATTAATTCTTATAGGAGTGATGTACATTTTACTAATTGCTATAAACTCATTTCATTCCTATATCCTTTAAATTTATTTAAAGTTGATTATTTCTAAAGATAGTACTGTCATAGTTAAAATGGTTTTCTAGTTTTTCTTAAACTTTGTAAATTTGGTACTTAAAATGTAAATATTCAAGGAATCTTTTTTATGAGTGTGAATTAACACTAGAAAGAAAACACAGCTGGCAAATTGACAGTAGCATTGTTAAACAGTTTATTTCTTCTGTTCTGAGGCACCTAACATTTGGCCTAAAAGGCCATTAAAATTTTAGATTAGATTAGATTCTGTTTGTATTGTGTAGTAAAAGAGTATTTCTTCTGTACTTGCTCCTTCTGTTAAACTCTTTGTGGGAACTTCCATAAATTGCATTCAGAGATTTAGCTATGATTACCTTAGCTCCTTTTTAAATGCTTCACCTAATTCATTTTGAAAGCCCAGACATACATATACACGCAATTTAATTATCTAATATTCTTGATATCTTTTGTAAATACACATAAAACATGCACACATATATGGGGCCCAGAGTAACCTTTGGAGACACTATTTTAAGGTCATGTCAGTGCATTTGATATAATCATTCAGTTTGTTTTCAAAGTCCTTACTAATTATTAATGTGAATTTGCTGTATTTTACCTAGTGTGATCATTTTACCTAGTGTGATCATTTTACCTAGTATGATCATTTTAGTATTTGAACATTTCTCTTGTTTCCTAGTTTTAAATTCTCATAATTATTTCTGTTAACTTTGAGGAAGTTTAGACTTACAGAGGATTATCAAGTTCCATCTAGTGTGTTTGGGGGCTGTCTTTCACTACAATATACTTTATAAATTTAACTACAATATATTTTGTAAAAAAAGAAAAATCTCTTCTGAGGAATTGAGGTGTTTGTTTATTTCAGGCCAATTGGAGAAACATGTACATCGTTTTTAAATTTTTAAACTTTTTTGGGTAATAGCCAGACTTACCAAAAAAAGTTGTAAAAAGAGTACAAATAGTTCCTGTATATCCTTCATCCAGCCAATCTACATTCCTTCAATGGAGTAAGAGACTGGGTAAAGAATGAGATTATGTTTTAAGCAAATCTTTCAGATGATCTTGCTTTTAAATTTCTAGTCGTTAAATCTGATTTCACTTAAAGCCTTGTGGGGATTTTGTCTGTTTGTTTTTTAGGGTGACGCAGACTTATGATGCAGGTGCATGTATCTATTTCTACTTTGCCTTTAACTACAGGGGAATAAGTGACCCACTGACTGTTTTTGAACAAACTGAGGTAATTTTGCATACATTAATATAGCTCTTACATTCTTCTATTAACTTCAATAAACTTGACTATCAATTTATGAATTTTAGTTTGACCCTTTAATCACTTGTAGTTTACCTGGTTGATAGCCCATAGAAATGAGAATATTTGTTGCACTGGGTTGTATACTGAATTGTGAGTATAGCATTAATGTTCTCTATGTAAGAATTAATATTCTGAAATTAATATTCTGTAGCTTGTTATTTTTTTGGTTGTTACTTATAGTACATAATGCCTGATGAAATTAAATAGCAAAGGACTCTAGGAATCCTTGATATCACTTTGGCAGCCTACCTATCTCTAGATGGTGGCCACAGTTGAGGTCAGAAGCCTTAATGCTCTTGGTTTGTGTTGCTGTTAATACCCTTATAAGTTTTTTTGTTTGCTAAAGCTCTGTGTAGGTCATTGAGGTTCATTTGTTAGCAGTTTTATTACATTTCTTAAATGGCCTTAAGCGTCTAATTTTTGTAAAGTTTCTAAGTTTGATAGAATTTCTCAGGTCTAGAATTGAAGAAACAAACCAGACTGTGGAGGAACCCAGATGAGATTGAGGTTTGTTAAAACTTCAGGTGTCCTAGTGTTTTAATTCTATTATGTGCCCACCAGAGATAGTACCACAGGTGATTTTCAGTGGTACACTTTTAAACTCAAGCCATAGACAGGTTTTGGTAGGCTTCCTTCTATGTCTCACCGTTTTAACAGCTTGTTGGTATAGTGAGATGTTGGTATAGTGAGATGTTTACTTCAGAGTAGGACGTGGCTCTGTCTTCACAAAAATTCTTTTCATTGTTACTAACAATTTAGTACTGCTGAATTGATTATTTTGCCTCCTTTTTCTTTTCTAGAAATCTCAAAGTGACTACTGTAGATATTGTACCTATTCACTGAAAAAAACTACAAAGGCTATATATTTCAATTGCTTTTAAGTGCAATAAATCTAAAAGAAAGGAAAATTAGGCTTCTAGTTTATTATTTAGCCCAGGAAGTCTGTGCCTCCTGTGGGAGTTGGGTCTTACTCTCACTAAAAAGTGAAATCTAAGTAGCAACTATTTGTCCTGTTGTTTCCAAATACAGGCAGCTGCTAGAGAAGAAATCCTCGCCAATGGAGGGAGCCTGTCACATCACCACGGAGGTACTCTTGTTCGGGTGTAGAATTTACAGTATTCCTAATGTAAAGAATACTTGTTTTGATAAAATGTCGGGAAGAGTCACAATACGAATAATATGAGAGCACTTAAGAGTTCTTGGAAGTTTTAATGTCTGTCACTGAGGTAGTTTAGATTGTGGGAGTAACCAACAAAAGCTTGACTTGACAAGCCTGCCTAGATACGAACCTAGACAGCCTTCTGAGTTCTCAGAGAACTTCATGTTACCCAAGAATAGCCCAGCTTTCCTTTTAAAGGGAAAAAAAGAAAAACAACATAAATGTTTTTCAGCCGCCATTGGAATGTAGCTAGATATCAATTGTACCATACATTGAGGAGCTCTTTGTTCTGCCCACTCAAAATTCAACAACTTAAGACAAGATATGAAAATAATCTCTTTTCAAGATTTTAATGCTGTTTTGTTCTTACTTGGTAATCATTGTGGTATTAAGTTTTATCAGAGAATTGATCACATCACCAATAAAAACTAGGGTATATCTACCTATGTTACTACTGGGCTTATGAAAGTCATATGAAACAGTTTTTAAGAAGTAAAACAATGGCTCTTCTGTCATTAAAATTGTAATTGTAATTTTCGAGGTTATCCACCTATTCCCCTTAATAGACACATATCTGAATATATCCTTCAATATAATTTGGTACTTAGAAAAATAGACATATTTAGATTTAGAGAGGAGCATGAGGATAATAAGACTACCAAATTAAAGAATTCAGCTCCTCCTAGATTCTCAATATCCCTCTTTCCCCATTTTCATCATTGCTATTTAGCATTATCTCACATGCTTTATATTTATACTTCTTAATATTTCCTCTTACTGAAAAGTGAAGATCCATAGGACAGGGACTTCTGTTTTGTTTATTGCTAAATACCAGCACTTAGAACAGTATTACCCCCCTCCCACTCCTCATCAGCTCTCCATACATGTGTATAGGATGAATAAAGAATTTTGGTAGAAAAAAGAGTGGGCTATAGAGGATCTGTGTCCATATAACATTATTGTAGCCAGGCCTGGAGAAGATTGCTAATGTGAATGAATGAATGAAGTAAAAAAGAATTCCCAGCATGCTTGTATCATCTTAATCTTTTGCTATCGCCTTACTTTTTTTTCTTAACCCCCACAAATAAATTTCTAACTTAGCTTACTGATAAAGATTAAAGTGAACGAATTTGTTCTTTTCCTCTTTTTACTTTTATTATCTTTTAATGGAGATCATAATGAATGTTAGAATGACAAATGAAGAGTGGAAAATGTGCGTGCAATTAAAAGCTTTTGATTAATCTAAAAGTCTCTACCTAATTTTGGAAATTAGGTTTTTTATAAAGATACTTAGATTTTTAGCACCTCCCTTCAAAATGTTCAGAAAGCCATATACATTATTCAAAATATTTTTTATATATTCTATTTCAGTGTGCCACTATATTAATATATAAGGAATTTGTAAAAATATATAATATCATAAAATAATGATATGTTCTTCATTCTAAATTGATTGCATGGACAGAGAAGGCAAAATAATTTAGCCCTAATTACTTGTTTGAAGGGAAAAAAAGTTTCATTCTGTAGCCAACAATTTTGCCTTTTGGTACATGTCAATAGCCACCAGTGCTCTTTTTCCTTTAAGATCAGGAACTATAGGTTCTATATTTGTGATGGTAATTATGAGAGAGGTGTGATTTTGCAAGAGGGTGAGAATAGCTGAATCTTGTATATAGAAGGAGATAGTGGCTTAATTGTCATTTAGGTAATGGGTTTTAGATGAGCTATTTCCTTAATTGAGAGGATTTTCTCAGTTTACTCAAGCTTTATAGTGTCAGAAATTCTATAGAAGTTGGAAATGACCAAGTGACCTGCCACACTTGCATCGGAAAGCCAAATCAAGTTTCTTTCTTACCAATGACACTTTACGCCTTTAGGATCTTCATGTCCCTTAAGTAATGTCCAGTAGTGTTCAGTAGTGTTCAGTAGTGTTCAGTGGATGCTGAGGGTCTAATACGGCCGAACTTCTGGTGTTACTTATTCAGATATACCCCAGACACTGAGAGGTTCATAGTAGGATCTAACAGAAACTTCATAAATATTAATGATTCTATAAAGCTGTCATTACAGAAAAAAGAATATATATACAAATTTAAAATAATAGAGTTAACTCTAGTACAAATTTATTTGAAACTTGGAGTGTTACTTATGAAAGCTATGATAATAGTCCATTTAGTACACTAATAGAAGTTAATGAAAAATAATAATGTTTTCCATATTATAAATATTATTAGTCCAGTAGACAGTAGGATTTCAAAGAATTGTAATCCTTCCCCTGAAGGACCTTACCATCCAGTAAAATAAAATATTATAGCATTTCAAAAGACTACTGATCAAAACCGATAGGATTATGATATAATTACCACTTCAGTCAAGATAAAAGTCTCCCATTTTCTTTGAAAAGCACTCAAACGTTAACTTTAATAAACATATACATGCTACAAATGTTGAAACAGTAAAGGGAAGGACTTTGAACAGAATAGGGAAAGGAAAGAGAAAGGAATTAACATTGATAAAGCTATAAATATTTGCTAGGTGCTCTGCATAACTTAATCTCCTTTAGTCCTGCTCCAAATGCTATGAAGTAGATACAATTTCTTTAAAATGAAGATATGTTAAGGCTCTGAGTGTACCGTAACTCGCCCAAAGATATGAGCTGTAATTGTGAGTGCCAGAATTTGAATTTCAACTCAGGTCCTCCTGCTTCAGTATTCCTGCCCTCTTGCTTAAGAGCCTAAAAGAGCTAAAATAGGCAAAAAGCTAAAATGATTAAAATTGACAGCCTTAAGAGATACAATTTTAAAAGTACATAAAAAGAAATACTTAACATTACTGTTTTTTCTTTTAAAATATAAAACCTCTATTTCTTTAATTTTGACTATGTTAATTAACAATGTTAATTACTTGCCCTGTTTTAGATGTTTAAACAGATGCATCAACATTTTAATTTCCTCATCTTAGACATTTCATTGTTTTCTCAGTTCTTGCACATAGTTTTATACTTCCTAATTTTAAGTTTCTAACATATCGATAGTAGTGAGTAATTAAATAAATGCAGGTCAGATCATGTTACAGTAAAACTCCTTGTATAATTTATGTGCATTTTCAGGTTCTAGGCTTTTAGGCCTTTATTTGCTACAGACCCAAGTTTGATGAAATAACTTATTTTTAGAAATTATTAGCTTTAACTTGAATGTAGCAAGATTTGATTTCATATTCATTAAGAGTTTCTGCCTCATGTAAATAGAAATTTTTTATTTCTGTCATTTCTCATATTTTTATTTTCTGTGTGGTCAAAAATATGACTGCATGGAAACAAATTAAAGTACCTGGTTACCTCTGTTACTTAGAAAAAGAAACGAGGTAAATCTGAACACAAAATATATTTCATATGTGCTGGGAAAATGAAGATGCTTTCCCTCTTCTAAACTGACATATATTGGTAAGCTCCAGGGCTCAGCCCTGAGCTTATTTGTTCCCGTGTGTTTACTCACTTCCTCAGTGATTTCCTCAGTCCCAGGACTTAAAACACCATATGTATGCTGATGACTCCCAAATATCAGAAGGCATCACCACCACACCCACTGGGACTACTGCAGTCACCTCTTAACTGATCTGGCTGCTTCTACTCTAGCTCCTCTCCTGTTATTTCTCTTGCTGCCAGAGTAATCTTTTTAAAATTCAGTGTTTTCTCTTCATATTCAGAATAAAATCCAAAGCCGCTAACTGAACCTTCAAGGATACATATGGTGTGTCCATCTCTTTCTCCTCACCTCGTATTAGTTTTCCCCTCTAGCAGTATTAACTTTCTGCTGTGCCTCAGACATGTCAACTCCCTTTCTCCTTCAAGAACTTTGCTGTTTATTCCCTCTTTTTTCTGATGTTCTTTTTCCTGTTTTCCCCCTCAGATATTTGCATGGCTCTTTCCCTTTCATTTATATCTCTGATAAAAATGTCACCTTCTTAGAGGTGGCTTCCCTGTTCTCTTATTAGTTTCTGTGCTCCTCATTTGAATAAGTTCATTGACGTTACTGAATTTATCTTGTTTATCACTGTGTTCTCTGGTCTCTGAACAGTGACTGCCTGTTTGACATAGTAGATGCTCAATGAATGTGTTGAGTGAGTGAATAAGTGCTCACGGAATGGGAACAGTTTTGCAAATTCTCAAACAGCTCTGAATCTTTCATATTAGAATTGCATTAGCCTCATTGCTAATTTAGTTTCAAACATTTAATAATCAGGCTTCGTTTGAATATGGGGTCATATTTTCATGGAAGGGCTCAGTTTATTTCATAACATTTCTAGAAAAGTATATTAGCAGAGTCAGTTATTCAGTGGAAAAGTAGGGTAAAATAATGTGCTATCCCTATGACTGTGTGACACCAGCCATCGTAGTGTTCTTCCATTGGTGCATTGAGCATGTGAGATTCCATTCAAAGTTTGTCTTAAAACAAATAAAGGTCTGAGAGGTTTATAGACAGAGAGGAAGAGCATAGGCTTGGGAATAAAATCTATATTGGACTCCTGATTCTGTACTTAACTAGCAGTATGACCTTAGGGAAATGACTTCTGTGAGCTGAGGTGTTCCCATCTGCAAAACGGGAATAATAGCACCTACCTCATAGATTATTGTAAGACTCAAATGTGATAATGTATGTAAAGCATCTAAAGTGTCTTGCATATATTAGGGGCTTAAAAGAAGTAGCTTAAAAAAAAACTAAAAGCAGTAGTGTCAAGTGAAACTATGGTTTGTAATCTTTTTTTTTAATTAAAAATTTATTTCAATTACACGACATACGATATATTAGTTTTGGGTGTACAACAGAGTGATTAGACATTTATATAACTTACAAAGTGATCACCTTGATAAATCTAGCATGTAGTTTGTATTCTTAAGCCCTTGTTCTAAATATTGAAGAAAGGTTATAGTTTATTTGAAAAAGATCAATATTCAAGGGATAGGATTCAACAATTGTCTTAATATATTTTCTTCCATAACCTTCAGTTGGTCTCACTCTATAGGAAGTTCTGTTACAATCTCTATGAAAGAGAAATTTCCTCCACACTATTGACTATAAAATTTTGTATAAAAAAAAGTCCATTTTCATAAATCCTTTTCTGCTTAAAGTTTATCACCTAATTCATAAATTTCAAATATTCTGTGCAATTCAGTATAGGTTCATAAAACAGAAACTTTTCCATATAAATTTTGAGTGGGTTTAATTGTTCTGCTAAAATGAATCAATAATAGAGCTTTTGAGATTTTACCTTATGTGTAAAAAAGATTTTCCTTAATTTGCATCCTGAAGTTAAAACTCAAGTTTACCTTTTAGTGGTATCTTTATTTACTGACCTTCAAGCAGTGTCATGACACTCTCAGTGCTATATTTTTGAGTTCAAGAGTAGAAAGGCTGGGGGTTGGGAGAATATTGATGCAATTTCTCTTAGAGGGTTTGGCCTGTAATTGTGATTAATAACAGTTGCTTTCACTATCTGGAAACAGACAGGCTGGTTTGTCTGCCTACAATCATGCTGTGATAAATGGAGCTATTTTAACTCTGGTTTTGTGTATCAAAGAAAACAGATGTAGTCTGGAACTGGAGGCTATAAGAAATATAAAGCCTGCTTAACTTAATCTTCATAGCGCTTTTTTTTTTTTTTTTGGTAACTGACGAGCTGGTCAGTTTAAACAGCAGAATTTATGTCAGCCATGTATTTAATTTCAGTTTATAACTTAAGTTTTTAAGTGGTTCATTTGCTAAAATTATACCAAAGTCCTTGTCAGGAAGTAAAAAGTCTCAATTAAATATAACCAGTCTTAGTTTAAATAGTGTGTCTTTAACTAACCAAAATTATTTTTTATTATTAGAGAATAATTATTGGGGCAGCTGCTCTTAGCTTTTTCTGTGGTCTTAACAGACTCTTAATAGTATCATAAACTTTAAAAGTAAAAAGAGACTACTCGAAAAAATGAGCAAAGGATCAGCTCTGAGGCCATTTGTTAAAAACTTGTACTGTGAAATAAACATATAGATTGGGAAGGGAGAAATAAAACTGTCGCTATTAACAGATGACATGATTATCTTCATAGAAAATCCCAACGAATCTACAAAAACAAGATCAAGAAGACTGCAGAATACAAGAGCACATGCAAAAATCAGTCACATTTCTATATATTAACAAACATATAGAAACTGAAATTTAAAATACTATTTACAATTTCATTTACAATTGCTCCAAAGAAAATGAAATAGGCACAAATCTAACAAAATATGTACATACTTAGGTATACATCTAATGAAACATATATAGGACCATATTTTGAAAATTACAGAATGCTGATGAAAAAAATATCAAAGAAGACCTAAATAAATGGAGAGACAAGGTTCATGAATTGGTAGAAAACTGGACATTGTAAAGATGTCAGTTCTCCCCAGACTGATCTAATACAATTCCTATCAAACTTTCAGCAAGATTTTTAGTAGATATAGAAAAGATTATTCTAAATTTATATGGTAAAGCAAAGGAACTAGACAGCTAAAACAATTTTGAAAAAAAGAATAAGTAATGGGAATCAGTCTACCTGATTTCAAGACTTAACAGCTACAGAAACCAAGACTGTGTGGTATTAGAAGAGAGATACATCAATCAATGGAAAGACTAGAGGACACAGAAATAGATCCACACAATTATATCCAACTGATTTTAACAAAGGTATAAAAGGAATCCAGTGGAAGAAGTATATAGATTATTCAACAAATGGTGCTGGAGCAACTGGACATCTGTAGGCAAAAATAAGAAAAGGAACCTTGACCTAAACTTCATACCTTATACCAAAATTAACTCAAAATAGATAATGAACTTAAATGTAAAACATAATAAAACTTTTAGAGAAAAAAAAAAAAGGAGAAAATCTTCAGGACCTAGAGCTAAGCAAAGATCTCTAAAACTAGTCACCAAAAGTACAATTCATTAAATTGTAATTCTAACAAAATAAATTGGATCTCATCAAAGTTGAAAATATGTGCTCTGTGAAGGACTCTGTTAAGAGGATGAAAAAGATAAAGCTACAGAGTTGGAGAAAACACTTGCAAACCACATATCCAAAATCTGTATCTATAATATATAAAGAATTCTCAGAACTCAATAGTAAAATGGAAACACCTATGAGAAAGCTAAAATTAAAAAGTAGTGACAGTATCAAATATTGGAGAGGATGTGGAGAAACTAATCAATCATACTTTGCTGGTGGAAATGTAAAGTGGTATAATCATTTTGTAAACAGTTTGGCTGTTTCTTCTAAAATCAAACATGCACTGCCATTCTACCCAACAGTAACACTCTTGGGCATTTATCCTAGAGAACTGAAAACATGTTCACACAAAAATCTGTATGTGAATAGTTATATCAGCTTTACTCACAATACCCCCAAGTAGCCTAGATGTCCTTCAGCTGGTATAGTAGTCCCCTCTGCTTATCCATGGTTTCACTTTCTGAGGTTTCAATTACCCACAGTCAACCGTGGTCGGAAAATATTAAATGGAAAATTCCAGAAATAAACAATTTACAAGTTTTAAATTTTATACCATTCTGAGTAGCATGATTAAATCTCATGTCATTCCACTCCATCCTACCCAGGATATGAATCATTCCTTTGACCAGCTTATCCACACTGTATATATTACCCACCAGTTAGTCACTTAGTAGCCATCTCAGTTATCAGTTCGACTGTCACAGCATTGGTATTGTAGTGCTTGTGTTCAGATAACCTTTATTTTACTTAATAATGTGCCCAAAGCATAAAAGTAGTGATGCTGGCAATCCAGATATGCCAAGGGAAAGCCAAAGTGCTTCCTTTAAGTGGAAAAAGCATAGTATATAAAGGGTGGGTACTAGTCATGGTATCAGACTTCCACTGGAGGTCTTGTAATGTGTCCCCTGTGGGTAAAGGGGGACAACCGTAGATGGCTAAACAGTGGTACTTCCATACCATAGAATACTATTTAGCAATAGAAAGAAATGAACTATTAATGCATGCAACAACTTGAATGAATCTCCAGGAAATTATGCTGAGTGAAAAAAAAGCCAATCCCAAAAGATTGTATATTGTATGATTCTATTTCTTTAACATTTCTTAAGTGACAAGATTATAGAAATAGAAGACAGATTAGTGGTTTCCAGGGGTCGGGTATGGGAAGGAGGTGACTATAAACAGGCCACACAAGGATCCTTGTGGTGATTGAACTGTTCCATATCTTAACTATGTAAGTGTCAATATCCTGGTTGTGATTTTGGTCTTTAAATAGCTACCAGATGAGTATAGCCTTTCCAATTTTGAATCTTTATCAGATTAGTGTACGGTAGCAGAAAGTCTGTTTTGCCCTTTAAATTATTTTTTCTCCATTGGTTTCTTCTTTTAACTGGTTTTTTCATAAAACTTATAAGTTGATTATAATGTTTTTCCACTGAAGCAATGTCATAAATAGTTAGATCCCAAGACCTGATTATAAAAGCCAGTTTAACTCATAATTTAGCTGAACATTTAACTATTTCAGCTATATCATGGGATATACAGCTCTCAAATCTGTTTATCCCATGATATAGCCTTCCCACCCATGCAATTACAGATGCACAGTTTAAGACAAAAGGGCAGGGACAGCATTGTGTTTGTCATTTCTTACCTGTAGTAGCTTCCTGCCTCAGGAGTGTCACCAGGAGAGAATAAGTGTGTTGGATAGTATTACTTCTCCTTGGATCTCTAAAGAGAACACTTTATTCCCAGAAATTTTATGTCCAAGACTCTTTTAAGTACTAAATGTTTGTTAGTCTAAGAATGCCTGTATTACATTATTAAATGTCACAGAATAATTAACTTTTTATAGTTAGTTTCATGTGATTAGCAGTTACTCCTAATAGATATTTCCAAGTGTAACATCTGTTAAAAGTGACTTTAAGCAAAATTTATTTTTAATGTTCTGTGTTGTCAAACACAGAAGCCACTAGACTACATGTGGCTATTTAAATTAATTAAAATTAAGTAAAATTAAAAATCCATTTCTTCATTTACAGTAGTCATCTTTCAAATGCTTAATATCCACATGTGGCTAGGGGGCTGCTATGTTAAACAGTGCAGATACAGAACAGTTCTGTCATAGAAGGTTCTGTTGAACAATGCTCTGAAGCTTTATTTCATATATTTTTTCACTCATTAGCTAGAAAAATGGCCAGAAAATGTGACTTAAAAGTTTTTTCAGTAGACATTAGATTCAAGTCTTTAGGAGTTAACTTTTAAAGTAATATTTGTCATTAATTATTGATTTCCTCAGTGTAACTTCTATCTACTGTACCACTTTTTCCAGAGTGTCTCTTAATTTGGAAAAGAGCCTCAAATTTAGAACAAGGTCACCTTCAATGGCAATAAGCCTGTTGCTGCTAATTCAATTGGTTATAGCAGTGAAGGTATGTTACCTTTATGGGAATTGTTTGGGCTCTTAGGAGATGGACCCTAGGAAGCATGTAGTCCAGGATTTCTTGGTCTTGGCACTGTTGATGTTTTCGGCTAGATAATTTTTTGTTGTGGGGGCTGCCCTGTGCATTGTGCAATGTTTAGCAGCATACCTGGCCTCTATTATCTAGATAACCACCTGTCCCAGAGGGCGGCAGAATTGCCTTCCCCTGGGAACCACTGATACAGCTCAAACAGTCCTAGATATGTGAAAGAAATGAGAGTTTTAGGTTCCATGGCATATCTTCTATCTTAGCTACTATAAAATAGCTCCTGAGTATATCCACGAAATGATGTCAGAATACAGAATATAGGAATGCAAAGCAGATGTAACCAAAATAAATTAAGGAAACCCAGACTGCTTTTCTAGATATCTGAATCCCTACCCTTTATCTAAAATAGCTTACAGATAACTGGTTCAATATTTATTTTTTATTTTAACTAACATTTATTGAATACTCACTGTGTTGCATACACTGTTATGCAACGGGGCTACAAAAACTAATAAAACATGGCCCTGGTCTTCAAGGAACACATGATGTTTCCTATCCTTTTCTGTCCTTATCTATTTCATGTTATTTGACCCATTCACTTGCTTTTGACTCTGTTGTATAAACATTAATTGCCATTGAGTTTAAATTTCAAGTGTGTCAAGACATCTTTTGGGGCCTTATAGAAGAATTAACCCATGATTGTGTTCTGAAAGACAGATCGAATCCAGCTCTGTGATCTGTTACTACCCTGGTAATTTAAACTTTTTCTGTTTCATAATCTCTAAGGCCCTATTCAAGGATCTATAAGATCTTAGAGCTATTGTATAAACTGCACAGATGAAACCGTAGCATAAAGCAATAGACATTTTAAATATTTAATAAGAAAAATTTTATAGTATCAAATTTTAATTGCTTTGCTAAAGTCCATGATATCCATGAATATGTCATCTTGATAACAGAAGTTTCATTAGTAGAAAATAAGTCAGATGACTTAAAGAAACTAAACATGACTTTATCCACTAAGCATTAAATTAGACTCTTGGATAGTCATAATTCCATTTTATACACTTTAAAAGCTGGATGTTAGCATTCCTCAGTTGTAGATCTGTTGGCTAGCATTTAGCATGTACCACCACCATTATCAAACACACAAAAATATGCTTTATAGCACAAATAAATAGATAATGAAATCTTTTCAGGTTGAGGCCCCTCACCCCCTCTGAAGAAACATCATCACAGTCAGATCACCAGGTACCTCAAAGAGTGGAAATTGTCTGTTGTCCTTCTCTGTTTTTATCAGTACTTAACAAGTTTCATGGGACCAGCACCTCATCTGGCAAGAGGTTGGATGTCCCTCCAGCACTAGCTTCTTACATAATCCACCAATAGTTTAGTTAGATCAATTAAATCTTGAAGTACATAGTCAATGCTCAGATCACTGATACAAGCAGCTAAGTCTGGATTTTCTTTTTAAACCTGACCTATAGAATAATACTAAAAGTATCCAATATCCTCAAACTAGAACTCTCGAAATGTAATTGTTGGTAATAATGGTTATATGCTTTTACCCTGGCTAAATTCTACTTCTGAGCTTTAGCTTCAGTCATCTTTGGAATGTACAGTGCATTTCATAATTTGTTTTTTAAATCTATATATAATAAGTCTTTTTAACCTTATAATCAAATTCATAATTCAAAAAGTTTTAAATTTAGCTATAAAGAAGTCTGGATAGCATGTCCTACCTACATTTATCACTTTTAAGATAGGACTGTTGGATAGTTTTTGCTAAGTTTTCAGTTCTTTAGACCACAAAGAGTAGTTCCAGATAATTTTTAGCAGTTAGGCTAACTACTATGTCCACACACAACACTTTCCCTACCCTCTCCCTTGCATACATGTCTGTTCATTCTTTTATGGTGTTGATCATACTACAAAATGTATTCATTCCTTCTTGGAGTTGTTGGCATCCAAAGAGGACTGTTGGGCCTATGATTCAATGTATCCCTGAAAGCTTCAATTCCTCTATTCCAAAGTAAGTTTTTAAAAATGTACTATTTTGTGGAAGAACACAAAATACGTTTTTTACCCAGTCTGTATATACAGTATTAGAAGTTAAATTATAAAAAAGTGAACTCGCCTTTTAATTTAAGCAGATAAATAATTTCCCATTTGTTTTCAGTAATGTTTACTTTTTGGCTGGTCTCTGTTTTTTGTATCTTTAAAAATACTTCTAAGACTCTTAAATACCTTGTTTGAGTACTTTGGGCATTGTGTATTTAGAATAATTATGAATTGTAGAATACAGGATCCCTATCTTGTTTTCAGAGGTGCTGGATTTGGCTTTTTTGTAGCTCTAGCATTGACTCTCAGGCTAGGTTTATACTTCTAGAGAATCAGAAGTTAAAGGAGTATGATTGAGTCAATAGTCATGAATATCCCACATCAGATAATCCAGATCTGGAAAGAGCATTAAGCTTCATGTGGTATAAATGCACACATGCCTTTACACAGATAACTATGCATACAGGGAAAGTTGAAATAGTCTTAGGCCACCTATTTTTGCTGTTTTTATTCATCCATTGACCCCCTCCTCCTCTATGGCATGCTTCGTAAAGGACAGAATATCATTTCTATTTCTGAAATGAGCTCTACAAATGTTTAAGCAGCTACGATATAGTTGTGGGTACGTGTGTTACATGTGTCCAGACCAGTGTAGTCATCTAATTCCTCAATGCCTAACAGTGCAAATGAAGATTGTCCAAATGGCATCATCACTATTATTATCGTGGGTTAGCTCTAGAATTAAAATCTTCTGCTTTGAAGTGTGATGCTTCTTTGAGATTAGAGCCTTTGGTGTTTTTGATATATTTTGTATTTTAATTTATCAGTTCATCTGAGACAGCCAGAGAAGATTCTCTAGAATTTTATGAAGACTATTTCCAATAATTGCCTTATTACAGACTCATCGAATGTTTTTACTTATATTGTGCTTTATGTTCGTACACTTACAATGTAGTTGACTTAAATTATTAAGCAAAACCAAAAAGATTCCTAGTGCCTTTATCGCATAAGCCATGATTTCTGACCTCAGTTCAAATTCTGTTATCACTGACAGGAGCTCACAGACCTCTGCTAAGAAGGGGTTAAATTCTTTCATTAAATATGTTTATGAGGGGCCACGGCTATGCTGCCTGTACTGCTTTTTTTTTTTTTTTACTTTCTAGTTCACTAATCAAATGTATGTTAGATTGATTATTGTAAAAGTATAAACCATAGAAAATTTGACAAGATAGATGTGTAAATTACCCTTCTGACAGAACTAATGATGCACTCCGAGCACCTTCTGTTTTCTAGCGCTTGGTGAGCGACTTCATTAAATATGCAATGGCTGTTGGGTGGCTTCTCAAATGATGGTTCAGTTCCTTGTGGAATTGCATTATTACTAGAGGTGTAAAACCAGGCAGACAAGCTAGCTTTTGGGCATCCTGCTGAGGTTCTAATGTGCTCCATCTTGTTGGAGCAGTTGTTTGCAGTCTTTTCAGGACAATTAGATCCATAACCACAGGACACATTCAGTGAAACTATATTACAGATAACAGTGGAGGCTGGCATTGACTGCTCTTTACCCATCTCTCTTGAGCTCCCTCAGTGTGGGTGACTTATAATAATGCCACTTCTACCACTCACAGAGTAGTTTTTGTTTGTTTGTTTGTTTTTTAATCCTTTGAAGCAAATCTGGAAACAACTGATTGGTAACTTTTTTAAAGTTCTTAAAAATCAGGCTATTTGAAGTGAAAAGAGTTTATAGATTTTAATCCGTATGCAGGTGAGAAAACTGAGGCCAAAGTGTTGTGGTGGGTTGTCCCTTAGGGAAATAGATAGTAGGAGGACATGGTAGAACATCTTTTAGGTGGTAGAGATTACATGAATAGAAATTTGTACTGTTTGGCTTCTAGTTTTAGAGCTCTTTTAAACAAAAATTCTTTTGAATTTAAGACTTTTTTCCTGCTGTACCTCGTTTTCCCCCATCTTAAGACCAGCAGTGCTTTTCTTTTGAAATTTCTCGAAGTTAAGCAGGAATATTTTGCTTTCTGAAGATATCATACTATTTATTATTTTAATGACAATTTGATGGTTTCCTGCAGAACTGGATACAAAAGATGTTTTGAATTGAGCTTGAAATGGTATTTCAGGTTTCCAAAAGGCAATTGCTATGGTGTATCACTGCAGCCTGATAAATGGGAGTGCGTTTTAGAATGACAGGCTGAATACTTTAATGAAAGAAGGTTTCCCATTTTGGTTGGCCAATTAAATCACTGTTGATGACTTTGGATCATTAATGAACATTTGTGGAAAATGACCATTTGAATTCAATTATTACAATAATATGTTTGAAAAGTACTAACCACAAATAATTCTATCTGTAAATTAAAAGATTTATCCATTTCACCACAGATAAGTCAGCATACCGCTTTGTTTATTAATGCCAAAGCAAGTCAACTTTGCAGGATTCTTTTAAGGATAAAGTACACATCATTTCTTATAAAAGTTCTACTTAGAAAAGGTTTTGTTTTTCATTGAGTGCTTTTTAAGGTATAATTTATGCTGTTAGCCATTATATTACTTCATTATTCTCAGAAAAAAAATAGCAAGACCTAGAACAAAGAAAGGGAACATGCAGTGTATAAAAGTAGAAGATTAAGTTTAAGATGGATTAGATATTTGATTTATTTACTGCCTAAAAGAATCTCTAATTCTAGGGGGAAAAATAGGAAATAGAGTAACCATTATTTGAAAACATGCAAATTTATTTAAAAGTAATATGAAAAGAAAATGCAAATGGTAAACTTCATAACCAGATTGTTTTCTTAAACCCAAGGTTCAGGTTGTCTAAATTTTTTAAAACTTTTGTTCTCTTTGAAATATTTTATGGATATGTATCCTGTCATTATTGCTATAGTATACCCAACAAATTAACATAGATATGATATTTTTCTCAAGTTAACTTTATTTTCTCTGAAACTTTGACTGTTTTGGTAGCTGAGACAGGAGGTGAGGTCTTTTGAAATGCACGTTTTTCTCATTTTGTTATTTGTAAAATGGGCCATAATCTGAGTCCAAGCTTTTCTTCATCTCCATTTCATAGTTTACAGAAAAAGGAGTCACTGTGGAGCATAGGCTTCCCCTGGGAATACATTGGACTTAATGAGCTTGATAGTCTGGTGGGCTCAATAAATCAAATAAAGCAAAACATTTCTCATTTTTGAATAAAAGCATTTATCACACAGTGTTTGTTCATTCATGGTCACAAGATTGATTGGTTCCCAGCATCACAGTGTATACTGAAGCACTTTTGATTTTGTTTTTCCAGTGGGCAAGTTACGGAAGCAATGGCTAAAGGAAAGTATCTCTGATGTCGGCTTTGGGATGCTGAAATCTGTCAAGGAATATGTGGACCCCAATAACATCTTTGGAAACAGAAACCTTTTATAAATACATTACTATTGTTATGAAAAAATGTTACTTTTTAAAAAAAAAAAGTCTTCGACTTTGTTATATCAGTAATCATTTATATCATGACTGTATTTTGGCTATATTTGTTAGTTGGTTTAACATGTTTGTTTCATTCTGTAGTTTGTTTTGTTTATACATTTATCAGTTAACAGATGGTATTCCTAAATCTCTCTCATTGTAGGTATATCGGTTTACAGCCAACTGGTTGTCATTTCAAATTTTAGTCAGGCTGCACAAGGCTGCCAGTTGTTATTTCAGAGGAAGATGCTGCCAGCTGTTTTGTATTGATACTTCCTCTTGGGAACAAAGGCAGATTTTGGTGTCATCTATTGCTTCTCAAGTCTCTTTTTAAAAGAATGTTTCTGGGAAGCAGATATCTAGAGGAGGATTTCACTGAAGAGTGATAGACATGTATGTTTTTTTTAAGATTGCATTCTAGTGTGAGTAGGCTGTTAAGAGGATTACTCATGAAACAGTGTAGGCAGCCTGTTATTTAGGATGCTTTCAGTCATGTAAGGTGCTTGGCCTACCTTTTCTTTTGAAATTAATACACAGTTATAAAACCTCAAATCATCAGTATACAAATTATTCTGTTACGGGACACATTTTTGTTCTCCATGTTTCAGTTTCTATTCAAGTATGAGTTGTATTTGTATCACCGAGATAACCTATTGTTGCCATACTATGTTTTATAAGAAAAGCTGACTTATCACTCATTGTATGGGAAGAACAGGTTTACCAGGAAATGAATGCCTTTATTCACACACACAATTCTAACGTTTCTGCTTTCCCATTCTTGTTGCTGAGCGGCAGAAGAAGCTGCAACAGGAGAGAAGAAGGAAGACTCCTTACACTTAATGTCTCCAGTTCAAAGAATTGTTTGGCTAAAAGAACAGTTTCAATGATAATTTTTTTTAAAATTAACCCAAACAATATGATAAATTTTTATATAAAAGTAAAGTTTCAATTTAGTTTTTAATAATGGTTTAATGCCTTTTTTGAATTACTGGTTTAACCTAAATTTTAAAAAACTGTAATGTATTACTACACGTAGCATAATCAGAAGTTTGAGATATCATATTTCTTAAATTGTAGGGAGAATATTAATTACATTTAGCAAACATTTTTACATTGAAACCTGGATATTAAAATAAGTGAAACAATTACTTTGAATCACTGTCTGTCAAGGTTCATGATTCACATTTTGAGATGGATTCTTTTCCTAATGTAATGCCTAACTTTTGATAATTTTTTAAAATTAATATTTGTTCAGATAATGTAAGTCAAAATGCAGATGATCCTGTAAAAGGACACACTGTCTATGTAGCAACAGCTCCAAAGTATTTTTGGGCAGTTTGATATGTTTCGTATCTGAAGTAGCCTTAACCAGAAAAGTAAAAATTTTAAATCGACAAAATGATATTTTTAAAACTTCAAAATGATAATTTTAACTAATAAAATTGGCCTCAAACTAATAAACTTAAATCTGTAAGCAAATCAAAATTAAGTACGTTTAACAACAAAAACTAAGTATTGATTTATTCATTGGTGTTTCATTTTTAATTATAAAACTTCTAGCAGACCTTTGCTTAAAGCCCTTGATATTTGACATAATTGGATGCCTGATGAAGAAATTACACTTGCCTCTAGAATTATAAAAATCTCAGCTTCATAAAATGTATCTATCCATGAAGATAATTTCTCTAATTGGTGATCAAAATGTAAAATTTAATATGGTACTAACACCTCACTGGAGTGTATACATGTTTCTGAGTAATTTTTAAAAAATAAAACTTACAGATTCATAAGCAGATTTATTTTTTTGCATGTGATTGTTATAACATTCTTTCCCAGGGAGTTCAGATTTCAGCAGCTTTCGAAATTAGTATTTGATATTAGGAAACTATAAATGTAACACCTGAAATTGTTGTGTTCACTCTTCTACATGAACCTTGTGGAAATTAGTGTTTTGTGTCTTTGTTTTTCTTCTCCCATGTATGCAGGACTCCCCAATCTTGATTTTATAGTGATGAATACATTTTGTATTTGGAATCATTTCTACAGGGATCATTTTAAACACATGAACACTCATCAGTGCTATTTCGCTCTGAAAGCCTTTCCCCCACTTTCACCACCTGCTTCTGAGAGGTACCTAGGCATATTCTTAGTGTCTGTGAGCTGAGTTCTTGAATATGCACAGAAGCACTTAACCTTGCCTCGTATTTCTGAAATAGCTGAAAATGGCCTCATAAAAGTAAAAGCTTGGAGAACATTGTTTATGTGAGACTTCTTAACAATTTCAAATAAGTTTATTTAAAATTTTAAAATGTGGTAGCCTATTTGGTTTTCAGTACTGCATAACACTGACTCGTCTTTCTTAAAGTAGTCATATTTCTAATATTTTATTTGATATCACATTTGGGTTGGGGTTTTAGTGAGAATGGGAACTTGCTGCTAGTGAGAAATGGCATTGATTACTAAAGACTCAGTATAAACAGGCTTTATAGACCCTTAGAGTAACTGTTGCCTTAATGTTTGGTGCAATTTACAGTGCATAAATGAATTTAGTCTTATGCTGAGTAACTTCAGCTTTTTTAGTAAAAATTGTAAAAGCCACATGTTTACTGTACCCATTATTTTACCACAAAGAGGATTAAATTCTTTCCTCTTCTGAGAAGTTGAGAGTTTTCTTCCTAA
The DNA here is from genome assembly GCF_000151845.1 of Pteropus vampyrus. Taxonomy (NCBI): domain Eukaryota; kingdom Metazoa; phylum Chordata; class Mammalia; order Chiroptera; family Pteropodidae; genus Pteropus; species Pteropus vampyrus. The sequence goes on along the minus strand of NW_011888783.1, from coordinate 13,358,677 downwards.
ATGCTTACATATTATAGTACTGTTACTTAAAAGTTATTTGCGATGCTGGAAGCCTTCTAGTATGCATAGTTGTGTTGATGTATTTTGGAAAACTAAAGTGCAGTAAAGGATGAGCTTCCATCAGTGTGTGTACTGTACCAGATACAGATGGTCACAAGGAAACCTCTTTTTCAGAATATTCTCTTAGTAACGACTAACTTCTAGCTTGCAGTTTTGAAAATGTCTTCCTGAATCTTGGCTCCAGAGATTTTCCTTTGTTATATTCTTTTACAACTACGGCTTCTTAACTATAGTGATCAGAGAAGCCCTAAAATCCCAAGCTGAAGCATATGACCTCTGGGCTTGGTTTGTTGAGCATCCATTCTATATAAATATAGACTACAAATTGTTATTTATTATGGATTGATTGATTCACAAACTGCATGTGCTGGTGCTTGAGGCAGCCAAAATAGAATGCTGTGGAAAGCATATCTACATTTTAAGAAACACTAATACAAGAGTTAAAGACAGCTTTAATAGCTTTTTGTTTACCACTTACTGTTTAGCAACTTTGATTTTAATTAGAGTTTAGCCTATAGTGAGAGAAAAGCCGAAGATAACAAATGCCAGTTTAGGATTGAAAATCCAGAACTGCTTTTGGCTTTATAAGTTGTGGAGACTTGGCTTTGCTCAAGGCTTTCTGTTCCCAGATGAGCCACATGTCAATATATTCATTTAATTCTTATTAATTTCAGTTTCCTAAAAGGGAAACAACATATTTTGATGCTAAAATCCAGAGAGTATAAAAGATTTTTTTACTATGGAAATGTGTCTGATATGAAGGATGTAAGCTACTCAGCTTTCTGCTCCTTAAGCCAAACAGTGTCTCAAACAGTGTCTTCAGTGTAAAATTTATCTGTATAACTACTTGTAACGTCAGCAGGTTATAGAAACTTATATTATTAATAAAATGGACCTGAGTCTAAGAGTTTTTTTTCTTCAAGGGGAATATGAAGCTGTTCGTTTTTCTGTTTGCATATGAGTTTCTCTTTCAATTTTAGTTTTTCATCTTCATATTTTCACTGATTTGCAAACAAAATTTTTATAATTTTATTATTGAAGCATAATCAAGTATAACCTAAATATAACTAAATCTCTTTGGATTTATAGCTGAGTATATTATTAACTGGGTTTTATCACTCGAATTATTTTTTAAATCAAGATTATATCCATAGGAGGTGTTTGGTCTCCTGTGAACCTAAAGCAGTCCCATCTGAACCTTGGAAGGTCCTCAAAGAAAGAGCTCTCTTGTGCTCTTCTAACCACAACAAATCCTTAACAAACGTGCATAAGGACCACTGATATATATCATAGTCACTCATGCCAAAGAACCATCGCAGAATTAAGTAACTTTAGTTCTGTGACCGTGACAGTCTCCTTTTTTGGTTCTCATAGGAGATTATTTTATACTTTTTTTTTTCCACAAAGAAAAAAAAGAATACATTAAGTATCATTAAGAACATTTTTTAAAGACAACTTTCAAATCTGAGAGAAGGAAAAAAAATGTTTTAGTGTGGATTCCTAAGCAGCATATATTTGTTTTTAAGGCATCTTATTGTTGGCAGTGTTTTTTATGAACAACATGAGAATCCTATAAAACATGTTGTTTAACCCTTAAAGAAATCTTGTTCACGTATCTGAAAAGACATGAAATCCTTGTACTGGTGATATACAGTTTCTATGAATAATTATCTTTTGAGCTACTTAAAGAATATCCCCAAAAGATCACAGTGCCTTGTTGGGATTTTTTTTTTTTTTTCATGAAATAGCCATTATTTAAAATGAGTAGGAGAGGATATAGTCTTTACAGACAGTTTGTTTAGTTCGACAGTTCAAGGCTATTCCTCTTCAACAACATGTCAGGAATTAAGTAGCTGTATGTAGAAACACTGAAAATCCTTTCTACAGTGTTGGTTTGGATCACCAGTTCTAACATATTTAACTTCTACTCCCATATACATCTGTCTATTCAGCCAGTGGGATTTATGTGTACTTTCTTACTTTTTCATTCCTACTGTTCCATCTTAGTAGCCCTAAGGTGTGGCTCGTTGGGTGTGTCATACTAAGTCCTTGAGACACCCACTATGTGCTTTTGGATGTTTGCTCACACAGCTCCCTGAGGAGCAGAGCCTGTGTGGGGGGTTTCTATTCCTTATGTGGTGTGTTAGTCCTTTTTGTGTGATGGTGCCTTCAGAATAATGAATATTTCTGTTCCTGGACAATGATAAATCTTATGAGAAATATGTGTAGGTTATATTTCTTAATTTTTGTCCTTTTTTGCTAAGCCTGTGAAATTTTTTGGCTCTGATACAACTTGACTTGAATAATATCCCGAGTCTTCCTCCAAGGCAGTGCATATTCCTGCCAGTACTGTAGTAATCTTTTGAGAACTACATGTGGGTAGGCACTTGTATGTAAGCCATTATACTGCTGTAACTAATGCATACAAACAATTCTTCTCTTTACATTTATAGTAGAAAAGTGGATATGTAGTAGGAAGGAAAATTCCTGAGAGATTCCAGGATAGCTTTGTCAATTCAGACTGAGCCATACTGTTTTCCAAAAGGGCTCAACACGTTGTCTATATATTGTGCTTTCAGTGTATGTTTGGATTCTCCTGTTATTGCTTTTCCTAGACTATACTGTTCTATAAGCAAATGCCGATGTGTGATTTTTATGATGTGCTGGGGAAAAAATAAAACAATACCAAAACCATTGTTACAGGAATTTTTGCTTATTTTGTGTTGATTCCATTTAACCTTTGTTGACAGCATCATGCTAACTCTGAGAATGAATAGGATACAGTCTCTACCCATGAATAGTCTCTCTAGTAGTGAAAGACATATGCATAGGTTCTGATTTTGTCCCTGCCTATGGCTCCCACACTGGAGGGAAGGTTGTAGCTCTCTAGGCTCTGGAATGACAGAGTCAGACCTGTTGAACTCAGTTTTACTTGATACATTTCAATAATCACTTGCCACACTAAGATTTTAACTCATTATTCAGTTAAGGCAATTTTCCAGCTGGCTTGTATAAGCTCAGACTGAATGAACCTTAGAAATCATCTTATTCTTTCCCAAACATAAGATTGCTACTAACTAACCTCCCCCATCCCCCATGTCGTAAACAGATAACCAGTCTTGAACATTTTTTTGTGACCAGATAGGAATTGATTGTCTTTCCAGGACCTTTTTCAAGTTCTGAAATTTTCAAGTATTAAGAGGTTTGCGCTTGTGTCTCCCTTTTCTATCCATTAATGTAACTTCGGTCTTCTGTAGTCATGAAGACTTGTTTGGTTGCTCTACTGAAGGGCAGCTCTTCAGGTATTTAAAGACAGCTCATGTTCCCTCAGATCTTCACCTGTCAGCTTTTGTTCCTGTGAGTTCTAGATCCTTCACCAACCTAATCTCTTTCTTAAAGTTCAGGTGTCAGCCTGAATATTCCAGAGCAGTACTAATGATTTCCTTGTTCTACTCACTACTAAATGCACTTTTGGTAGACATTGCACTGTCACTTTACATTGAACTTGAATTTAACAAATCTTACTTTTTCTGCATGTACCATTTTGTCCACATCTCCCTGGAGGCCGGTTTTTTAAAGCCTCATTACTTATACTTATCCTCACTAAAATTTATGCCTTACTGGATATAATTCCAGCTTTTGAAAGTATTAGAATCTTTACTCTTATCCAGAACATTTTTTGTCCCATCCAGCTTACGGTCATCAGTAGAACTGAGACATGTACTATCTGCCTGGATTCTCATATAAGTAAAGGCAGATGTGAGTAGTACACAAGAGCTTGCCTGATAACACATCCATGAAAAATAAGAGTTCAGACAGCTACACTTCCACTTGACATGCTGTTGTCTACCCCATGTTTTTACATTTTGCCGACAAATAGGCCCTTTTCCAATGAATCAACATTTATGCCAGACAAACATTAAACATGCAATTATGTTTACTTAGTTTAACATTGTCAGCTGCCAGATTTCCTTTGCTACCCTCAGAAAAACAAATGAGGTCTCACTGCCATCATATTTACTTTTGCCTGTGTTCACCTCGGCATTTCTCTTTTCAGTATACTTACAAGCCCATCTTCTGCCGCATTTGCCAATGTGATCTGTTGGTGGGGCCTAGTATTGGCTGATGGACAGTCTCTGAAATCTGTTCTTGCATAGTTCATCACATCCTTTGTACCTCATCTGTGCCCACATTAGAGCTGAGCAGATACTTTTTTTAAAATGACTGAAATTTGTCAGTTAAGCTATAAAATAGGAGAAGATGGAGTTCTAAAGTCAGAACACCGGAAAGAGTTATATTCTGGAAATTTTGTGTGTGCTCCACTTTCCTACCAACTAAAGTCACTTTACCTATTTGAACCTAACCTTTTGTCACATGAAAATCTCTGAGGTCCCTTCTAACTTGGTCTCAGTAATTCTGATTGAGTATGTATTTTTGCTGAACATTACCCTAGAATTGATCGTTGCATTAATGATTTACATTCACCCTTTATTAGCCAACACTTTGCTGGGCACTTAACCCTAGACAAGAAGTGATGATCGTTTTCACAATAACTGTAAAATGAGTGTATCATCCCCTTTTTACAGGTAACAACTGAGGTTTAGGAAGGTTGAGTAAAACTCCCTGTTGGGACCTAGGTGGTGGCATTGCTGAGATATGGAGCCAGATCTGACTAAATCCAGTGCCTCTGTGATGGCTGCTTCACTGCTCTAGGCTGCTTATGCTCTGTAGTTGGTCTGATGTATACAGAATTTCTGCTTTTTAGATTATTAGTCACTGCCCTCTAGAGAAGGGTACAAGTAAGGAAATTGAATCTCCTAACTACGGAGTGGAAGCTGCAGTTTTTATGACTACATGCCACAGAAATACCAGGAAGCCTTTTGTCTCAATTGCTGTCTTTCTCTGTAAATGTTTAATCCATTGATACATTTATAGGTTTAATATGAAACTCATAAAAGGAAATGTTGAATTTGATAGACTTAATAAATTTGCATTTTTATAACTTTAATATTGTATCCTTTTGAGCTGCACTTAAAAATGTAGGAATAACCTACTATAAGTTATACATCTTTCTATAGAGAGACTGGAAATTGAAAGGACTGTTTAAGATTAAAAAGATGGTTTAATATAACGTAAAGCCAATCTAGATTCTTTGGAAAGTCACAGTTTCTTGAAACTGCTAACTTAAGAATTAAGGTTGCTGCTGAAGGATTTGAGCTACATTAGGGGACTCTAAAAAGTTGCATATATTTTATAGCTAAAATAAAAGTATAAATTTAAGATCTGGTTGTTACAGTCATGGTAATTATGTGGTTGGACAACCAAGAATCCAGAGTTACTGGCTCATCACAAAATGTGCTGTTCGACTAATAGTAAGGGTAGAGCCCAATAAGTAAATATGAAAAAAAAAATGCTATTTTAAGTACAGTGGTAGCTCAACAAGGGCTAAGAAGCAGTTAGTGAATGGTGGTTAGTGAGCTGCAAGTCACACTATTGCTAGGAAGCTAATCAGTGTGGCAGAGAATACCCTCAAGATATCCCAACCTCCTAGACATTTCCAGATAACCGTAGTAATTAAGAAAAAGACAGATTAAGGAACCTAAGACAAAAAAAAAAAAATATTAGAAAATGATGATGGTCACCTGAAATGGAAAAACTTTCTTTGGTGATGTTATCCTTTTAAAATTGGGTAGTTTAGATAGCCACACCCTGCTTACCTGGACAGACTTCCAGCACTGCTAACCCTCTGTGGAAATGGGCCCAAGCAAAGTATAAGGCAGAGGAATCAGAAAGTTACTCCCTTAAAGCTTCCCCTCCAAGCCATTTACCCATTTATCTCACATTTCTTAGTAAGCTTATTCATTTGGGCATCTAGCCCTTAGCCTCCTAGAAACAAACTGTTCTAACCTTGGACCAAACATATCACTGATAATTCTTTATGGATTCCATCTGAGGGGCTCCTCTGAACTCTGAGAAGCCATCAGCCCTTTGGAGGGAGGGTCATCTCCTATGATGACAGTGTCTCATTGCCTGATGACCCACCTCTATCCCCATACAGTTTTTCCAATTCCCGGTTGTCTGCTTCTCATGAATGGGTCAGGGTTAGCCACTGTACACCTGACCTTCACAAATGACATTAATGTGAACATTTGTGCCACAGCTGAGGCTAAATTCAAAAGGGGTTGTCATGAAGAATATGAGTCCTTTGGCAGGTGTGTCATGTCATTGATCAAAGGAGTCTGCTTGGTTGTTTTGCACAGAAAGATCAAGTTCTTGTTTGTGTCTGAGAAAATGAAAATAACTACTTATGTAAAAACACTTGCTTATATTCTGAACACGTGGAAACAAGGTGTTGACTAATGACTAATATTATGAAATGCTGGATTTAATATTTGATCCATTTAAAATATGCTATGCAGATATTATGAAGAAATTTTAAAGGAATAAAAGCTCTAGAAGTATAGGGAAATCTTTCTTGTGAAAAGTGCTTTTAGCACTGAGTACATAATGTCCTAGGAGCATAGAACAAAGCTTTTCATCAGAGCTTTAGGAATGAAAGCTTTCATTCAAATGGCAAAATATGGACTCATTGTAAAGTCATTTGCCTGTTAGCATCAATAAGCAGAGCTGAGTACTTTGAAGGAGAGTTTAAAAGAAGCATATCCTAAGAATAAAGGACAATAAGTGCCTATGGAGTTAGGAATGCTCTCACCCTTCCCAGTCTCCTCCAGTGCTCTGACGGTGTGGTTCTTGAGTCTTTGCTGTCACTAAGGCAGCAATCTATCAATCCCGGTGGGTGCCTCTCTGGAGAGCCAGAGTAAGGAAGGGGACAAATGCCATGATTGACCTTTATTCCTTTACTCAGTGGAAGGAGCAGTCAGGACTTCCTGATGCATTACTCACCAGGAAATCCCAACTGCCCAGCGGCAAGGGGTTAAAAACTGTTCTGAAAAGCTTTTTATGTTCTGAAAAGCTAAATTACACATCCATGCAAAACAAAAACACAGAGCACCTGGGTAAATAGAGTGTGGCTGAATAAAGGCTGGGCTATTTGCAAAAGAGAATCTGGAAAACATTTACTTTTGGATGGTTAATGTTACACTTTTATGCCTTTTTTATTTTTTTTTTTTAAGAAAAAACTTCAGAGGAAATGTGCAGAAAATATCAGAAGTTTAACATGGCTGTTGAAAATAAGATTTCGGTTCGTTTACTTTCCAACTCTTAAGGGGCTGTGAATATTGAGAGGGGCACAGAACTACTGTGCAAGGAGGCAGCAACACTTTTAGTACAAAAGTTGTTAAACAAAGAACACTTCCCAGAGACATAATTGTGCAATGGGATGTACTGAAGAGGTCATTAAACACTGATTGTCCTCCGAATATGGGGCCAAATATCAATAGTAAATGAGATCAGCTTCAAATTAAAATGCTATAAATTCAAGACCATTGGACTTCACACTAGGTGAAAATTTCTGATAGGTCTAATAGAATTTGAGCACTTAGGAGGTCACGTTACAGAGGATTTATGCTGAGCATACTTCATCTGGATACGTATGTGACTAAGTGATTTCTTCTTGAAGGAAAAAAAATCATATCGTTATTGCAAGGGTTCACTAACTTTCAGTAGAAAACTATTCGAACTACAAGAAATTGCTAGTTCTATAGGTCAAAAACTTTCAAAATCAATGGTTTCATATAATTCAACCTAATACTTTTGTTTTTTCTAAGCCCGGTCAGGTTGGGGTTGACAAATTTATGGAGAGAATAGGGGTGGGGAAACAAATTATAAAGATCTTATGTGGTACAGCAAACACCTAAGCAGAATGAGTGAGATTCTCATTGGGAGGGGTGTGTGCATGAAACTAGTGTTATGAATCTACCAGATAAGGTTTGAGAATTAACTTTTTCATCTGTGACGTAGGCAGAAGTTTGGTGGGGTAATGGGAATAGTGTAGATTTTTCCTTATGTGAGAGGCTACAATATGCAAACAACTCCAGCATTAACATATCCTAAGTTGCAAACACAAAAGTAGAATTAAGAACTGAGTTCTCAGGGTACCTCTACTATTAGTCACTGATAGAGATAAGTGAGACCAGAATTAGAAAAGTAACAGTATATCTATCTTGTTCATGTATTCAAATTATTAACAAATGAAACAAAAAAACATAAAATTTTTTGTACAATTGTTTATTGTCTCTACAACATAGCACCATAATTCTGTTAAGAGCACAAGATTTCCCACTGAATCTTGAACAAAAAATGAAAACATAACCTAAGTAATTTTGGTTAAAGCATTACACCTATACTGAAAAACCCTGTAACAAAACATCCATAACTCTACATAAAATGAATGCATTACAAATTAATATAATTATGAGGGTAAATTGTGAGAATAGAACATGCAACCCTGAAAATTATTGTTTAAAGCCTAGAAATTCTATACATTAATCACTGAGTTCTAGGCTCGATAGTGCTAAAAGTCCCTATGTACTGTAATCCTTGTTCAGAGGACTCTCAAAATACAACAAAGCACAAATGATTACAAAGAAGAGGGAACATAGGCACTCCAAATTCTAATATTGACCCCATTCAGTTTTTCATTAATCTAGGTGTCAAATTCTTATATTTCACTTAGTAAAGATTTTTTAAAAAGGTATTTTTATTATAATTTTAAAGTGTACAAAGTTCAACATGTAACAAAGATGCCAATAGCTAAATATAGATAAAACAATATAAAATCCATATATAAAGACATTATGATAAAAGCTAATATAAGACATGACTACATATTCCATCCTATAATCTCATAAATCAAAGCTTTTAACTGTCTGGATTCGTAGGTGACTGTATTCTTTCCAGTATGCATTCTTTCTTCTTCCAAGGGTTGTTCAATAACGGCAGGTACGTTCCTGCCATAAAGTTCACAGTGTTCTAGAAACTGGACACATTCTTCAACAACAGTATCACGAAGCATGATTGTGTGTTTTGACATGTTTTCTAATAAGGACAGGAAACATCTTTTGGCATAATACCAGGTATCAGTTCCCAATTTTTTATGATAAGGTTCCAAGCTTTTGATAACTCGAGAAATCCCAAAGTCATAATTTCCTTTGGCACAGTAAAGCGTCCCAATCACCAAATTCACAATGCAGAGATGATAGATTTTCTTATCTGGGTCATGGTAAGAGAGCTGTTCTTCCTCCTTCTCAATCTTCCTCATCAATTCCTCAGCTTCTTCATTCTGACTTGTCATAATGTATGAAACACAGAGGTTAGCCAATACAATAGCACTGACATTCAGGATGTTGTCATAATGCTTCTTGACTATGGGCTCATAAAAACCAATGGCTTCTTTGTATTTGTTTTCCTGCATGAACAGGACATGAGCCACATTCAGCTTCCACACATCATGGTCATTGCAGAATTCCACAGATTTGCGGAAGATCTTTTCCACCATTGGATAATTTTCAAGGTTCCAGTAGATTTTTGCCTGGGCCATTAACACGGGAATATACTTCTCCAAGATGTCATCATAGTCATTCACTGCCCTTTTTACAGCTTCATCATCTCTATTGTGTCTTGCTTCCTGCACTTGTTTGGTGAGTTTCCGGAGCTGCTCAGTCAGCATCCCTGCTAGTCCATCAAGTTTAATGAACGCCTCTTCAGGAGCTGTCTGGCAAGTGATCATGGCATCCAAGAAGTCATAGAGATAGGGTGTGAGGAATTTATAAGTCAAATGAGCATTTTCTGCCAGGACATCAGCTGCCAGGTCAAAATATTCATATTTACAGTAGAGCAGCAACAAGTTGCCAAAGGTCTCTGGGGGAAAGGGGTTCTGTTGGAGCAAAAACTGTAGCTTTTCAAACCCTTCTGTAGGTCTGGCATCCATGTTTATTAGTGCCTGGTTGTGCAGGGTCACGGGGTCTAACTCTTCCTCTGCCCTGGGTGGCATGTCAGTGAGGGTTTCCTGGGCTGCCTCGTAGTTTCTCAGTTGGTATTCTATGGCCGCCTTGAGGTTGAAGGCTTCCACCAGAGCAGTCTGGTGAAGCACTAACGTGTTGCCAACACTGCGAACATCAATGCCCTCAGTGGTCATGCCCACACCTAGCTCCGGGTGCTGGCGGATGCCACGCTCAACAATGTCGGCGATATGCTTCAGCGCCGGGGCATATCTCCGACTGCTGTAATAGGCCAAGGCCAGGTTGTAGGAAAGGTCAGGCTGGTAGCCCGAGGCCTGAAGGGCTGCAAAGAACTTGGAACATGCAGCTTCATACTGACCCTCCTTGTAGAGTAAACAACCCAGGTTGACCTGGCCATCGGGCTCGTTCTCGCCCCCACCGTCTTCTCCCCCTTCCCCATTCAGTAGCTGCTCCACCAGGCTCCTGGCCCCAGGCAGATCGCCCTCGCTGTACTTGATAGCGGCTTGTAGACGGAGGACCCGGCTGTGGTAGGCGGGGTTGTCCAAGAGCAGGAAGGCGACCCGGGTGGCCTCTGGATAAAGGCAGGCCTTGTATAGGGCCTGGGCCTGGTACAGGCGGTACTGCTCCAGTTCCGGGTGCAGCTGGCTCAGCTGCTCATAGCACTCGGCGGCCAGCGAGAACTCCTGTAGGCGGTAGTAGCAGTAGCCCAGCAGCGACAGGCCTGCGCGGCTCCTCGGGCTCCGCTGGAGCTCTCCGCCCAGCAGCTGCGCCGCCTCGGCGTAGCGGTTATCCCGGATGAGCCGGTACACGACCGCGGTGAACTCTCCGTCGGGGATCTGCGTACTGCCCAGCCCCGCCATAACCGCTACGGCGGTTGTGCGTTTTAGTTACCAAGGCAACAAGCTAACCGGAAACGGAAGACCATAAAGAAATTATTTTTTGCTCGTTCCCAACGTTACTCTGCAGTAGAAGAACCCGAGTAGGATTGGGAAGAAGTCACTAATGTGAGGGTCTCCATATCTGGTCTTGCCCCTGACGAGTCCAAGAGTGTGAGCGGCGTTACGCTTATCTATCGAGAGGAAACTCCTCCAAGTAGTTCAGAGAGGAAACTCCACTTCCCTGCATGCACCGGTTCAACCGCGCCGCCGCTGGGTATGTGTCCGCGTTGCATGCTGGGAGGTGTAGTCTCTGTGGGACCGACCCTCGGTGGTCGGGAAATGAGACTTTCGTGGACGTCTGTTCCCATTGTAGGTGAGGGTTGTTGGCTGCTTGTTGTGTCACCTCGGTTCCTGGCGCGTGGAGAAAGGTTTACGTTCTGTGTTTTTCGAGCCTTATCCACTGTGTGCAGCATACAAATGGTGTGATTCAGCGTACACATGGTGATGGTTCTCGTTGTTTCAGTGAAAGTAACGAGAATGGAAAAGTTGGAATGTACCATGCTTTCTCCCGGAATTAGTGTAGGTTCTGTTTCGGGCCGCCCTGGGGGCACACTTTCGAAGTACAGAATAGTGCACCGACCGTGAGCCTGGATTTTGTTGTTTTCGGAGATTAACAACTGGAAGGAGTGCTGTGGATATTTTCTAGTACTGGGAGAGGTTTGGTTTTAGTTCCAAGTGTTTGACGCCCTGACTTTTCCATAACAACGGATTTTACTGAGCACATATTTAGAGTTTAAACTTGGCCCTACAGCCCGCCTTGATCCTCCAGATTTCACTACCAATTAGAAACAGTAGAGAAATCTATGATCTCGTCTTTTCCAAAGGTTGGGACGAGAGCGGGGGGAGAACGACCAAAAGTGCTCCTTTTGCTATGCACTGTTTCTCTTATAACAAACTCTCTAGGTCTACTTAATTAGCCAGTCCGTGATGTGTGTGTGACAGAGAGGAAGAGAGATACCTAACCTGAACTTGTCAAGCTTTAATAATATTTTTGGATATCACTGAGAAAATAAAAATTGGATTTTCTATCAGTTAAAATTTTAAAAATTGCCTATACTTTAATTCCCCCCCGCCCAACCCCACCCGAGTCTTAGTTTGAAGATCTTTGTGAAGATTTGCTGGACTGTACAAGAAACCAATCTGGATTTTTTGGGGGTTGTTCCTTTGTTATGTATTTGGAATAGATGATCTATATTCTGTGTTGCTACTCAGAGCTATTTTTGTATAATTTTTAAAAATTTAATAGTGCCTATCATAGGGCAGTGAAAACCTAGAGACTTAATTATCTTATGAAATTATATTGGATCATTAATAAGAAACATACCCATAGTTTAGACTGATCTGGAGACTTTAGAATTTTGGGGAGATGAATACAGTTTTTCACTCAAGCTTTAGAGAAATAGCCAAGATCTGAAAAGATAAAATTGGCTTGTCTCAGTGAAGTAGGGGTAAAAATGTAGTTTTCAAGAATGTAAAAGCTATAACTTATGAATATTTGTTATATGCACTGCCTCTGCTGGAGGCCCGGCATGTGGGGGTTGTCTTTCATAGTCTTCCAAGCCTCTCATTAGCTTCGCAATAGCCCAAGATAAGCATAGTTCAAGTAAACGCATGTCTTTGCTATGTAATTAAAGACTTTAATTCAAATCCCTTATCTGCCACTTCAGTAGTATTGCTGCCAATAAATCTTTTCTATATATAAATTTTGGAGCCAACACCAACCACATTACATAGCAATTAGACTATTCACATGTTATCCCATGTTAATAATCATCCTGTATTTTACATATTAGAGAGAGAGAAAAGCAGCTGAGCCATGATATCCAAAAGGTAAGTTCATTAGGAAATATTAACTGGTGAATTAATTCAATCTGTGTAGCACATAAGAGCCCAGTTTTGAGAGGATACTAGTGTTTTGCTTTTTTGGTTGTTATTTTCCCATTAAACAAACCAACCAACTTGATTTGGGCAGTAGAATTTGAACTTCCTGGCCCAAATTACAGCTGTGAGCAGATGTTAGGAAGTGACTAGTGGGAGGTGATATAGTTCCTAGTCACCTGTTATAGATAAAAAGAGACTTTAATAAATCATTTGAATGCTAAATATCAAGTGACTAACTTTGTGTATTTATATATTCTTCTCCCTTGCTGAGGAGTTTGCCAAAGCAGTGTTCTTCAGGATGGGACTGAAGGTAATTGAATCATGAAAGCATTTACCTTCCACTGGAATACCGAGAAAGGGAGAAACAGCACTTAGTTCAAAGGGGTTGAGTGGAGCAGTAGACCACTCAAGATCCCCAGAGAAAGCAGCTGAGGAAGACTACTATCACCCTACTCTTAGGCTTCTTCCAACCCAGTCTTTGTCTGCAGCCCTTTCTGATCTTCATCACAAGGAGGTACATGGTTTCAGGGATGCTAGCTAGTGCTGCTCAATAATTAGGGAATAGATGTCTTTTTTATGCCTGCCTAATTGACATTTACCTCTTAGAAATATAATTATCCAAAAGGCTCAATATTTTAAAATCCTTATGTTTTTAAAATCCATATGTGTTGGATAAGTTGCTATTAAATCAAGGTAAGATGACAGAACGTGGAATTGGGAAATTGCCTTTTATGTCTTTAATCTGTCTCTTTGTTTCTCAGAGTTGTATTTGCATCATGAAAGTATTTACCTTCAAATGGCTTCTTGAAAATGTATGAAAAATAGGACGATCTGCTCTCCCTCAAAGGCATGAGTTGAGGTTCCTCTCTTTGTGTCGGTATCTGTCTGTGAAGGTGGCTACTGACGGGGGCAGGAAGGAGGCCATTCTATGTCTCCTTCTTATTTTATGTGCTGCTGCTCCCTAGGCCTGGCTTGAAAAAGCAGGACATTCGGCTTAGACAGATGGAGGGCAGGGTCATTTTCAAAATGAAATGAGTGCACAAATCACACTGTGAAATTGGCATGACCATCACTGCTGCTGTGATAGGCTGACTTTTATTTAGTCTCGGATAGGCATTTGGGGAATAGATTTTTTTTGGAGGCGGTAGGCTTGGGGAGATGGTGAAAGAAGGCCCTTTAATTAATGATAGAAATTCTGGAAAGCAATAAATGGGGTAGAATATTACAAAATGTCATAACAGAATCTTGAAAAGCTGGAGCTTATATCAAAAAGTAAGTATCGTACCATTCCTAGAAATAAGGAATCATTTAGTGGTTGCCATAAAATGATATAGTGCCTTATTGAGAGGAATTAGGCTTTGGGAAAATGGTGTTAGACTCAGGTGGATTTGCTGTGTAAGAGGAGGCATGTTTACCATGTAGAAGAATTCCATTCAAGCAAAATGTATAAAGCTAAAAATATGATGTTTGGTTCTTAACATGCTTATGTTTCTGCCTGCCCAAAATGTGAGATGGTCAAATCTCATGTGTAATTCTAGTTGGCATTCTCTTTTAAAACTAATTGGAAATTACTGTTTCTTATTCTTGTAAAAATAACCACTTATTTTTGGTAAACATTGTCTAAGTATTTCAACCACAGCTGTGGTAAAACATCTTCCTTGATAAAGGAAGACCTTCTGCAAAATTACTTTCCAAGCTGTTATTTCTGTCTCTTGTTCATTCCAGGCCATTTTCTGCAGGATGGCCCAATTGAGAGGCTGTTTTTTTGCTGCTTCTGAGTTCAGCTTGATTTTTTTTGGTCCCTGTGTGTCCATTGATGATGATAGAACTGACCCTCTTTCCACTACCTCTCACCGTCCCCTCTCCAAACCTCCCCCTTCCCCTGGAAAAAGGGGAGAAAAGAATAAATTAGTGCCAAATTTGTAATATAGTTCATTGATAGGAGTATCTGTTCAGTCTTTTGACCTTTCGAAAAGACTGTATACTGAATCAACACAAGAATATTTATGCTTAGATGGCAAGAAATTTAACTTCATCGAGAGCTTGATCTTTTTTCTCTGGTAGTTCTAGCTCTATTAATATTTTATATAGTAATATATTTTCTTCTTGATATATCCTGCTTTTGATGAAATATTTTCTATTTCAAGGTTTATGGTGTTATTATCCAAACTAATTTATTAGGCAGAACACAATAACATTATGGTTTATGAAAAGGAATTAGCAGAGAAGACACAGTTGTGGGTGTTGCCATTTTTTATTTATTCCCCGCAGTGTGTGGTGTTGAGTACACTGATAGGGCTGTTGCCTAAATCTCCTCATTGGAATGTTTTTCACTGCTCTCATTTCCACGAGGTAAAAAATGATTTAAAGTATTACTTCTTTCTTTCTAGAGTGGTACCTTTCATAGTCAGATTATCCTGTGTATGCTTGTTTTTGTTTCTGTAATACCGTCATGAAAATAATAAATTGGATGGGAAAGGTCTTTGAAGTCTGTAGTCAGAAAATGATATTCCTGAAAGAAGGATGTCATTAGTCTCCGAACACATTTTCTGGCTTGCAAAGCCTCCAAACTGTTTTTTCATCAGAGAGTGACTTGTGAAGTCTTTGATGATGGGCCATTCAATTGTCTGAAAAGTACTGTACTGTTTTTTAAGGCTTTCTCATAAATGGAGAGTTATAGAACACACTCCCAGGCCCTGTGCTGATGAACTGAGGGACCAACTCAGAAACCAGGCCTGTCTTTCAAGCTTCCTGCTCCTACACTCTCCACATCCAGCGAATCAAGTTCTGACAATTCTGCCGCTGAAATATTTCAACTCCGTATGTTTCTCTCCAATATCTACTACTATACTCTGGTTTCTGCCATCACCATCTTTCTCCTGGATCTGCATCAGTATTTTTAAATGGCTTCCCCTCATCTCTTCCTGGGACAGTTCCAGAGACTTCAAGGTACTTTATTTCCTCCTTTGTTTTACTCCGGGGACTTCATTAAGCCTTTAAATGCGCTTCACCATTTCTCCCAGGAGATCACGAGATCTTTGTACAAAATAGAACTTCCAGGGTATTCTCTTCCTAAGTCAGAGTTTCTGTCTCAGATATGTAGGATATCATTCACCCTAATGACTCTTGCTACCCAAATGTATCGGAATGTCTTGAGACTGAACTTTCAAATGGTTTGGAGAGGAATGGTTACCATAAATGGTATTAGAATTTGAGGGTGATACTGAAACTTTATTTGATTTAGTCACTTTCTTCTAGTGAAGAATCTAATAATATTTTTATTATTTTTTAATTTTATTTTTTAAGTGAGGCAACCCTTGGTTGACTTCACAGATTGCAAGGACCTTGTCAGCTTACAATCCCTTATTTTTTTTATTTGCTTTTTATTTTTTACGCCTACAGCACCTGGTCTTCCTAGGTGGTATCCCATCCAAGTACTAACCAGGCCATACCTAATAACATTTTAAAATAAGAATATCTGTGGTTTTCTTCTGGATCTCTATGGAGGGTTTCTTTGCCTTTTCTGTTTCTTTTAACCTTTAGAGATGGATTTGTCCTTCTCTGGCCTTAGTAAATGTAACTCTGCAGACTTTGCATTCTATCTGTAAAGGACCTAGAAACACAAACAAAAAAACAAATAAAAAAATGATCAAGACATGAAAATGTCCTATGGCATAACGTATTTGAGAGTAGCTAGATGAGGAAAAATTTTCTCGTAAGTCACATCCCTCCTCTGTCATCACCAAAATGTAGCCATGGAAAAGGTTCTTAACCTCCCTGAATTGCAGTTGCCTTATTAGTAAAACAGGAACCACACTAATTCTTTGTTCAAGACAATACAAAGCATCTGGTCTATAGTAGGTACTTAATAGATTTTAAGTAGTAGTATTATATAAATGGAGCTATTGAGATTCCTTGGGACAAAATTACTGAGTTAAACATCTGCCATCCAGGTGTAGATGTTCTTTGACACTTCAGATATTATATTCCTGAGTACCTGATAAACTCCAGAATGTGCAGGGGCAATTATCTGGCATAAATTAGTGTCTTCATTAAACCTGCTTTTCCAAGAAACAGAAGCACCAACTTAAATATTGTATTTTGTTCATTCAGAAATTATTGGGTGCTTACTCTACCCAAAGCACTGTGCATTGTGGAGAATCCAGAACCTTCAAGAAACTTACAGTCCAGGGGAGATATTACAAATACATTACAAAAAAATCATAACCCAGACAATATGTGCAGTGCCTTGAGTAATACAATCTGACATAGAGGTTCAGAGTTTAAATGCCCTCATCTGGCTAGAGCAGTGGTTTGCAACCCTATCAGATATCTTGCTCCTGCCTTTCATAACAAATATTTTTCAAGGCCCTCTTTACAATTTTGAAATGAAATTTATATATGACATCCTACACACTTTATTTATTTATTTGTTTGTTTGTTTTTGGCATTTCGAACACTTTTTTGATGACAACAGATAATAATTTTATACAAATTACAGGCTAGAATATAATGAATACAAAATCCATCCAGATGATGGTTAAAAAAGCATCGCTTAACAAAAGTAAATATTAATCAAATGGCTAAAGAACTCAAGTTCCCCATTTTGATAGTTACATACAACTTTCAACAAAGCACATCTAAAGCATATCCCAATCAGGGCACTATTCAAAACCGCAACATATTCAAAGACTCTAGTGATTGAAAGATTGTAACACTTTTTATCATTGATGTCATCTCAACAGGTTCACTATGCAAAACCCAAATGAGAATATTTGAACGTTCTTTGCAACTGTAAGGTGTTGTGCAGATGTTAGCTGTTTCCTTTCCTTTTTAAATCTCAGGTGCATGGATTGACTAATCATAATCCTTGATCATTGACACATTCTCCATTATTGGTCCATGCATGTTCTTCTTCTAGTCTTCTGTTTGTTCTTCTAGTTATTTTTAATGATATAATAATCACTAGTGACACCACTACCCAGCATAAAAGATAGGATTTTTTTGACTACATCTGCCTCTGACTCTAAACATACCGATGCCTCCCAAATTGTGTTCTTATCTCCCTTATCTAGGTAACCATCACCCTGAATCCCATGTTTGTCATTGTCTTGCTTCCTTTTTTATATAGTTTCATTGAATCTATATGAGTTTCTTAGACATATTAATTTTAGTTGTTTTAACCTTATGAAAAGGGTTTACATAGGATATACTTTTTTCATGTACTCTTACAATTCTCAGATTCATCTGTATTGTTGCCATGTGGCAGTGCGATTCATTGGTTTCAACAACTCTATTACATAACATTGTGTGAACATTCCATGGCTTACTCATTTAATCTCCTGTTGATGGGCATTTGGGGTTGTTTCTAGATACTTAATATTTTTAAAAGTGCTGCTGTGGACATTTTTGCACATGCTTCTTGGTGTACAGGTCCACCTAGAAGTGGAATTGTTGTGTCATTAGTTAAATGTT
The DNA here is from genome assembly GCF_000151845.1 of Pteropus vampyrus. Classification (NCBI taxonomy): domain Eukaryota; kingdom Metazoa; phylum Chordata; class Mammalia; order Chiroptera; family Pteropodidae; genus Pteropus; species Pteropus vampyrus. The sequence continues at coordinate 13,340,403 of NW_011888783.1, read as the reverse complement.
TAACTTGAGTACATAAAACCAAACTGTTTTCCACAATAGTTGCTCTAATTTACATTCCCTTCAACCGTGTATAAGAGATTCTGTAAATCCACATTATCTCTATACTTTGTATTGTTGGAATTCACGTTTCTTGGCCATGTATAGTTTCTCTTTTGTGAAAAGCCTGATATTTTGATTATTTTTCTATTAGATTGTTAGTGTTTTCCTTATTAATTTTTAGGAGCTCTTTATGTACTCATAATACTAATCCTTTATCAGTTATTGCATGTATCTTTTCCAGTTTGTAAGTTTTTACTTTCTTTAAGATAAAGTATTTAAGTTTAATGTAGTCAAATTTATCTTTTGCTTTTATAGTCAAAGCTGCTTATGTTTTGTTTTAAAAAGCATTTTCTTATTTCATGGCCAGATTATATTAACATATATTTTTTAAAATTTTGTTCTGCATTTAAAATTTTAATTTATCTAGAGTTAATTTTTATATATGATGTAAAGTAGAGATTCAATCGAATTTTTTTTCCAAATGGATAACCATTTTTCCTCAGCTCCATTTGTTAAACAATCTCTCAGTCCACCTTGATTGGACATGCCTCCTCTGTAATATACAGAGTTCCATATATGCACAAGGCTGTTTCTGGGCTCTCCATTCTAATCCATTGCAGTTTATCAAGTTTTGGACCAATACAGCATTATCTTAATTTCCATATAAATCCAAATGTAGTAGGGCAAGTACCCCATCTGTACTTTCCTTTTCCGGATGTGAAGTGTCATAGCTATTCTTGGCACTTTATGTTCCCATTCATACCTAATTTTTAAAAATCAACATAATGCCTCTACTGTAATATAAAGAAGAAATAAAAGGAAAATGCTTTATAGTAAAATAGTATGTAGTTTACTATGTGTGTGTGCTAGATCATGACAACACCAGAAAAACATCCCCACAAATATTCAGAATGCTCCCTTAGAGTAGTGCAGCCCCCACTGAGAGCTGACAGGATAGACAAGTGGGGTTATACCATAGAGGAGCCTTAACAGACGGGTAGGATTTAAGCCAGCAGATCTAAGAAAGAGAAAGGTAGAATTTCAGTACAAAGGTTAAAAAAAAGCACAAGGTATGTTTATAGAAAGTTCATTCTGACAAAGTTGGAAGTAAGTTGGAAAGATTTTTTCTGAATGTTTGTTTGGAGGGTGCTGGCACAGGCCAAGATTAGTTAATACTGAGATCACGACCCCTGGCTGGTATAGTCCAACACAGAGCTGACCCATCTACTTTCCTTTGTCATATCATCTAGAGATTAAATTAAGTTCTGAGAACATAAACCAGTAAACCAAAGCAATAAATCTAGCTTTGATAAAAATGAAACAGGTTCCCACATTTCACTTTAAGCTGTAACTTTATTAACTACATTTACCTTGTATTTTATTAAGCACATTTGTAATAACCTTTTTTTTTAATTGAAAAAATTTTCCTATTGTTTCACTTTGCTTCTATGGATGGCTCAGATCTTTTAGAAAATAAAATTTGGACATTTTAAGAATATGATTGTTATTGCCTGATAAAGCCAGGTAGTAGGAGAGTGGGGAAAAGGCCCCAACTTGATTATATGGTGACTAAGCTGGCTTGGTGAGAATTTCAGGCTTTGTTAGGTAGGGGTCCCCAGGCTGCATTTCATCCTGTTAACCTTGTAGGTAGAGAGTTGAGGGGGAAGCTATTCACTTGCCTTTTCAGTAATTAGTTCCTCTATAAATTTAAAGATAAGAATAGCAATTTTTTTTCTTAGAAAAGCAGTAAGACAGTAGTGTTAGAAACTCCTTAAGGTCTCATAGCTAGTGTTGATTTTGAAAGAGTATATTTAGAATATGTCTTTCATAGTCTGAAAAATGATCTAACTGATACAAGTTTGTGAAGGGTCTTGAGCCTGATTCTAAATACAGTACCTCTGAAAAATGTACAGTATTATTTTACCCAGACATTCACTGTATCCAAATCATGCTCTTTTATGACATTTAAAATGTATTTTACTGCTAACATATTTCACTATTCTCCACTCTAGGTTTGCCAGCTTTTGCAAATAAAACTACAGGACATCTAGTAAGGAGAAGTATATTTGGGACATATAGTTAAAAGTTTTTGTTTATCTGAAATTCAGGTTTAACTGGGCATTCCACCTCAATATTTCATACTCAAATTTTTTCATTTTCCAGTGACTTTTTCATTTCTTGTACATATTACTTCCTGTTGAATAATCCCTCTGTAGGTCTCATAGGTATACAGATATGGAATACACTCATTTTCCTTACTCTCTCCCAAATGCTATTTCCACCAGGTACTGAGTAGGAGTAGTAACATTGAGGAAGTGTGTGTGTGTGTGTATGCGTGTGTGTGTTTGTGAATAATTGTGTTAGAGAAGCATTAAAAACATATCCCAGGTGCAATGTGTAGCTGTACGTGAAAAAGAACTTCAGTTTATTTGGGTGCTTGTATATACAACTTATTTTGATATATTGAACTAATTAAAATGACCTTCATTCATTAATAATGATCTTCATTATTTTTAAAACTATAGCTTATTTCTTCAAATGAATTAAATTCAGCTCCATTTAATATAAGGCTGGTGTCCATGTTAAAATAAACAACTTTTATACTGAAAAAAGACTAGCTGTTCCTGTTCTGAAAAGTCCATCTGTCATATCCTGGGAATTTCTCATTCCTTTTCTCTTCTCTTTGAGCTGTAGATTTTCTGCTCTCTTGCTGGGCCATCCCTTACCATTACCTCTTCTCATCTCTCCTAGCTTATTCCCTTTCTCAGGCCCCCTCTTCCTCCAGCACTGCTCCTGGAATCTCAAAACTTCTCACTTTATAAAACTTGTTGTCACATCCAGCCCATGGTCCTAAGAACCATCTTGCTACAACTGAAGTGGCTTATCAAAATGTTTTGGTAAACAAGAGTCAGGTCTCCACCAGGTGAATCCTGCTACTAGCTCCTAAAACAATGTTTTCCTCCCTTCTGCTGTTACTAAAGGGGAGAGAGATGGGGGTCAAAAGTGCCAGTTGAACCAAAATGAAGAATGGAGGGACCTTCCATGGTCCTTTGGATTAATTTTGAGCTACTGTGGAAAGAGGAGTGAAAATCAGAAGTCGATGGAGCTGCCTAAGAGAGATTTCACTGGGCCTAGATGGAAATTCCCAAGCCAGGTGATAAGGCAAAGCTCTGAGGGGATGGAGGAAGCTTTTCCTTTCATCCCCTATCTTCCTTCTGGTATCTGGAGCACAAGAAATCTTGCTGGCACTTGGGGCAGGTAATGGCATTCTTCTGGTGGGCAGTATCCTCTTCTGGGTTGTAGGCAGCTAGAGGAGGAACCACTACTAAAGAAGGCTGGGGTACTGCTGTTAATAGGCTGGTCCTCAGACCCCCATGAAGCTGCCTTTTGAGTTCCCTAGGAATAGCTAGGGGATACTATGACAAGTGACAAAAGAGGTCAAGGAAGAAGTCACACCTAGTTATTGGGTCTATGGAGGAGGCTTTAATTAACTAGACCTCAAAAGATTTCTCAGTAGGCAGCTTCACTGTGACAAGTAACATCTGTCATATAAAAAGTTCATCCATATATGATTTTTCAGTATTGTTATTACTAGTTAATAAAATGCAAAGACAGTGACTTCTTGCCAAGGAAATAATTACATTGCGTCTAGTAGATTATGATAGATTCTCTCCCTCTGTTTTTAACAGTTAGGTTAGTAATATTGGTGGCTTACAAATGAAAACACTTGGAAGAGTGAGGATCAGACTAGACCACTGAGACAGTGACCATGGACCATGTTAGTTCATTCTACCTTCATGGAATCTAGGGCTATAAACTTTTTGTGACTCACAGAGAAATGGCTTTAAAAACTCACCTCCCAAATAAGAAAAACAAACAAACAAAACTTCCACCAGTATAGAAAAAGAAAAATGGTAACCGAGATGTACCTCTGAGGTTTGTAGAAGCAGAGAGTCTGTCTTATCTCTCCTGGGAGCCACATTCATTATAGCTCGTCAGGGTGACTAACCCTCTCACTTAGAACCTTAGGGAGGTGTGTGGCGGAAAGGCTGTCAGCCCCGGGTGGCCATATGAGAAGCAGATTCGTTTGGTGGATGGACAGTTTTAAAACCTGCCACATATGTTAGTTATTTTTATGGCAATTAAATTGTTGGGGGATCTGTGAGGTGAATGCACAATAAAACCTTTCACAATAAACCATGTGGAAAATCATCTAATCCTACCCTTGGAGGTCAAAAGCCACAGTAACTTGTTGCTTTATTCCATGAAGAAAAATTAAGACTCTTTAGACAGCTTGCTGTTCCCTTTTTTCTTTATAGACGGGTGCTCCAAATTTGGAGTGGAAGGTAGATGGTGTGAAATGGCAGTAGTGGGGCTAGGGGAGGGTGGGGAGGCCTCCCATGCCAAGTTGAATCTAGGGAGTGCTTTGCCAGTGACTTCCAAAACAATATTTTTATGCCACCCTTTTGCCACTCTCAGGAAGTAGACATTCTTCCCAAGGGATATAGATTTTTTTAAAAAAGGAAAATATGGCAAGGACAGTGTTCTATCTGCCTGAATCTAAGCATCTTCACAGTATGATTCATTTCGTTGAAGATTGGTTTCTGATCAGACGATGTGCAGATAAAACTGAATGATGTATCAAATTTTGGTTTCTCGGAGACAGATGTGATCCCAGGGACCCGAACTGTACCATTCTCAGAATGGACCTCCAAGATCTTGGTAGTGGCTCGTTTGCTGGGCTGGATATTAGGGAGCATTTGACATAAAACTGAGCTTCAGAGAGATGTGTGGAGTGTGTGTGTGACTTTTTCATTCAAAAAACCAGGACAATAATCAAGATCACTTGAATTGAAACCCCAGGTCTTCCCCCACGGTGATTTGGGGCCAGCCATTTACCCGCTCTGGACCTTTTGCTTCTCCTATAAAATCAGGGCGATGAGTGATTTAATATGGTTTCCGTCTTGGTCCTAACATTCCTGTGTTCTTTACACTGTACTGTGTCTTCGATTTCATTCATTCATTCAGTTCATAGTAAGGAGCAGTTGTTTGGAAGCAGCTGCCTTGTAGGGATCGTATTTCTCAGCCCGTTCCCCCGGTCTTCTCACCCCTTTTATCTAGCTGGGTACAGTTCTTACCAATAGAATGTGATTGAAAGAGGTGCATGTCACTTCCCCGCAGAAGTGATTAGGCAGCAGGTGTGTCATTTCTTTCTTTCCCATCCGCTGACTTGTTTAGGACTCTAAAGCCCTAGGGCCTGTTAGAACCATCAGATGGAAGGAACCTGAGTCCCTGAATCACCTTGTAGAACAACTGCACTGGAATATTACATGTACAAGAAACAAACTTCTGGTACATAGAGGAGAAAAAAAATTTGTTGTTTTTGTTGTTGAAACATTACCCTGAGTAATGCAGTCAAGCAATAGGCATTTAAATACTTACTATATGTGTGGTATCAGGTCGAGTAGTAGAGATTTATCAGTGAATAACACACAGTTCCTGTCCTCGAAGAGTTCACGTTGGTAGGAGAAGACATATAGATATATCTATAGTTGCAGTACAGTGTGATAAGTACCAAATAAACATGGGATGCTATGAGAGAACATAGCCTTGGGCATTTCGGGAAATACTCCCAGCAGAGGTAGCATTTAAGTCAAGATCTGAAGCAAAGCCTATTAGATGGTCTTATGAACTGAATGACTGTATGTTTGTATCCCCCCTTCCCCCCAAAATTCATAAGTTGAAGCCTTAACCCACATATGATGGTATTTGGAGATGGGGCCTTTGGAAGGTAGTTCGAGGAGGTCATGAAGGTGGGGCCCTCATGAGGAGATTAGTGTCCTTATAAAATGAAAAAGAATTTCTCTCTACTTTGTGAGGACAGCGAGAAGGCAGCCATCTGCAAGCCAAGAACAGAGTCCTCATCAGACCTTGACATGATGGCATCCTGATCTGGAGACTTCCAGCCTCCATAACTATGAGAAATAAATTTCAGTTGTTTGAGCTACCCAGTCTATGGTACTATGTTATGACAGCTCTTGATGACTGAGACAGATGGATATTTCTTTCCAAAATACCAGCCTTTACAGAGGACCAGAAATCAGAACATGACCTATTCAAGGAGCTTGGCGGTTGCCGATGAGGATGGAGCGTTAGGGGGAGGTTGGATCTGCAAGAAGAGCCTCAGATTATCCTAAGGCCTTTGAATAAAGTTTCTGGGAAGATGGCATCTGTCAGGCACATGCCTTAGGATAATGGAATGAGCAGAGTGGAGCTGGGAGGCATGGTCTAAAGGTTAAGCAGGCTGAGAGAAGGGACTGGCCTAGAAATGGTACTTGTGGTATCCGTAGCTTCTTTAATGAAGAAGCTATCCAAATGATGTCAGCTTGCAGATCAGTTGGATTTGACACGATTTAGCAGCAAAGAGAAAAGATAAGCAGCTCCAGAAAATACAGTTTATTTACCAATAACATTAAGCAGACATGGGCTTAAACTCTCAAAGTCTTGGAAATGGAGTACCGTATGGCCCTTAAGGTTGACGGTGAAAGCAAGTGCCTCAGGGCCCCAGCAGGGCTATTGAATTCATCACTCCAGAGAGAAAAGTCATTATTTGCATCATGATTTCCGACTTGGCAAATAACCAGAGGGAATAAATCAGAAATCTCCCAATCCATTTTCCAATGAGCATCATCTGGTGGACTTTTTTATTATCTTTATTCTAGGCTTTTTCTCACCCTCAAATCTTCACAAAAGAGGGAAGAAAAACAACAGAGCCTCCTTTCTCTCAAGCCTTGTCTAATCCTTTCATAATTCAAGATCACAGAGCTGCTGTAAAAACCCAGCCTCACTGCTGTGCTTATTCCCTGTGTGCTTGGCAGAGCAAGCAATTCCATTTACCAGCACTCCAGCAAGCGTGTGGTGATAAATAAAGCTGCCACCCTCTGCTTGCCCAGTGTTTAAAATGACACATTGGACAAGTGGGTCTCTATTGCCTCCACTTTTTTGCAGAAAAGGGCTAAAAATGGCCTGCAAATGCAGTAAATCTTAATTTCCAATATAAACTCCAAACAGAAAAAAAATCGTAGGCCAGTTTAGACTGGAGTGAATTTAATAGTCAGATGGTGAGAATTCAAATACTAAAGAGAGAAAGCAGTCTGAAACCCTGTAGCTGCCTGGATGTGTGAGATTTTCCTTTTTTCTGCTTGAAGCAAGCTTGCTTTCTCTCCATGCAACTTTATTGGAAACTAAAAACACAAATTCAGATAGAACAAAATCAACATGAAAAAAGCTTAAGTTTCTAACTGCAGAGTCTCATTTAAAAATGACCTCTTATTTTGATTGTTCATACTAATAGTAGTTAGCTTTTATTGAAGTTACTGTGCGACAAGTCCATGCAAATTTCTTTCCTACATATCTCACTGAACTTCTGAGTCTGAATTTTCTTTTCAAATCTTCCAATCTGGAATCACAGGCAGTCTTTTCTATTTACAACCAGTAACAGGACAATTGACTTTGAGTTACCTATTGAGTACTGAAGCCTGAATGGATGATCTCTAAGATAAATGAGTCAACATGAAACCATCTTGTTGATCTACAATAATAGGTTCCTTTGCCTGGCAGTCAAAGTCCTCAGTCTTGCTCAAACCTACTTATGAATGTTATTTCCAGCCCCTCTGCTTCATCCTCTCTGTGTTCCAACATCATTACACATTGTTCTCTTTCCCCATTCTTTCTCCACACCCCGTGCTTACCTACTTCTGTACATTTGCTCTAGGTCAGTCTTCTACTCAAATTGCCTTTTTCCCCATCCTCATCTTATATTCTCTACCTAATCGTCAAGTCCAATTCAAATTTTATATGTACCATGAAGCCTTCCTCTCCAAGTTGAAAGTTACCTTTATTCTCCTGACCATCTGATCCTCTTTATTAAGTTCAGAAATTGTCTTTGCAAGGATATTCATAGAAGCATGGTTATAGTAGCAAAAAAGTGGGAAGCAGTATATGTGACCATCAGTACGGTGTCAGTTAAATAATTGTATTCTCGTATATTGTAGAGAACAATACAGCTAATGACTATGATGATATAGATCTATATATTTTCTGATTTAGAAAGTTGCCCACTATAGATTGATGTTAAAAACCAGGCATGATCCTATACTTAAATATAAAAGTAATTTAAATACCACATGCTTCAATCTTCAATGGCTTGTCCCTCTCCTCCCTTTCTACCTCCCCAAGCCAGACCCTATGCCCTGACCTTATAAGTGGTCTGAGGTGGTTTCTGAAAGCCCCAAATGGTGTGGAGGGAGGTTCATATATGCCCACAGCTGCAGTCACTATGCCACATTTACTCTTGGAGGTGCTCTAAGAAGTTTCATTGCTCTACCTTCCGATGGAGTCCATCGTGGGGAAGGATGTTGATTCATCCAAAGCCATCAGTCTGTGAGTTGGCACTGAGTCTCACTGGGCACCCCAAGTCTTTCTGACCCTTTTTCTTCCTTCATTCACCATATGCGATGGGTCTTCCACACACCAACCCTTCAGATCCCTGCCCTGAAAAGGCTCTCAGACTGTCCAGGCTCCCATTCCAAGTCCTGCTTGGAAATTTCTTTGTAGCTATAGGATCTTAGTACTGTGCCAACTGCCGTAGGTTAGCCAGTGTGGACAGAGTGCCACATGAGAAAATCTTGGTTCAGTTTCTAGCTCTGTCACTTACTAGCTTACCATCCTAGGCAAGTCATTTTCCCTGAGGCTCAGTTTCTACATGTAAAATGAGACTGACCAATATTACTTATATAGCTTTGTTGTGAAGGATAAAGGAGATGTGAATATCAATGTTATTCCTACATGATAAAAACATTATTAAACACATACTTAACCCTAACACTACATCTCTAGCCACCGATGAGATCTCTGCCAGTTCAAATGACTTCTGAGAATTTTTAAGCTCTAGTTATTAAAAAACAAACAAACCTCAGGATGGGAATGACACCTACTTGACTTTGCAGGATGTAACCTTCACCTGATCCCCTGACCTTAGCAGTGACCTTGACTCAGGATATTTCTCACCATATTAGTAAATCCAGCAGGACTTGGTAGGAACTTTCAGCCCATTCTCAAGTTCTCATCTAGCCCTCGAGATGGAATCTGGGACCCCACTACCTCACATGTCAAACAGGAGCCCTTTACTGAAATACAAAAATGTGGATTCCTAGGAAACCGAGGATTTGAGCAGACAAAACACACCCAGGAATGTTGAGGGACATTAAAGAAATGCCCCCATTTTCTCTTCTTTATTGCTGAGCCCTTCTTGAAAGAATTGTCAGTTCTGCTCCGGAGACTATGATCTCTTTTGGGTGTGTGGATTGTTGTATGTTTCTCCTGTGGAATTGTTTCTTCTGTGGTGTCAGTTAAGTTATGAAGTGTTAACAGGCTCCTAGAAGAGCCAGCACATCAAGTAGAAGGTGTTAAGTTTTGATCCCTGGCTGTGGTTCATATTTATTTAATTTTTGTCTTCTCTTCTCACTCGGGCCCCTCACTTCAGTTACTCTTTTTGTATATGTTTCAGGGCTGCAGACAACTACCATTTGTGCCCTTTATAGCTTTGGAGGGAGCCTTTTCTTTCAATGCATAAAGAGGTTGGGTATCGATGGGAAAACCTATCATGTTCAAATATTTGGCACTCTTTTCGTCTGAATGTGGACACAAACTGGGAGAATCCTTATTGCTATGACTTAAAAACAACCCGTGTTATGTTCTCATGTGCACAGTTTTCATTTTAACCCAAGTGTACCCCAGTGCTTCAGAAGCTTGCTCTGGATCAGATGAAGGATGACTTTCCTGCTGGTCATTATTTTGATAAACCCAAACCCTCCAATGTCAACTCTGTTGATGGATGATCATTTTCTCTCACATTTTCTTTCTTACCTTTGATTTAAAAATAACGCATATCTATTGTAAAAAAAATTACAACATAGAGATACACAAAGTAGAATATAAAAGTTACACATTAACTTGTCATCCTGAGATAACTGCTGTTAACAATTCGTATATTTTTCACCTAAGATCAAATAGAATTAGGATGATCCCATTTATGTTCTTTTGCAAAGTACTTTTTTTCATTTAATATACTACAGCCATGTTACTATGCTGGTCAGTCATTCTCACTCTTCAACACAATTCTTCCCAGCCACAGATCACTGAGAGCTCCTGTGTGCACCAGCTCCTCTGTGCAGACCTCAACTGGCTCTTGGGTTGAAAGCAATGGCCCAAATCCTGGGACTGAGTATAGGCTCATTGGAGCCACTATCCCAGTTCTGAACATGACTACCTACTCAACAGAAAGAATAATGTCAGCGTAAAAATGTGAAATATTTCCATGTGAGAAGAACCCAAGAAAACTACTTAGGACCTTAGCTGAGAAACTTAAGCATCAGATCTATGCACGTCTTTCTTCAAGTGTCCACTGCTTGGAATGCCATTTTCTCTTATTTATTTAAACTTTATTTTTAAAGCAATTTTAGCTTCACAAAACTGAGCAAATATGAGCAGAAAGTATAGAGTTCCCATATCCCATTCCCTCTCCACTCAGCCTCCCCCACCAATAATGTCTCTCACCAGAATGGTATATTTGTTGTAGTCAGTGAACCAACATTGACATATTATTATCAACCAAAGCCAATGGTTTACATTAGAATTCACACTTGGTGTTGTCCCTTCTTTGAGTTTTGACAAATGTATAATGACATGCATCCACCATTATAGTATCATAGAGAATAGTTTCACTGTCTTAAAGAGTCTCTGTATTTTGCCTGTTCATTCCTCTCTCCCCCTGAACCCCTGGCAACCACTGATCTTTTTGCTGTCTCCATAGTTTTGCCTTTTCTAGAATGTCATAAAGTTAGAATTATACAGTATGTATTCTTCTCATGTTGGCTTTTTTCACTTAGTAATATGCATTTAAGTTTCCTCCACGTCTTTTTATGGTTCGATAGCTTGTTTCTTTTTAGCACTGCTGTCTGGATGTACCACAGTTTATTTATATATTCATCTCCTGAAGGACATCATGGTCACTTCAGAGTTTTGGCAAAATATGAGTAAAGCTCCCTTAAACATCTTTGTGCAGACTTTTGTGTGGTCATAAGTTTCCAACTCTTTGAGGTAAATACCAAGGAGCATGATTGCTGGAATGTTTAGTTTTGGAAGAAACTGCCAACCTGTCTTCCAAAGCATCTGTACCATTTTGCATTCCCACCAGCAATGTATGAGAGTTCTTGTTGCTCCACATTCTAAAAGTAGTGGTAAAAAAAAAAAAAATAAAAGTAGTGGTAACCTTTTTCTCCCTCCTTCTCTCTCTCTCTCTCTCTCTCTCTCTCTCTCTCTCTCTCTCTCTCTCTCTCTTTCTCTCCCTCCCTCTCCCCTCCACCCTTATTAAAGATAAAGCCTTTCCTACTTCGAATTACCTGAAAATAAGTGTTTGAATATGAATCTAAAGAGGCTATCTCCTCTCTATTCTTAAGCAGACATGCAGTAACTTCTGAGAGCCACACAGTTTCCCATTAGCCCCTCTGTTTCAGCAGTATGCTTGGCACCCTATAGGTGTTTAGTAGATATTTGCTGGTTGTATGGCTTTTGATGACCTGCCTGCCTCTGCTTTTGAGTACCATAAGGGGTCTGTTTGGAGAGATTCAGACTAACACATAGGCATATGCACACCTGTGCACATGCATATACACACAAAAAGCCACAGGCACTCTTCTGCACCAGCTTGGGACCATGTTGCCTAAGCTTTTGAACCCTAGACTCAGAGTACCTCAAATGCTGGCCTTGGTCTATAAGTGATACTAAATGAGGAATATTTTTGGTGATATTTTGGTCAGTGATCAGGCCCAGTATTATCTTTGGGTTTTAGACAATGAAAAAGTCACTGTTCCTATTGCAGCAGCCCACATAAACAAGTTCCACACCTGCATCTATAGACATTCACATCTAAAGAAGAAAGGAGTGAAGGGTGATGACGGTTGCGTTCACTATTTGTCTCCTTTGGTTTCTTTTTTCCTTCCATTATTGTTCTTCCAAGAGGGTTCTTGGAAGCGAGGAGACCTAACATTTATTGAGTCCCCTGGAGGTAAACTTATTCCCCCATTTCTTGTACTCCCACTGTGCTGATTCTGTACTGTGTACCTGGCACATGATAGGTGGCAACAATGTTTATTGAATGAATAATGCACCATTGGTATGATGTAGAAGTCTAGAGTTTGCTAGTAAAGAACCACAGAGCATTCGGGGTTTATTGTTTGGAGGTACTATTGCAGTTGCTTTGCAGTAGCAGAAGTCACAACAGGTTTGCTCTCATGAGCTCAAGTCAATGGTCAAATGTGGAGCCAATACTCCCTAACTCCTCCACCTCCTGCTTATTGTCAAAAACACACCACACATTGTAGCAATCATATTGCCAAAGCTTTACAGCGTCCATAAATTGAAAGCTACTGCCTCTGACAGTTATAGGCCTGTGTCAACACCAGATCATGTTGACTCTTCTGGAATGTGTTTGTGAATGCACCATGCCAGCCTTGGAAGCCGTTGACATCAGAGGTAGTAAGTTAATTAGATGTTGCCCCACAGCATTGTGGGTCTTGCTGTCCGGAAGGATTTTAATTTTTTTAATTCCTCTCTGATTTGGTCCCAGGGCAGGAGCTGTCTTGGCTACCATGTTTGGCAGACAAGAAAGCTACTTTAGAGGAGAAGTCCACATCGCTGAGCAAGTGACGATGTCTGTGAACCATTTCCCTTTCTTCCCTTTCAGCAGGTTGCAGTAGGAATGGCTGGAGACAGTGGGAAATGATGGTGGCTGTGAATTGTGTTGCGAAGGAGAAACTGTGGACAACCTGCATGTTTTCATTGGGCTCTGTCTGACTATGCCAGCGGAGCCATCTGGGCATGATGCAGCTGAGACCTATGGTGTGGCTCCATTCTAGTGCCAGTGCAAGCTGTGGGCTCCCTGTGCCACCGTGCATGTGTAGGCACATATGTGTGTACATGCGTGGAAGACGCACGTGTACACGTGTAATGGAGTTCCTGGGAGGACACCAAAGCTCTTTGGGGGTCTTCTTGATGCCTTATTTTTCCTCTGTGCTCTAACATCATTGTCCCCCAGCTGACAGGAGCCAGGCAGAGTGACCGAGAGAAGTAGGCATTCTGGGAAGAAGGAAAGAAAGCCAAAGAGGTCAGGAAGAGCCCCACAGAGCTGTTCACTGCCAACTAGCTTTCCTGCTGCTGTCAGTTCTCACTGAATTCCATGTACAGAGCACTGAGCAAGATCCAGAAAGAGACAGACAGAAACCCCTCTCTGCTTCAGGTAGTTTATATTCTAGTGATGGATTAGATATACACATGCACATCCACCCAAAGCCACATATGTATATGCACAGAAACAAGGCCAACATAAAATAAATAATAGCACGTGGACGGTGACTGAGTGCTTCAGGAGTTCAGAAGAAGGCAAGAAACATGGCTGTGCATTGAGGTGTTTAGAAAAGTTTTCATAGGCAGGAGAAATTTGACTGAGATTAAGATAAGTACGGCTCAGAGAAGATGTTCCAGGCCAAGGAACAGCAGAAACAGAGGCCAAGAAATGGGAATGAAGAGGTATGTGCAAGTGATGGGGTGGAAAGATCGATGGTGTGGTCCTCAAGGGCTGAGAGTTTTGTCCATTGAGGTAAATAGAGGCTAGAAACTGGAAGAGCTTGCAGAGGGTTACGGTGGGATTCAGGGTGGGATGAGTACCCCTGGCAGGTTATATGCAGAGTGATTGAAGAGGGGATTGCTTTTAAACTGGTGTCCTAATTAAGAAATAAATGTGATATTCCAAGCATAAGATACTAAGAGCTCAACTATGTTAGAGCTCAGAAAGCAGAGTCCATGTGAGAGGCAGTGAGGGTTTAGGAAGCAGGCTCACCAATATAAGTTGCAGAAACCATGTACCCTTTCCTCTCTGAGACAGGAAGTTCCTTCTGGGTCAGACCTCTCCTTGTCTTGCTGCTGCCACTCTAGCCATGGAGGTTTCACTGCCAATTTTTGTGCGACATTTTATGTTTTATCACCATCCCCAAGTAAACCCCACAGAAATGATTGCTGCTTTACTTTAAGCTGATTTATGAAATCAGTCATTCATTTGCCCATCCATTCATTCATTCTTCAACAGTTACTAAGCATGTGCTTTGTGCTTGGCCCTCTACTAGGCCCTGGGGATTTGCTGATAAACCTCACACCTGCCTTCAAGGAGCTTACAATTTAGTAGGGGTCAAACAAATAAACAAACAAATAAAAAAAGCCCTGTGCAACCACAAAGGCATAGTGAGTGCACAAAGGAGAATGTCAGCTCCATTCTAAGGTGTGAGGCCAAGATCATCTTAAGAGAGGAAGTGAAAACTGAGTTTTTACTTTAAAGGGGTCACCAAGTGGAAAGGAGAATCCAAGAGAGGATGTTCCAGCAGAGAGCTAAATATGCAAAAACCTTGAGGGAGAAACAGCTGATGTGGGCTTTGAAACTGGATTCTAAAAGCGGTTCAACCACTGGTGTGGTGTGGTGGGGTAAAATGGGTTGGGGATATTAGAAGTCACTGGATCACAGTGGCCTGATTCACTGTGTATGTGATTTAAAACAATGTAGTTACACAAAATCAAGACTTAGGAGGCAGAATGCAAAAATATAAAACAAAAGACTTCAAAGAGATTTCAGTGTTTATGCAGACTATTTTACAGTATTCCTGTCTTTGTCAGTTCAGACTGCCATAACCAAATAGCGTAGACTGGGTAACTTAAAACAAATTTATTTCTCACAATTCTGGAGGCTAGAAGTCCCAGATCAAGTTCTGGCAGAACTGATTTCTGATGAGGACTCTTTTTCTGGCTTGCAGATGACACAGCCTTCTTACTGTGTCCCTACATGACACAGAAAGAGTTCTGGTCTCTCTTCCTCATTCATAAGGACACTAATCCTATTGTATTAAGGTTCTACCCTTATGCTCTCACTTAACCGCTGTTAGCTCTTTATAGGCTCTTTCTCTAAACAGTCACACAGGGGATTAGGATGTCAACATATGCATTTTGGGGGACACAATTCAGTCCATAGACTGAATCCAGGCAGTAGGAGAAGATAGTTCTTTTATCCACCTCTTCAGTGCAAACAGCAGGCACTAATACTCCTCCAAGAAACTTCATGTGAAAGTCATGAAGAAAGGAGAAACTTGCAAGAAGGCTGGAGAAGTAAGCCAAAGACTAATATTAAGGGACCCCACGAGCATGTTAAGTCTTTTCCGAACGCAGCAGAAACCCCCGAGAGGGAGAGACATGATCAGATTTGGGTTTCAAGAGATCCCTTTGGCTGCAGTGTGGGAGAGTATTGAAGGGAGCAGCCTGGAGGCAAGGAGACGGGTTAGGAGGCTCTGGGCCTGGGCAGGTGACAAGCTTGAGGCCTGAAGGGCTGTGTAAAGATGAGAAATGTTCAGTAGATAAAGTGAAAGAAATTGGTGCTGATTTGATTTGGGGGAAAGAGGAGGGAAAATGGAGGCATCTGAGCGCCTCCTAGGTTTTTGGCTTAGATGAAAGCTATTCTCTATTCAGTTTTCAAAGAAGTAGAAACAACTAGAGGACTCCCCTCTCAAGGTCATTCTGACTTGCCAGCAATAATTGGGCCCCGCCCTGTCCTTTTCTTCCTTAACTCTTCCACCATTTTCTCACAATAAAATCAGTTATTGGCAAGTTATAGCATACGCAGGAGTAAATAGAAAGGGTTCAAGGTTGTGAACACCTGTTGCTTTTAGCCACTGGCCACTTGATTGTTATCTAACTCTCTCCTGGTAGAGTCTTGATGTCCCTTTGGGAACAAGCCCTCTCCTGTGCTCTATGAGGTCTAGATGGGTTTGCCAATTAGACTGAGCCAATCTGATTGGCTTTGTTTGGGTCACGTGATCCAAGCACAGTGAATCAGATTCATCAGGAATCTTCAACAGCTTGGTACTGAGACAAAAAATGTTCTGAAGAGATTAACATGTACTCATGCCCTGTTATTTTAATCCCAAGATCTTACTTTCCTGCCCCTTCTAAGGCCAATCTATTTACCCTTTCTTTGATTTTGTGAGCTACCCTGTA
Organism: Pteropus vampyrus; assembly: GCF_000151845.1. NCBI lineage: Eukaryota > Metazoa > Chordata > Mammalia > Chiroptera > Pteropodidae > Pteropus > Pteropus vampyrus. Next base: position 13,324,212 of record NW_011888783.1, on the reverse strand, counting down.
TCCATTCAGCAAATTATGTTTTTAAAACTTAATATTCTTGGTATCTGTTGCTTGCAACTAAAGAACCCTAACTGACGCCCAGAGGGTAGCAGGAGAGGCCCTATATCCCACAACTGTCTCTGTTCAGCCTGCTGTGGGCTATAGAAGCAGACCTAAGACCAGCCTCCTGCTGCCCCGTTATGGCCATCGCATGCTCAACACAGGCCCCTGTGTCCATCTGTGGCAGGGAGTTAGGTATGCACACTGCTCATCTAAACCATTTTGCCACTAATGCAGTCTTAGCTGACAACTCTTATGGGAGTTGCATCAGCTGTCTTGCCCAGCTGTCAGACCGTAAGGAGGAGAAAGTCATAAACCAGTAGACAGTGGCAGACCACCCACAGCCCTCTCCCAACAAGGGCATGGACAGGACAATAGAGAAAGTGAAAATGGAGAACCACAAAGAGAGGGAACGACAGATGGAGGTAGCTCCAGGTAAGCTTTGCCAGTGCAATATTAGCTGTCTCCACTTTTTTTTTTAAGGTACTATTTTTCAGGTTCTGCTGCCAGAACTTTCTGAAATGCCAGGCTTGAGTGCCAGGGCAAGCTGGAAAGCCAGCCAGCCTGGGCTGCAAGTGCCAGAAGATCACAAACACAGCCACTTACAGCAGCTCATCTGATATCTCAGTGCGTTTTCATTTTTGCCAAATTGATGCAGCCATCGAGGTAATCTTCCAGGCCTCATGGCCCAGGTGGCATGCCCAGAGAAGCCAAGAACCCTGAAACTGGCCTCTGACAATGGTTTGGGGGCTCTAACGAATGGCCCTCCTTGTCACATTCAGGCAGTTCTGCAGCCAACTGGAAACTTCAGCTCTCAGTGTCTCCTGCAGCCAGGAGTGATTGCAGAACATCTGTTGGTCGTTGGATCAGGACTCACTTCTGTCTTTCCCTATAATCCTTTGAGTTTCCTTTAAACAAAGAGGCCTCTTACTTCCTTCCCCATCCCATCCCACCTCCACAAGTCAGCTATCAAAGAGCATGACTACCCAGATGTTTGTGTCTTCTATTTCTACAAAGAAATATCAAAGGCAGCAATAACAATAACATGAAAATTGTCCTGAGCAGGTGCCCCTACTCTCCATCCTTTATACATGCCTGGTCTAAAATATCAGATAACTGACAGCCTTAAGTGTGAATTTACTTTATCATTTATCGAGCACCCACTGTGTTCCAAACATTGTGCTAGTTCCCATTGGGAAAGCCCTCAAGGAACGTGGTGGTTTTTCTAGCTGGGGACAAAGACAAGGTCATAAATAACTGATCTCAAGGTCTAAAACTCAGCTCAGATTCAGCTTAAAACACAAATTGTGGTGGGGAAGGGCTGATTCTAAATTCCCTGTGCTCTATAGTAACACATTCTGTGTCATCAGGGTGTTGCTGTGCCACTCTTTGGCACTTACCTCCTTGAATGGTCAGCTCTCCTTGTAGTTTGCGGGTACCTCTCTGTTTACAACGGGGGTCAGGGAGAGACTCACCTTTGATCTCGTGTCTCAAAAAGTGCATGGTGATTGATGGACTGGTTGGCTCAGGAAAACTCAAGGGTTTTAAGGGGTCACTTTAGGGCTCTTAATGGGTTTCAAAGTTCAAGGCATGGCTCAGTCAACTGTCACATCATTTAACATGTGGGCTTACCCAACCCCTACTGTGTTAGACAGCACCGCTTAAGCATGTCTGCACAAGACAAAAAAACAAAGAACAACAACTAGTGCTGTCTTGTGTTTTATACAAAGAGAAACCCAACCTGCCCACAATTAGAGTAGAGGCAGTATATCTTCTCCTTACTCGTCGACACATGTACGTTATAAGGGTATTATCAGAGGTGAGAGATTCTGATAAGCTAGGTTAAGGATCCCATTCTAAGAAAGAAAACAAAAATATAAAAGCTGATGTTAGTATTACTAGCTGTCATTGGGAACTATTATGCTATGTTTAGTTTAATTCTCACAACAATCCTATAAAGTAGGTAGTATCCTTCTCATTTTGTTGATTGTGAAAGCGAGGCTCAGAAGTGAAGTAACCTCATCAGCTATAAGTGTACTGAGTGAGGGAGTTGGGATATGAACTGTGCGTCTGACTCCTTCGCGGAGGAAAAGTGAGCTGCTCTGTAATTAGCATTCCCACAGATCTCAGCTGGGTGGGGGAAGATCCTTGCAGATACCAGTTCCCCTCTCCTTATAAGACCTTTGAATTGGTTAAATTCCTCTTCTCTATATGGCATGGGGTGGTAGAGATGGGCATCTTGGGGAGGTCTCTGGAACGGGTGGTGCAGAGGGCACTCCTGCTAGGAACAAATCTGCATGCCCAGCTACTTGGTCAGTGAGATGTCATATTGGAGACTGTGGTGGGAGCCAGAGAGGAGTCAGGAGCTCATCTGTGGGAATAACGAGGATGAGAGGACCGTGGAGTCAGTCCTGGGTTGGGCTTCCCACTCCGAGGTCCCAGCGTGAGATTCTAGGGATTTCTATGGTTCCTTGTTTCCTCTAAGGGACCAGCTGCAGGTCAACACCCGTTCTAGGTTAGTGCTGTCTCCAGCTCCCCATCCACCCCCTACTTCCTGCCGCTGTGAAACTGGCATGAAGGGACTGGAGTGGAGCAGCAGCATGGGGGTTCTTGGCCCTGAGAGCTTTGCTCAGCCAGTAATGTGGTCAGACTTCATTCCTTCACACCGATCCATTTGGAATGAAGTTAATCTTTGTTCCAGCTGCCCAGAAGGTGTTTGCTAAGGTAATTAATAGGAATCTGATGTAAGGGCTTTACAATATCTGTAGTTTATATGCAGGTGTCTGAATAAACACCCTATGACTCTTGCTTTTTCCTTAATTAAGGCAGGTTGGCCTGAACTTTATTGGAAAAAAATGTTTTTAGTCTCAGTGAGAATCTTTGTATAGAATTATCCTGTAACTCAGGCTCATTTCAAATAAATTAGTGAAGTTTTAGAGTTGTGTGCTTAGGTTGTCAAAAAAAACCCAAACCTGCTTCTCTCTTTCCAAGGCCCATTTGGTTGGGCTTTCTGGATGATGGGATGGAGGTCAGTGCTCACAAAAGCTCCTACTTGACTGACTAGAGAGAGCGCCTATCGAAAACCAAAAGGTGGGACTGATTAAGAGCAGGGTCCATGGATAGTTTATAGCCAGGTGATCATTTCAGGGCCATATCAAAGCATATAGTCTATCTCATTCATTTATTCATTCGTAATTCATTAATTCATCAAAACCATTTAGTAATAGTTTATATTACAGCATATATTTTGTGGATATACCAAAATACAAAAGAGCTTATATAATATGAACTCCTTATCGTGTTTTTGAAAAAGGATATACATATTCTGTATATGCTTATATAGACATGGAAACAGGTCTGGAAGGATACATAAGAAACTGTCAACAGTGTTTCTGGGGAGGGAGTGGGATGGGTGGCAGTTTAGGAAGGAGATATTTACTCATTTTATATCCTCTGTACTCTCCATGTTTAGTTAAATATCCTTAAATCTCTAGTGCCTGGTACCACTGTCTTTTAGTAAAATTGTCACTGGTTTGCATGATGAAATTCAATGGAGCAGTTTTCAGTGGTGTTCTACAAAGAGCACGACGAAATCTGGGTCCTGTGTTAGAGGAACATTTTTGAGCATCAGTGCATTAGCTGGACCAGGCCAGTCAGATGTGTTTATGATATGTGAAAACAAAACAAAACAGAACAGAACAGGGACAGAATGAGCAGGAAATAGCAGTTTGGTTTTCCTTATCAATGACAAGCAGCCTTTGAACAGACTGTTAGTGGCGCTAGAGACCTCCTTTCATCCCTGGACAATCTTTGCCAGCCACCTTCCTAGCTAGACAGATGGGAGTCCTTTCCACTCTCTCCATGCTGTCCTTGTCCTGAAATGATAAAGACCCCATATGACAGGGCAGGTTATGCCAGGTTTCCTCCAGCTCAGTGCCGTGTGCAGTTCCCTTAGTTTTATTTAACAGTTTGTATCCGACTGTACCCCTGAGGACAGTCATTTTCAGAAGAGTTCCTAGAGACCGAACTCTTCCCATGGTCTTACTTCAGAGGCCCTTTCACTTCTCCCCAAAAATGAAACGTGCATTCAAACTAAGACTAGTAGAAGGTTGGATAGGAGTTCAGCAACTTGAAGGCAAATGCCACATCACAAGGACACAGCCATCCAGAGATACTGTTGGCTGAGGAAACAAGCAGAGGTGGCGTGGACGCTGAAGCAGGCCATTTGATCCAGACTGTGCCAGCTATTGGACTTTGGGTAACTGATTTACTTAACCTCCCTGAGTCTTAGTTTCTTCATCTATAAAATGAGAATTAAAATACCTGACTTGTAAGATTATTTTCAAGATTTGAAGTAATAAATTAATCCATAGCGATATGATTAATCATTTACTTATTCATCAAACATTATGTATTTATTACGCATTAAGCAGTGTGCTAGGCATAAGAAAGGGTTCAGTTATTAATAAAACATGGCCTGTGTCTTGCAGGGATTCAAGTCTAGAAGAGGAGATGAAAAATTTAACAGGGTGATAAAGGCAATAATGTGCTAAGTTCACTGGTGCTACAAAAATAGGAGTGAAGTTCAGAATTCAAAAATTACTGTAACAGGAAATGTTTTGATAGGTAAGATAATTTCTTTATAAAGAATTGCTAATTACACTTTATTCATTCATTCATTAAGCGATGTAGATGCTTCTGATGGGCCACAACATTAAGATTGGGTCCCTGTCCTTTCTCTCCATTCCCACTGCTTCTGCCTTGGTTCAGGTTAGCATTACTTGTAGCTGGTCACCTGCAGCAGCCTTCGCACTGCCTTTTTACCTTCAGATTTTCTCACCACTTGTTTGTCAATTGCTTCTTGATGCTAGTAACAGCCTCTTGCATCTACACAGCGTTTCACCATTTACAAACTCTTCGCAAATGTCGTCTAAATTGGTCTTCACTACAACCTAATGAGGTGTGGGAAGGACAGAAGTGATTATCTTTATTTTAAAGGAAAGTTACAGATCAAGTGACTTGTTCAAGGTCAAACTCAGACTCAAACTCACTCCTTTTGGGTCCAATCCCAGTACTTTCCTTTCCATGTCTCTCAAACAAGGGCACTGGACTCTTAAATAGTATTATGCTGTCTTGTTCCTCAACATAGTTGACAGCTTCGCTTGTTGTAAGAGCTCAGGAGAAGCATCTGTGACACTCTCAGTCACTCTTGCCAAACCTGAGATTAATTAGGCAGTGCAACTAAAATTCTCTCTCATCGCAGAGGCCTCTTGGGTCAAGCTCCTGTCGTTGGCACGGGGCGGGGGGTGGGGGATGAGGGAGGGATTTTCACAGCCAGCGGGAGGTTCTGGGTGAAACGCCTGGCAGACAGTTATTCCTTGCTCACTCTTTGAGAGGGCATCCTATGAGGGGCATATCTGGGGTTTAGGAACAGAAGAGTGTGCCAGGAACAGCTCTGGTTTATGAGGGCTGCTGAGCAGTGTCCCAATTCCTTCTTGTTCTGGTGTTCGAATAATTGTCTTCGGAGTAGCACTTGCTTCTGTTTCATTAATTTTGTTTATTCCTTTATATGTTCATTCATTTATCCATTTGTTGAACATATATGAAGCACCATACATATAGGCATTGAGGATGCACATAAGAATAAGATACTGTCCTTGCTTCTTTCTTTCTCTCTTTAGAATTGTATTGGCTATATCAGTCCTGTGCCTCCTTCACTGACCCACCACCAATCCCCTAAAGAAATATGATCACGGCCCTCCTGCCAAGGTGGCCAAATATGGTACCATGTGACCTTTCCCTGCAGCCCAGGCTGACTAGTTTTGGGCTGGGCACCTCATCCAGAACAGCCATCCAATTGGCCGATCCATAATGTGGCCTGGTGGTAAAATATGGGCTGTGTCAATCTGATTTATGCTCCTGGTCATTGGAATTGGGAAATTCGGAGAGATCGAGGTAGTCCAGGTAGATAAGCTGTAAGGCTGACCTGAAGTTGATTTGGAACCATGACTGGCTGAAACCATGAGTAAGCTGAAATGATGGGGAAGAAGTGATTAAAGAACAAGGGATACAATGGGGAACAAATAGACAAAAATCTCTCTCCTTATAGAATGAAACCTTTTAGATGGTGTGTATGGTGCTTTTGGAAAGATCACATAAGACCCTACATAGTCTAGTCTTGCCCACTTACCAGCTTCATGTCCCCAACATGCATTCTAGGACTGTTGCAATTTGCAGGTCCAACATGCAGTTGCTGCGAAGTGGTGGAATCCTTCTCATCACAGTGCAGCTGTGTGGAGCGTGCCTAATCCACCTCTCAGCACCTGCTCAACAGCAGGGCTTAGCACAAGCACATCTTCTCCAGGTTTTTCTCTTTGACTGAGTCATATCCCTCAACCCAGTGAAAGTAGGGAGCCCTTCTGTGTATTCATAGCATGCCCTATGCATATGCTCTTACAACACTATCCTTTTCATTGATTCATTGATTCATTGATTCATTGATTCAACGAACATTTTTTTAAAACAGCACCATAGTATTAGGCTATGTATTAGGTGCTACAGGGTATGATAACAGTTCTCGGCCAAAGGTTTCCTCATCTTTTAAGGGAAGACATATGGAATTGAGAGTGTGTAATTCAATATTAAAGATACTGAGATCTTTGTAATTGTTGGATACTCACTGGCCTTCCCACAAGACTGTAATTTTATTGTAGGCAAGGACTGTGTTTTTGCCTCCTCAGTAAATAGTTATTGAATGAATAAAATATGAGGAGACTCACCTAAGATTGTTGAGTTTTTGCTGGAGTAACAGGGATGCTATTTCCCATGTGTTTTTCCATCTTGGAAATTTACTTTCTTTCTCTGCAGCCTTTCCAACATCATTTTCCAAGAGGAGGGAAGGGCAGATGCCACTTAGGGAAGGAGGAGGAGGAGGAGGAGGACATGACATAGGGGCAGTTTCCATTAAAGAAGAAGATAGAGTAGGAAGCTCATCTGAGGCCTGAAAGTGAAAGAAAGGTTAAAGATCAGACTTGAGTATTCTCTACAAGGAACATGGGTTGGGACAAGAAGGCATGAAAAATGCTTCATAACTGGAGGGAAATGGCAAAGTTTGTTGTCATAAGTAGTGGATTCCAGCACATTGTCCAGAAAAAATCCCAAACCTAGGTAGATCAGCCACATTTGAGTTCAGTGGCTGTCACTGTTCCATTCTCAAGAGGAGACCTAATTTACTGATCCAGGAGGTAAGTTATCATTTAAAAATCTCAGAAAAGGATTATTTTCAGCCCTGGTTGGATTATTGGCCCAACTTTAGTAAACAAAGATATGAGGTACTGTGAGATACAGATTGGGCCAAACTGTGTCACATGTTTCCATGTTGCACTCTTTCCAGAAGATGGGGTATGTTTTGGAAGAAAGTTACTGAGCAGATAAATATTTTAAAAATAAAAATAGTGGACCCCTATGGCTTCCCACTGCATAGCAGTAGCTGGCATAGCTGCATATCCACTACTATGTGTCCCCTCATCCTGATGGGGCATGGTCCTTCGGTTAGCCTTAGAGACATTTTTACCTTGGAACCATTCTCCTGGTCTGGTATGTGATCCAGTTATTTCATACCCATGCATCTCAGTGAGCTTCATCTTTGCTTAGAGCAAAGCTTTAGACTTCCTTCTCAAAATCAGTTACCTGCATAAAGGATCTGGAATACATGGAGATGGGATTAGTGCATGCAAAGAAATAGTTAGGCACTGTAAGATGTTTCCAATTAAGCATCCTCATGTCTCTGGTGAGGAGAGGGCAAAGAGCCACTGAGGGCAGGTCAGAACAGGCTACACTGCCTCAGTTAATGGCAGGTGCTGTTATGGAAACATCCTGCAACCAGGGTCTCGCCCCCTTGTCAGTGAGCATTCAGCTCAGAGCTAAGTGTTTCTGGCTGTGAGAATCCAGAGGGTCATAACTAAGAACCGCTTTGCCCCTCTACCACTCACTCAGGTTGCCTTCCAGAGATCAGTGGGTCTGTGTCAGAACCTGCAGTTGGGCCTCACTAGGGTTTTACTGAAGCACAGATTCATGTCTAGGCAAAGCCAAAACCTTAGAGGAAGAGGCAAACGATTCAGACTGGCTCACAGATTTACTGCACTAACTGCAATCCAGGCAGTTGTGGAAGCAGGTGGGGACACATCTGCTTTATGAGCCAGAGTTCTTCCTTATCATCCAGCAGAGGGGCCGGGATAGTGGTGGACAAAGGAGATGCAGCCATCTCAGAGCTGTTAGCTAGCTGAGTGAGGCTCAGCAAATGGACAGGGACCCTTTAGCCCTTTTCATTTCTTGAAAAGGGATTCCTGTGCCAGGCTACCGGCTGAGTAGATGTGAGGTCATTAGTACAAATTATGTAATCAATAGAAGATCAGGGTTAAAGACATCATAGCTCTCAGAGCTGCCTACCCCTTGGGACTGGCCCCACTAGAACTGTAATGTGTCTTCTTTCCAGGTTGCGCTCTCCTTCCTGGGCCACACTGCATCCGCCACCAGATTGCTGAGTACCGTCATGCGGCCCTAGAAGTCTTTTGTTACAGAGGGAACCATATTGATGAATTATGTTTGTCAAGAAATGTCAAGCTTTTCCCTCCAGTATTAACAAATTTTTAACTTTTCTCGTTCTGCCATCACATTGCCAGAGGTGCTTTACTTGAATTATACCTCTTTGGAACACCGTAGCTCTGAATTCTAGATGGTCAGTTCCACCAGATTTTGTCCAGGTCATTCATAAAGCATCTCAAATAAGTCTTGAGACCTGGATCTTTGCTCAGCTTTTATTATAATCAGACATCAAATTCTGTTTAGCTACTCAAGTTTGACCAATATTTTTTCATTCCCTATAACTTTCCTTTTTCATTAATATCCAGATTTTTAGCTTCATTTATTTGTTTGATATTTGGCCTCTGACAATTGTATTATTGTTCAAAGTTATGTGCTGCTCCTCTCTGGGGCAGAATTATACTTCCTTAACAAATGACTTCGCTTTTTTAAAATACATAATTCAAAATTATGGGCTTCTCCCACTAACTCCAGCTGAGCCATTGGGTTTTGAGTAGGAAGAGGGGAACAGGGGACTTATAAAAGCTGAATGGTAAAGAAGAGATGGTAGGGCTTATGGTGAGGGTATCGGTGATAGGGTATGAGGAAGGTAGGGGACAAGTAGAGTTGGAATTGGATAGCGAACCAAGTTAGCTGATGACCAATTACACCAATAGAAATATCGGTATTTCTGAACGTAAGATAGCATGGAATACCAAACATCAGAAAATTGAAAAACAGTGCTGCAATCACTGGATCGATCCCTCATGATTATTTTTAAATAGCATATCCAGTATTTTATGTAGTAGCATAAGCTCTCAAGACTTAGTCCAGTCACAAGTCCCATTTTTCTCCCCTTTCAGTCCCCTGGGCTACTGATCCAGACTCTAGCCTCGAATGAGGTAAATTAATCATGAGGGGATGGAGGGAAGGGATAATGGAGGTGTTGGTAAGGATGTGGCTCCAGAGAACTGAGCCAGAAGTTGAGAGCAGCTGAGCTGGCCATTATAATATGCAGGTTTCCCAAATGCTGTGCCTGGCAGCCCTCTGTGCCAGCACGGAAGTAAAATCTGGTTTAAGGGGAAGTAAAATCTGGTTAAAGGGGGAGCAGGAGCTTTTATGATGCCCAAAGATTTCCCCAAGGGAAATGTTTTTGCTTCTTGGCAGCCTATTCCTGGAGAGGACAGCAGAGAGATGGACTTGCCCTCATGTAGTATGACTGTCCTTGTGGTGAAATCGTCCAGCTAGGAGTCATTATGCATTGAGGTGGTTCCCTAGGTTGGTTAGCTTCCTGGAGGTTGAAAGCCTCATTTCTCTGAACATGAGCAAGTTTTCCTTTAAATATTGTGCTTCCAGGGCCCCAGTCTTCATCTTTATCTAGCACAAAACAATTTGGGTACAAGCCCCAAAGAGAACTCCAACAGCACGTATAAGCACTGTAGTTCCTAAAATCAGTATGTTTCTCTTCCCATCACCTCTATTCCCACACATGCCTATGACATAAATTTGAAATGCCTTGTTCACATGAAGACTGCAGTCTCAAGCCATATCCTATCAATGCATTTAAGCTGTCCCTTTTAGTGCAAAAGACAGAGCTACACTAAGCCATGCTGTAATTAGCTTTGTATGTTTTTTGTCACGACTGCAGTCTGCCATATGTGAGACCAAGATGAAATGCCATTCCAGCCGACTCTGACTCTGTTTAAGTGTGTGTGTTCAAGCACTTATTCAAAACATAACCACAGGCCAACGTGCCTTTATCGAAGCACATGGATATCATTACTGCGCTTACATTTTAGGTTGGAAGGAAATACAGCAGTTAACCACCTGAAATCTCAGTAGACAAGAGGAGAATGCCATAAAGTTTTACGGCTGTGGGACAGAAGATTGCAAAATGTAAGTTCCATTAAAAAAATTAGGAAATAAGTTATGTTACCTACTTGAGTAGGTTTGTCAGAGTGATTAGTAAAGCTTAGTTATTACCCGTGACTAGAGGATTCCATTCCCACAAAGAAATGGGGTCAGAACTGGAAAAACATCAGTTGTCCTTTCTTTGATCTTAATCTCCTTGTATTCAGACAATGCTAACAGAATTTCTCACAAGCTTCCAATATGTAAAAACAATGCATGGCATTACTGATAATTGGAATTTGTGTTGCTAGTCTTTCGCCTACAGCAAAGATGACTACCATTAAGATATCTATCCTATTCAGATTCTGGAAAGATTAAAGCACCTTAATCTTTAGTTCTAAATTTAGTTCCTCTGGGAAGGAAATTGAGATCCAGAAGTCCTGAATGAAACCGAATGCTTTGGGAGACAGCTTGGATTGGCTTAAATTAAAGCTTGCTCTCTTGAGGGCCATAGACAAAGCTTTCTCTACTGTGTTCTGCTACTGTATTTAGTGCACTGAGTAACTCTTAATGTTTCTAGGATTTCCTAAATAGCCTAGAAACAAAGCTAACAGAAGAGAGCAATATATTTCATTTAACTAACTTTAACAGGGTACCCAAAGTTATTTCTTTTTAAATAGCTCACGAGACGTCTTGGTCAAAATTTGGTGGTAATAGAAATACTTGAACATGAATCCATCAGCTGCCCTTTAAGTCTCCAGACTCTAAGTACCTGAAGAATGAAACACTACCCTGGATGCTATAACCTTTATAGGCCTGTATTTCTTTTCCAAAAAATAAAAAGAACAAAGTCACCACTCTCACAACAACTAGAGGAAAACTCAGTAGAAACTCAACACTTTTTCAATGAGAAATACTTGATGTCATATATTTTGTTTAATAAAGACTGAGTTGGCTATACACTAAGCCAATCTGAGAATGTGATCTGTAACTCACAGTCTTAATTACATGGAGAAAAAGTGAATGGGTTCATTAATGCTGTGAAAAGGAACAGTGACCTACCTGCCAAGTGGCAAGGTGGAAATAATTAATCTAGTCAATTAAAAAGAAATAGATCATTTAAAATGCAAAGGCTTCCAGGTAATGCACTGTATTCTATTTGGAATTGCAAATTGTAAATGTCAATTCTGGTCTCAATAAGTTCTCATCCTTTCCCTTTCTTCTTTCTTTTTGCCATGCCTCAAATCTAGCAGAAAGAACTTTCTTAGCTATAAATCACCACTTGTTTCTTTATGTTTTATGTTCTACAATATTTATTTATTCCAGTATGTACTCTAGAAATGCTCCAGGGGGTTACCAGGTCGCTGGTACTATTTCCAGGATTCCTTTCTCCCTTTGTTGGGATCTGTTCTATTTTTCCCTTCAAAAGTGTTTGCCTTTTTCTGGGATTTTAATAATATTTTAAAAGTGCTTGAGTCTGAGCCACTCTGTCTGGGTTATCTAATCCCATTTATGATCCTATAACCTTGAAGCTTGCCACAGCCTGGCTCCAGATTCTAAATACGTAGGATGGTGTATTTACTCCATGGAACCGGAAATTAGTCAAACAGTTACTTTTCTACAAAGGTCCGTAATTCCTCTTGACATTTACAAGCCAGTAGTAGTTCTTAGATATAGAGTGATCTCAGAACACTTCGGGTTGCAGCGAGTGGCTACTTGCAACGAAGGGCGGGTGCAAGCATTTGCGCAGCGCGGTAGGGCTCACTGCTCCATCTCGCCCCTGTCTCCCCGCGCTTGCCCGGCCTGTCGGCGCTCTGCAGAAACGTGGCACAGAACCCGTTTGGAGCTTAATACTTTTCGGCTGGTCCAGACTCAGTCCAGGGCATATATTAATATCGTGTTCATTTTACTACAGCAACGCTTTATAAAAGCAGCATCCGAGTTTTTAAAATCTCAAGGGAAGACTGGTTTGTTTGTTTATTTTTTTATGGTGAGAGTCTGGCTGTAAATTTCTGGTTGCTAGGGAGGAATAAAGATCTCATCTAAAACGTTGCGGTGGTGAAGTGCGACTTGAAAGTCTCTATTTCCTAGGTGTTAAACTTGGCAAGTTAGAAATAGCGAGGGAGGTGAAAAGACGCTTTTCCTTGATATGCTCAAACAAAGTAGTACATATTGTCAGCTCTGCGGGAGGCGCGCGGCGGCCATATGCGCGGCGCCCAGCGAAATGGAATAAACAGCTGCTGCCAGGAATCCAATTCCCGGCCAGTAGGCAAACCCAAGTCCTCCTGTTTCCAAAATAAAAATCGCCAGAGGAATTCCCCTTCCTGCAGTTCCAGCCAGTAATTTTATAAAAGCATAAAACATGTCTGTATTGTAGTTTATCATAATCCCTTACATTTGTAGAGCATTTTACAGTTTACAAAGCGCTTTACATACATTATCTCATTTGAGCCTCGTAACAGCCCTTGGAGAGTACAAAGCGCAGATATTTTGATTCGTTTTTCACAGATGGAAAAGGGAAGGTTCAGAGAATGATGGTGAGCAGGGCACTGCAGCTGGGGTCTCCTCCTTCCTAACCCAGAGCTGGCCATGCAGAAATCTGGGCTCTTCAGGAGGACGATGGTGACCCAGTGAAGGTATCTTTTATCGTGTAGTTGAAGCGCAAGCTTCACTTTTCTCCCCTTTATGCAAGCATCAGCTCCCTCTGCCAAAGAGCTTCTCTCGCACTTTTTTGAAGCAGCAAGGGAGGCAAGCCGGTTTGAAGGGAGCAAGAAGCAAGGAGAAAAGCTACTCTTCACACTGAACGTGGAATCTGGTTTGCCCTTGATGGCAGAGCAGCCATTTCATTTTTAGCATATACTGCAGAGATCGGCCAAGGGCACTCTGAGCAGGGAGGAAAGAATTTGGATATTGTTCAATTGTTCTCAGACACTGCCACCTCTGTACAACCCTTTGCAGAGAAACAGGCTTTGCTTCTGGAACTCCCCGGCTTGTATTCATTGTAAAAGCAGATTTACAGAAAGGATCTGCAACTCCTTTTATATAGTAATCCCCTTTAACCTCAGGAAATGGTGGGATACTGGTGCATAACAATTCTATCCTATGGGATAGAGGACATTGTGGGTGGATGCTATAGCAACTGTCATGAGCAGTTTTAGTTCTGAAATAGAAAACTACTCTCTGGCAGAGGCCTGGCTTCTCCAGTCAGGTCTCACTGGGCCTGCTGCCACGCCTGGGGATTTTGATCTTTGATTCTAGCTGCAGAATCTGGCATTAAAACACAGCCACTGGAACTGAAATGCCAGGACTCTATGCTTACCAGCGTAGTAAGCTTGAGCAAGTTTACTTAAGCTTTTTGTGGTGCCAGAGATATGCCTTACCTGAAAACAGGGGGCTATTAATAAAATCTGTTTCATGGAGTTATTGTAAGAATTAAATGATTATTGTTTGTAAAGTGGTCAGAGCAGTGCCTGATGTGAGATGGTGCTCCGGGCTTTGTTAAATCCAGTAAGGCCGTACTCCTGGCAGCAGTAGTCCAGCTCCAACCAATTCCTTCCTGCTCCCTGATGTTGTCCCGGTTATGGAGAGTGGTTGGTGACATCCCTTTTTCCCTTGTTAGCTTTGATATGTCTTCCCAGGATCCCCCAGAGAGATGCACAAACCTAGAGGCACTCTGCCTCATGCAGTTTAGTTACTAATCTTTTCATGCTGCAAAGCAAACAAGTTTTGTTTGCAGGAACACAACACATTTTGTTTGACTGTATTACATGGTTGGTGTTAAAGCAAAAATTGTGCCAGACTAAGTTAAACATACGAGCCAGACTTTTTTTCAAGGCTCTTGAAGTAGGAGAGAGAGGCCAGAACTCAGTCTGAACTCAACTCTGCTGAAACAAAGGGTAGCAGGGTTTTTAAGCACTGGAGAGAGAGAATGATGATGGGCCATCTGTGTTTGCTAATTGGCTTGACCCAAGGGAAAGTAAATTTCTCATATCTTTACGACAGGAGATAGTCTTATAATTTGGAGCAGAAGTTAAGGCTTCTACTCTCCCACAGGAACTGGGAGATAGCAGTACTGTCTCCTTTGATGATTACATTTCAAAGAGGTTGCTCTCAGGTACTTGAGAAAGGCATTCTTGGGTTGCAAAGCTGGCAAGAGACTTGTTAAAAGATTTACATATGTTTCAAAGAGTCAGAGAAAGAACTGCAATTATAAGTTTTTTAGAGAAAATGCTCTAGGAAAAGGGTGGTCAGGGCCTAGAGTCTGGGAAAAGCCTATTCAAAGTTTAGTCAAGCTGAGGGAAACGTTAAGGCTATCTTGGTCATTGGTATTTTAGAAATTGGATGGTGATATGATGCACAGTGCCCCTGCTACAGAGTTCCTTTGGAAGATGAACAGAGCATTACAGTTTCCCTGGTAGGCCATGATGAGAGTGGCCCAGTGTCCTTTGGTTACCTAAGTTACCAATCTCAGTCCTTTTTCAGAGAGCAGCTAGCTCTCGTTGATAAGGAGAGAGCCTCATTTTACTCTCTGTCTTGAGTCCTCTGAGTCCTGGTTCACTCTATAAATTACTGTTCTTCTCCTGGACCAGAGATTGACATTCTGTCCTTGAGTCCATCCAAAGCTCCATGATTTGGGAAAAAAACTACACAGGGAACAGAATATGCCACCCAAATATGTGCAACTTTGGCATATGGGCTATTTTGAGCTGAAGGCAATGAAGACCGAGCAGACTCAGGAAAAACCGTTACCTTTTCCTTAACTGCCTAAAAGAATTTAGATAGGGGGCCTGTACCAGAAAGGAAGCTGCTACCAGATACAACTTTTTTATCTGACTTATCTGCATGACAGGGCAAACATCTAATTACCAAACATCTACTCTTATCTTCCTGAGAATTATCCTCCTCCTCTTTGAACCCCCAGGCCCCAATCTTGTTCCTTGGCTCGGGAGGGTATATAAACCTCAATTGGCCTACTTGCCTTTGAGTCTCATATTTTTATGGGGCTCCCATACATAAAAACTTAAATTTATTTTTTCCTGTTAATGTGTTCTGTCAATTTAATTATTAGAGCAGCCAGAGAACCTAGAAGGGAAGTAGGAAAAATGTTTCTGCCTGTTCAATAGCAGAAGAAAGGTCAGGACTTTAACTAATTTGGACTTTGCCCTGAACCTCAAAGGGAATGTACTTTAAAGATGTGGGCCTTCCTACAGGAAGACCCCTGGTGGATTCTTGTTACCAACCTGGGTTCTAACTAGCTCATCAGCCCTAAGGTGCACACCCATTTTCTTTGGTAAAATTCCACTCACACTGTCTGCAGAAACCATCTGGGACTTTGGCAAAATGGTTAGTGAGCCCCTGGATGTTTAACCTCACAAAACAGCCAGGGAGGAGGGCTCCTCGTTGTATGGTATGGTGAGTGGCAGTAGTCCTGAAGTCCTTTTTTTCTTCTTTTTTTCCTACCAGCGTGGGCTACAAGCATACCAGTACTTCACCTCTTATGCTGTGTCTGTCAGTCTTACCAGTGGCCACATTAATTTTCAAGGACAATATAGTCTAAATTGATATTGAGAAATATTTTCCAAATTTGCAAAATGCCTTGCTTCTTCTCTCTCACTTTCTTTTTCTTTCCTCCTTTCCTCTTTGGGGGCATTGAGCCCCCTCCCCCACCCCCCCTTTTTTTGGTGTAGAACAGCATTTAGTTTCTTTTTTGCTTTGCACTGGGGCAGGGTGGGGGTAGAGAGGCCAGGAAGGAGAAGATTGTTGGACTATTAAAGGAGCTCCATTACCCAGGGCCATTTCCATCCTCTTCAGGTCTTTTGTGTGTGAGGTTGAGGTGGGAAAGACTCAAGGACAAAGTTATGTGAACAGCTTCACAAAAATGCCCAGTTCTTGGGGTAGCCCATGGGTTTGGGGCCGCAGAAATAATCACTTGTAAATAAATCATTGTATTTTAGCTATTTGAAAGATCCACTTTCAGGCTTAAAGCAGACCCTTACCTGCAGAAAACCAAGTATTAGGATCAATGGAAGTTTGAGCAAGATGCAGTAGAGCATTGTGGGCCCTCCATTGTTTGCTGCACACAGGCCTGATTAAGGTCAGTGTGGCAAGGCCACAATAGCAGTTTATGTGAATCTTTGCCCTAGGCAAAATTGTAAGAAGGATGCAATTGCTTTTAATGTTGTTTCTATGAGGGTAGTGCATTTTTAGAGCAATCACAGAGCATGGGACTCTGGAAATTGGGGAAGAGACAAAAGGCAGTGGGAAGGTATATGATCAGACTCAGGCTCTGACTTGGAGTTTAGAAGGGAGAAAGGACTAATCCTCCTGGAAAAGGCCCGCAGGCTGAGGTATGAAGCACATGGGAAGACGCAGGCTCTCGATGCACAGAGCATATGGGCCACACTGGGCATATCCAAAATGTTGACATGACCATGGAGCAGCCATGTAAGCAATGTATGCAGGAATGAGAACAGCCTCACGAAAATGCTCAGCCAAAACCAGCTACATCATTTTCAAAGCGCAGTGCAAAATGAAAATGTGGGGTTCCTTGTTCATCAGTTATTTAAGAATTCGAAACAGTGACAGCAGAGGATTAAGCCAAGCCTGGGGAACTTCTGTGTGCAGAGCCCTGAGTGACTGCACAGCCACCCATGGGGTCAGCCTCGTGTCTCCAATAGAATTAATCCAAATATGTAAGGTACATCATCAAAACTCTATTCAGCATTCATTTTACATAGCCTTCAGAAAAAGAACTTTGCCCTCCCTACAGAGCAGCAGTGCCAGCAGGAGAGACGTGATGAACCTCTCTAAGGTCCAGTCTGAACACAGGTGTCTTTCCTCTGCAGTGGAGACTGATTCCTGTCCTTCCTTCCTTCAAAGCAGATGGGGAGGGGAGTCCTTATTTAATCCGTCTGCCACTCTATATGCCTGGTCTAGAGTTGCCTTGGTTCTGTGAAAAGGTTTCCTTGACACATGATTTTTTTTCCACTTCTTTCTTTCCTAGCAAACACAGAGCTCTTTAAAAGATTCAGATTTTTTTTTTTTTTTTTTTGGCAAGTTCTGTGGGCTTTTATTAGATATATACTGTAATTCAAACTGTGATTACATGATGTCTGGCTTTCCCTGAACTTGAATTTAATATCCTGAAAAATGGGAAGCTTTATTGCAAGGCTGGAGTATACCAGCAATGGGGACCCAGGGCTGAGTGCTGTGAGTCTGCTAATTACTTTCATTCCACCTCCTAAAATTCCTAGCTGGCCACGGTTTGATACTTGTTAACCTCCTCTTTGCCTTTTAAATGGGTTTCTTCATCTTCTTGAATTATGTTTATTATACAATGATTGTAACTTTTTTTTTAAAAAAGACAAATCATTCGTAACTCTACGACCTTACGACCTTAATACTCTGTTTTCATTTTTCTACATTCTCTTATTGTCCTGGATTATAATTTTAATTGTTGCATTCATAATGGAGTTATAACTTTTTGTGCTATAGTTGAATTTTATTCTTTTCTATACTCATAAAGATAAAACACATTTATAAACTTAAAGAAGATTAATGAACAACCAAGCAAACAAGAAGTCTTAGAATTGCCTGCAGACGGAAGCCAGGGTAATGATCACTTAGAGGCAGAGAGCCTAAGAAGATAGAGCTGAAGCGACATTAGTGGTTACCTGGTTCTGTGCATTTACTTTATAGAAAAGCAAATCGAGTCCCAGAGGTTAAATGACCTGCCACACAGCTCCTAGGGACAGTCAAGACTAAAGAGGCTGCAAATGACTTTTTTTTTTTACGTAAACAATAGTCCTATTTCCACACTAGTATTATTCTCTGGGACATAAATTCTTTGAATGTCTATCCTTCATTTACGATATGAGGGAGTTAGAACAGATGCTCTTAAAAATCCTTTCAATTCTGAAACCTTGAATCCAACTCGAAATGAACACTATTGGACCCCTGCCTAGTCAGCTCAGAACTACTACACGCATAATGAAAAAATGTGGTAACGATTAGAACATTCACTGTTTTTGAAAGATAGGTTGTACATTGGCTCACCAGAGCCTTAGGAAAGCTTAAGACTGGATTTCTGATTGAAGTGTGACAGCACATCCACTGCCGGACGATCCATAGGCCAGCTGTCTCATTTTAAAATTTCTAGCTCAGATGAAAACGATAGGGTGTTAAGCAAACAAATGGACTGACAATCCTATTTCCCAGTGTAGTAACCATGAAGTTGGCCTTTCAGAACGCTTTTCAAGCAGAGTGAGGCCCCCTCTACTGGTAGAATTAGTCATCCACCCAAAAGTCAGAACTTGCTAGGTTTGCGAGAAGTGGAAGAAAACAACAGAGGGTCAGGACAGATTCAAATTTTAAGAAAGATGAAGAAATATCTCGTCTAAAATCTCGACATTTCAGACAAAGAAAGAGAAATCTAAACCTGTTTTCTCATAAATTTATTAGGCAATATTCTCTTGAGGAAATTGTCCCACTAGGTGGCAAAAATCTCTGGTAAGATGTGAAGTTAGCTTTCTGAAAATACTTACTGCATCAATAATGGGTAAAAATCCCACTTTTGCTCAGTGAAGAGTAGGGTTCTCTCACACCCTTATATGAAATTCTATGTTCCATTAGCCTAAACCAAGATTTCTTAAACTCTTGTAATTCGAATATCACTGACAGGCTTCTTGCCATAAGCCAAGTATTCTGTATCTTACTATTTTTCTTTCAATCGAGTCGTTTTTTTTTTTGTTTTTTTTTTTACTTTAGTCTCATCCCATGCAATAAAATCCATGACATTTTAGGTTTGACATGCCATGTATATATGTGTGTATGTACACACACACAATAAAATAAATACATGGCTCATTAAAAATGTTCTTTAAAAGTGTGCCAGTTAAATTTTCCTCTAATTATCTCATGTTTACCATGCTTTGGAATATAAATATACTGAAGTAAATACACCTCATGTAAATATAGTAATCATAATTTCATCTTTCCATTAAAGGTGTGTTGTTTATTGCTTTTCTTAACCTGGTCTCTTCCTCGTACCTTACCCTCTGTCTTGACCTCTCCCTTCATCCCCTCCTCAGCCTTTCACAGACCTTTGGTTCAGTATGCAGGTGAGGAAAACTTGTCCTCTCTTTTGCCCACTAGGGACCGTGCCTCATTTGATATTGGACTCTAGGAAACCATATTGAAACAAACTGGTATTTGACAGAATGAACAAAAAGACCTTTATATTCCTATCTTTTTCTAGGAATTGAGGCTTGAGGAATATTGAAAAGTGATGTTACTGCTATTTCATCCTCATAGCCTTCTCTGAGGAAGTGGCATGTAAAAACAAAGTTTAATTTATACAAACATATTTAATAAATTATTCCTTGAGGAGTATAATAGAGAATCTGTTTTTTATGTTGTTGTTGTTTGGGCACTGTGAAAATTGTAATACCTGCAGGGAAAAATGGAGATGAGAAAAAGGCTGATCTTCATGAAAACTTTTCCCTTATTAAACATTCCTGTGGAATTAATTCAAGCTTTGTTTTTTCAGTAATAAAGGCGACTATTATGCATTTATTGCTGGATGAATACTTTCAATTCCCAGCTAGTTATAACTTGGTACCACTGTGAAACCCCAGTTATTTACAGTGGATTATCTGTATTGAAGCTGATTTGTAAAATATCAGTTTTGAGACCTGTTGTCATCTGTTTTCTTTGCTTTAACTGCTTATATCATTTCTGTTGACCATTAATGACAAGTGAATAAGTAGCCTTTTGATACAAAATATTTATATTTTAAGCAACTTCAGACCTAAAGAGCTCAGAAAAAGAGTTGCTTCAAATGCAAGCTGTTTTATAATAAGTGTACTACATAAAGGTAGAAAGCTCTTCTCCAAAGGGAAAGAATTTCAGTGAGCATATTTTCATTTTGGTAATATTTGCATAGTAGTTTCAGAATCATATGGAAAATTTTTATAAAATAGCCTACGATAAGCCAAACATAAATGAAAACTAAAGTTATAGCAGTATAATTATATATACCTTCTTATTCTGAGAAAATTTAAGGAAATTCAATCTTAACAACAGTTGATCTTAAAAACACTCATACAAGACTCCAGGACCCATAGGGAGGAGTGGGTGCTCTGTGTTAGCTGTGGCTCCCCAAGAGGTTCTTTCTGATGGCAAACATATGGAAACCCCATAGAGAGGCAGATTTCCTTTGCTACTATCACAGGGCTACACCCGTGCCTTTGAAATGACATCAGTCAGGAAATCAGTGATTGTAGTTTCAGATTTCACAGGATTTTGCTTTGCTTTTTGTAGGCCCAAAGATGGCAGGCGGAGGCAATAAATTCTGTCTTAGAACCTCTCCTGATAGATGTTTAAAGAGATTATATGAGTAAATCAACTGTCCCAATGCCCGATGTGATATGGACCATCCGGTTTGAATTTGAATTTCTTTCGTCTTTCTTCTAGAGAGCCAATGTAAGCCAGCAACTCAGAATGAGATGGGCCTGATAGGTGAAATGCAGTGCTCTGGGGATTATCCAGAACTAAAGTGTTTATTTTTTATGAAGCTTTTTCTATAATAGGTTTATGGCTGGAAAGGGCCAAAGCTGAAATAGTGCCTGCAGTACACAGGTTAGCATTTCTCACTGAAGTTAGGTTGCCTCATTTTAACTCATAGATTTTACTATATATGAATAAATACTGCTGTTGTTTTCATTTTCATTTTTATTTTTCTATTATTATTGAGCTTTTACTGAAACAACCTTACATGAATGTGAAGGAAATTCTAAAATCAAAGCATATATTTTCTGTATGAGTCACTATATGCATTGGTGTTTATCTTGCGTTTTTGCCAAGAAGCAGTGAGCAAGCTTTAGACTGAGGGAAACTTGGGTAGAGCTATTTAATTCTCCATTTACTTCTATATAAGTGAATACTCACCAAAGAGTATGAAAGCATGTCCAATCTCATGAGTAGCTGCTGCAGTTTCAAATGGGTGGTAAGCTGTTAATACCAATAAGGTCAAGATCTCGAGCAATGTCCTTACAAAGATCAGCTAACTTTGTCCTATTTACTAGAACCTAAGGAGTGACACTGACTTCCACGGATGACTAGATGACTAAACTGTTGGGAAAATGCATAAGAATTCATCACCTCCTTGACAACACTCAAAATGTTTGGCCTTAGTACGGTGAGTGGGTGAGTGTGGTCTGGGTGGTTTTAAACACAAGTAACGGAAAAATCTGGCTCAAACAAGTTTAAACAATAAAATCATTTTATTTTATTTTTTTCCATTCGGAAGAAGACCCAGAGGTAGGTCAGGTCTAGAGTAGTCATCAAAGACTCAAGTTCTTTCTTTTTCTTTGCTATCTTCAAAGTCGCCTTCACCTGTAGGCTGATTTCTGTCCTGATCATAGGATAGTGGCAGTAGATTCAGAACAACAATGCCAAGAAGAAAAAAGAGTCCTTATATCCTTAAAAAAAAAAAAAAAAAAGAGGTGAAGAAAGCTTTCTTATCAGCCCTTCAAAGAAGCCTTCTCTTGCCTTGGTAAAGATTGCATCACATGCTTGTTTTTAAATCAATCATGGAAAGAAGGGATTATAATCATGGGTTTAGACCAGTGGTGCTCAACCTGGGTTGCATTCTGAAAGTTGAGAAAAATACTGACATCTGGGTACCACCTCCAGATATTCTGGGATGCAACCTGGGGCATTGAAAGTTTTAAAAGCTCCCCAGGTGATTTTAATATGCAGCTAAGCATTTGAGAATCATAAATTTAGACCAAACGTCTGGGGGTAAGGGCAAAAAAGGGGTTAGGGGTAAGGAATGGATATTGGATTATAAACCACCATAACCATTGGATATTGTTATACTTTCAATGTGAATTTAAAAAGATGTATGTGCATGTATAAATGCACACATAGGATTAAAATCAGATTTGGAGGAATCAGTATTTACAGGGAGACCAGATGAATGTGGTCCATATTAGAAGAACAAATTGATGCATCCAAAGCCAGTCAAACCATTTATGAGGAGGGTTATAATAATGCATATACAGAATTACTTTTGACTCTAGGAAAGTACAATAAACTAAAAGGTGATGACAGTGAATAATACTTATGAGTCTTTGAAGGGAAAAAACATGAGAATACTCTTAAATTCTGGAAACCCTCTTTAAAAAGTTTCTAGTATCAAATTTTGTAGTTGCTACTTCAATATTTTTCAAATTCCTTCTATGAAAGCCAAATAGTTCTCAAGAATTCTTGAATAGTAAAAAAAAAAAAAAAAAAAATTAAGAGGGGTAGGGCCTGGTTAGTACTTGGATGGGAGACCACCTAGGAATACCAGGTGCTGTAGGTAAAAAAAAAAAAAAAAAAATTAAGAGGTTTCACTGGTTTAAAAATATATATGAATAAACCAGGATACTCCAGACTGACTACCTAAAAAATTCAGATGCCCTGATTTTAAAAATTTATTCATTTAAAATAATTTCTCTCCATTCTCAAACAGATTGCGTCCCATCCCCCAAGTAGGCATGGATTCTTCACGTGGTCACTATTATATTTGTATAGAATAGTGGTTATCAACCAACACATTAGTCATCTGGGAGGACTTATTAAAATCCGACTCCTCCCTCCCACGTCCATCTCCATAAATTTGACTCTTTAGGGGTTAGGGCCCAGGGTATCTCTATTTTTGAAAAGTTTACCAACTGATTCTGGTGTAAAGAGGACTGAGAGTTATTAGTACAAAGGGAAAAAAGAAGGTAGACAACAGGGACTTAATCTGTTCTCTTGTTCTTAGCTTTAAATTTTCCTCCCCAAGATTTAAGCTAAACTGAGTAATTAATCTCGTGGAAGAGTGTAAACATTTAATGTCTTTGCTCAAATGGATTTTCCAAGTAAAAGTAAAGCTTTATGAAGCTTCGAATGTCTTTGGTAACACTCTGTAAATACTTGTGGAAGCAGCTGACTCACTACTGAGATTCCTAAGTACTTCATACATAGCCCTTTGCACTTGAGGTGCAGAGAAGCCGTTTGACAGCTGTTTTTATTGTGGTTGGTGGCTAGAGACTGTCATGGAGAGAAGAAAATCACTAACTTGAAGAATCATAAAAAATGATATTTTAAAAAGGTGATAAAACAACAGGTGGGTCTGTAATCTTTGTGCCCAACCTAGATTGTACCACAGGTAAAACTGTACCTGCTGCAAACAGTATGTGTGCCCACTCAAGTGGGCACACTTCTGAAAACTATGGTATAATTTAGGCCATCCCAGGAATGGGCTAAGTGTACTTTGGGAAAAGCTTATTAAACCACCGATTAAATAAGCATCAGTAACAGAAGTAGTGAAAGTCATAGCTCTGGAAAAAGAAATGCTTAGCATTGACTGAGTCAGAGTAATTTAAATAAAAACCTAAAAGGTGGACTATGGTAGAGTGGAAAGAGCCCAGAAATTGAGCCAGAAGACCTGATGCTGATCCTGGATTTGCCACTATTTGGCTCTGTGATCTTGGACAACTCATATTAATTTCTGTGAGCCTCAGTTTTATGATTCAAGAATCGATTCAAGAGATGAGCTAGTCCAAGCCTTGGGCTCATTGTTGCAGATGTATTCCCAATGTCATGATACCCAATTTGTAATTTAAAAGATCTGTTTAAGTGATATCTACAAATAATGTAGAGGAATGCATCCGTCATTTCCCATTTTATATTCCACATGATAATTTCCAGAATAATTTCACAATTTGCCTATCATTTCGTTGTAAATCTTATATATACATTGTCAGGAAAATAATGGCTTTAGTTTCTGAAAGGGACTAAGAACTACTTTCAGCATCTTGGTCAAATCATGTATAGCACACCTCTGTTCTTCGGCATTTTGTCAAAGCAATTTAAATGTAACGAACCAGTACAAGAACAAAAGACCTGGAAGCAAAAATGCTGTGATAACTACAGAAAAAGTTTAGCCTTTTCTAGTAAATATTCAAAATAATGGCACTCTTAGAGTATGTGGGTAGGTGGTATTGCCTTGTAACAGGATCTTTTTTAGCAAAGTGTTA